>NC_092335.1:198137500-198745000 GCF_046630445.1 Rutidosis leptorrhynchoides
CATTGCTGGATTTCGGGTTGCTGAAGTAACCCGGATGGCTTCTGATGTTCGGCTTTGATCTTAGAACAAGTTAAACACTTTCCAACGTAAGTCGCAACATCCTTCTTGAGGTTTGGCCACCAATATTGCTCCATGAGGTCGTGGTACATATTACCAGCTCCTGGATGAATCGAATACCTTGACTTGTGGGCTTCATCTAGAATAAGGCTTCGCAAATCCCCATAACTAGGCACCCAAATTCTTTCGGAAAAATATCGGAGTCCAGTCTCCTTAACCTCAAATCGAGAGACGAGAATGTTCAAATGCTAATGAGAAATATTCTCCTCCTTGAGAGCTTCCTCTTGGGTTACACGGATCTGACTATTGAGATTCGTGTGAATGGTGACGTTCAAGGCGCGGACATTAAGAGGTACCATTCTCTCCTTTCGTCTCAAGGCGTCAGCTACAACATTTTCCTTTCCAGGGTGGTAACGAAGTTCACAATCGTAATCATTCAACGTCTCAATCCACTGTCACTGTCTCATGTTCAGTTGCTTCTGATCGAATATGTGTTGGAGGCTTTTGTGGTCGGTGAAGATAGTGCTCTTGGTTCCATACAGATAGTGTCTCCACAATTTGAGTGCAAAGACAACGGCTTCAAGCTCAAGATCGTGAGTAGTGTAGTTTCACTCGTGAATCTTCAGTTGTCAGGAGGCGTAAGCAATAACCTTCTTCCGTTGCATCATTACACACCCAAAACCTTGTCGGGAGGCATCGCAATATACAACGAAGTCATCACTACCTTCGGGAAGGGATAAGATAGGTGTGATGGTTAACTTCTACTTCAAGGTTTGGAATGCCGACTCTTGCTCGGTTTCCCAAACAAACTTCTTCACCTTTTGAGTTAACATGGTCAAAGGACGCGCAATCAAAGAGAAACCTTCGATGAATCTACGATAGTAAACGGCGAGGCCTAAAAATTGGCGAATATGAGTAGGAGTAGTGGGGGTTTCCCACTTGCTGATGGCTTTGATTTTCGCGGGATCAACTTTGATACCTTGGCTACTAACAACGTGGCCAAGAAATTGAACCTCCTTCAACCAAAATTCACACTTGGAGAATTTGGCATAGAGTTGCTCTTTCCTCAAAAGTTCTAGCATGAGTCGAAGATGTTGCTCATGTTCTTCTTCGCTTTTGGAATAGATCAAGATATCATCTATGAAGATGATAACGAATTTGTCTAGGTACGGCTTGCATACGCGATTCATGAGATCCATAAACATGACAGGTGCGTTAGTTAAACCGAATGGCATTACCAGAAACTCATAGTGACCATAACGAGTTCGGAACGCAGTCTTCAGTACATCGCTCTCCTTCAACCTCAACTGGTGATAACCCGATCGCAAATCGATCTTGGAGTAAACGTTGGATCCTTGCAGCTGGTCAAAAAGATCGTCAATCCTGGGAAGGGGATACCGATTCTTGATCGTCAACTTGTTCAGTTCAAGATAATCGATACACATGCAGAAAGATCCATCCTTCTTCTTCACGAACAAAACAGGTGCGCCCCAAGGCAATGAACTCGGTTGGATAAATCCACGGTCTAGCAATTCCTGTAGTTGACTCTGCAACTCTTGCAGTTCGAAAGGTGTAAGTCGATAAGGTGTGCGAGCTACGGGTGCAGCTCCTGGCACTAGGTTGATCTAGAACTCCACTGATCGCGGTGGGGGTAATCCTGGAAACTCTTCCGGAAAGACGTCGGGAAATTCGTTCACAAGTTGTACATCATCCACGCTTTTCTCCTCAGTTTCCAACTTCTTCACGTGCGCCAAAATAGCAAAAGGCCCTTTTCTCATGACCTTTTGTGCCTTCATGCAACTAATAAGGTTCAGCTTTGGGCTACATCTATCCCCGTAAACAATTAATGGCTCACCATCTTCGCGAGGTATACGAAGAATCTTCTCACCACAGATAACTTCTGCTTTCACCTTGGACAGCCAGTTGTAACGACCCTGGATTTTCCAACTTATATTAATAATATTTATTATTAATACTTGCGCTTTAATAAATGTATTCTTATACATTTTACTTGTTACCGTATTTGACTTTCCATGTCCCGACTTGTCTTTTCAACACGTGCTTTTCTCGTATAATATTTCAAATATTATTTACGTTCATAATTAATTGTTATTAAATATTTCTAATTAACTAATGTAGGTAGTTAATTACTTGGGCTTTCTATTAAATTGTTGCATACTTATACATGGGCTTTTATTAATGGACTTGGACTATTAAGGCCCACCCTACTTTACTTAATGGACTAACTAGTAAGCCCATCATTATGGTAATGATTCTTTAAGGTTAAACAAGGTTAATTAGTTAAGTGTTGGAGACAAAAATGTTTCAAGCATGCACACACCTCTTTCCCATGTGTTTAACCTTATACTCTTCCTAGCATACAACACTCTCCCACACTTGAAAGTTAAACTTTGACTTCCCCATTTGAGCACTCCAAACCGTTGGCCTTGGGGCTTGAAGGAGGGACTTCCATTTTCTTTTTTTGTTACTTATAAACTAGTCTTTACTTCATTCCACACACATCATACTTACACTTTCTTTTCTCTTAACTTTTCTCTCAAAATTGTAAGTAATATATTTTATTTTTCTTCTTCTTTTTCCTTTGAAACCGAGTGGTATCTATCATCATCATTTACTTGTTTGTTGTTTGTTGTTGTTAAAGATCAAACCTCCTAGTTTTATCTTCATGGATCTTGCTTCTTCCATCCTTTGTTTTGATGAAGAAGTCAAGAACAAGGATCTAAACTTATTAGCTTATGGTTCTACACTTGATATATTATAAGGATCTAAAGTTCATAAGCTTTAAGATCTTACTTGTGTTCATGTTTTGTAAACTAAGGTTTATTTTCTTAAGATCCAAGCTTTGGCTTGAATCTTCTTAAGTAAGAAACAAACATGAACTTGTTCCTTGTAACTTTAGTTTATTTCTTTCTTTTGTAAGTATTTCAATTAGTGATTTATTTAATTTTGGTCAAGTATTACTAGTTAAACTTGATCTCATTTTTCTTGAAACTAAAGCTTAAACTTTGGAAGTTCAAGAACATGGAAGTTTAACTTTCTAGTTATAACTTCAAACACTTATATTGGATCTAAGTTTCTATAACTTATGGTCTTCCAATTTCGTCTAAAACAAAAGCTTATAAGCTTATATACATTTTACAAAATAAAAAACTAAGTTTCATAACTTATGGTTTTATTAAAGTAAAGATCCAAGTTCCATAACTTAGGATTTAACTTAAGAACACTAGATCTAGACTTTTTAGTCTAAGATCTTTAAGATCTAACTAAGATCTAGGTTCTACAACTTAATATCTTGTTTATTTAGTTTACTTTCAAGTTTATAGCTTAATATTACTACTAGAACTCATATATGTGTCGGACCTAAGATCTTGATGTAACTTTGGTTCATCAAACTTCTTACAACCCTTAAATGAGTTGTGCTACATATCTTAGACATACACTAGTGTCATGATGGTCAAAACTTGGTAAAGATGATACAAACACATCAACGAGTTGTACACTTGAAGCTACAAGCATCAAGGATGAGAACCGTGATGAACATCAAGCATCAAGAACCCACCGATGCACTTTGCTTACTGTTTTTGTGATTTGATCAGGCTCCTGGGCTCTGGAAAAGTTTAATTCCAGATTTTTCGGTTCGAGTAGATGACTTTTCGTTTAAGACTCGTCTTAATCCGACTTACGGTTTAGGATTTATAGCCTTCCGAAAGTCACTATGCCCTTTTAACGTTGTGCTGAAATTTCTGACCAACTCGAACTTAAACCGTCTCTACGGTCAAACGAAGACGAGTTTGGTTCTGAAAATTGGTCAGTGGTTGGAGGACTCACATACGGAGCCATATCCACTGACTACGCATCTTTTCAACTTTTATAGAGGTCGTAGCAGCTGAACGAAGTCAGCCCTTGTTTCGATCTCTATTCTTGATTGAAACTTACTTTACTCTTTTTGACTTATGATGAATGATGATGATACTTAAGACCTAATTTACATAATTTTAAACCTTTGGGAATGATTTGCTGACTTAGTAACTTTTGACTTAGGTTGAGGACCTTTCAGACCAACTACTTGCTTACTTATCTCGTACCGACTTTACTACTTTTCACTGTGAGTTATAGCATCCCTTTTTACTTTAACTATTTTGGGAACTGAGAATACATGCGCTTTTTATGTTTTACATACTAGGCATGAGTACTTAAACTTTATATATATGTGGGTTATACAACGGCATAAACTTTCCCCTTAGCTCGGTAACGTTTAGTCATTGGTCTTTGAACTGGTGAACGCGAATCTTAGATATGGATCCATATGGTTTGACATCCCCACTCGGGCTAGTAGCGCTAGCATTTAACGGGTGTTTAATACTTCGTAAACTTACGCACTCGCCAAGTGTACTTTTAGGGGGTGATATTACGTTAAGTTAATTACCAAGTGCCCACGGTTGAATATATACTTTTCATACTGTTTTGAAATACTGAAATCTCGTGGCCTACTTTACATTACTGTTATACTTAAACTATAGCTCACCAACATTCGTGTTGACGTTTTTAAGCATGTTTTCTCAGGTACTTAGAGGTTTGATGCTTCCGCTGTAGTTGTCTTGCTGTGTAGACTCCCGCTGCTTTTGTTAGAGATGTCTCTGAATGAAACGCTTACCTTGCATTAACAAACTATGTTACTTTTGAAACAATGAATTTGTAATGACCTACGGGCCTCGTACTTATGTTAATTGCTTCTATTCATAGAAGCATACTTTCGTTTGTAAAACTTATGACTTTGGTTATGACGTCACCCTTTCTTATGAATGCAAACTTATTTTAAAACAGCATATAGTGTTTGACCTTGTAATGATCCTGTTGTTGATGATCCGTACACGTTAATTTTGTACGGGGCATCACACCAGTCCATTCCGACTATCACATTAAAGCTCCCCAACTTAATAGGTATCAAATCAATCTCGAAATCCACACCATCTAAGTTTATTATACCTCCTCGACCAATTTGGTCAACTTTCTCAAGTTTTCCATTGGCCACCTCAACAAGATGACTCTCCTCCAAAGGAACTGTAACGACCCTGGATTTTCCAACGTTTATTTTATTAATAATTGTCATTATTAATACTTGTAAATTGTTAAATGTATGTTATTACATTTACTTGTTACCATGATTGCCCGTACTTGACTTTAAATGCCCGAAACGTCCTTGTGATACACGAAACTTTTACGAATAATATTTCTAGAATATTATTTACATTCATGATTAAGTTTATTAATCATTTTGATTAACTATGGTGATTAGTTAGTTACTTGGGCTTTAATTGGATTTATTTGTTAATTAATGGAACTTGGACTTGATTAATGTAAATGGACTCTTGAATATGGGCTTATAAGCCCACCCTACTTCTTAGTTGGACTATTTAGCCCATGTCTTTCACTTGTTGGTATCACCTTAGATGGTAACTAGTTAGTTAAGGAAATAAGAATCTAGTCTTCACATAATCCCCATGCACATACACCAACTAACCAACTTTATGAACCTTTACCATGCATGGACTAGTGGACTAACTCCCTCCCCCTCTTGACCCCAAAAACCGTCGGCCTAGCTTGTAAAGGGGAGGATTATTTCATTTTTTTGACTACTTGTTCACTAGTATCTTTCACTTATCTCTCATTCCAAAAACACACACAATACTTGCAACTTTCTTTTCTCTCTTTTCTCTCTAATTCTTGTAAGTAACTTGAGCTATTTTCTTTCTTCTTTTCTTGATAAAACCGAAGTTATGAACTCATATAATCATCATCATTCCTTGTTTGTTTTAATCTTTTGTTACTTGTTGTTGATTACTTGTTGTTATTTATTATTTACTTACTAGTTTCAAGAATCAAACTTACTAGTTTCATTCTCCTTTTATCTTGTAATTTCAAGAACACACAAGAATTAAACTTACTAGTTTATGTTCTACATATGTTGTTTTAAAGATTGTAAGTTCATGGTGATAAAAATCATACTTGTAATTCATGTTAGTAAACTTTAAAGTTTACTTTCTTAAAGATCAAACTTTGGTTTAAATCTTTAAAGTATGAACCACCATGAATTATTTACTTGTCTACTTAGTTTATTACTTCATATTATGCACTTTAAATTCATTTTTTATTGGTTAATATTGGTCAAATGTTACTAGTTAACTTTGATCTCATTAATCTTGAACTAAAGTTAACTTTAAAAGTTCAAGAACATGTAAGTAAGATTTCTTTAATTATAACTTTGTACACTTATGTTAGATCTAGACTTTTGAGTCTTGGATCTTCAAGATCAAACTAAGAACTATGTTCTACATCTTAAGATCTTGATTTCATAAGTTCACTTTAAAGTTTGTAACTTATTATTAGTTTTAAAGTTCATGTATGTGTTAGATCTAAGACTTTGATGTAACTTTGGTTCATCAAAACACTTGCAACACTTAAGTGAGTTGTGCTTCATGTCTTAGACTTACACTTGGATTATGATGGTCAAACCTTGGTTAAAATGATGCAAACACATCAACGAGTTGTACACTTGAAGCTATATGCATCAAGGATGAGAACCATGATAAGCATCGAGCACCAAGAACCACCGGAACCTACTGACCCTACTGTTTTACTATTTCTGTGTCTGACCCGTATGACCTGGGCTACTGTAATTATGATTTTCAGATATCTCTGTTCGAGTAGATAACTTTTCATATAGGACTCGTCTTAATCCGAGTTACGGTTTAGGATTTATGGCCCTCCGATCGTCACTATGTCCATCTAACGTTGTGCTGAAAATTCTGACCTACTCCCACTTAGACCGTCGCCATGGTCAAATGAAGACGAGTTTGATTTTGTAATTTTTATCACACTTAAAGGACTCATAGACGGAGCCATGGCCACTTGTCTCATCTTATTTCAGTAGGTATAGAGGCCGTGGTGACTGACCGAACTCAGCCTTTGTTTTAAACTCTTTTCATGAACGAAACTTACTTTACACCTTTTGTTTAACGATGAATGATGATGACCCTTAAGACCTTATTTACATACTTTTATACCTATTCGGATGATTTACTGACTTAGTACTATTTGACTTAGGTTGAGGACCCGTTTGGACAACCTTCATTACTTGCTTACTTTCCGAGTCATACTTTACCGCTACTTTATCATTGTGAGTTATAGCATTCCCTTTTTACTTTAACTTATTTTGGGAACTGAGAATACATGCGGATTTTATGTTTTACATACTAGGCACGAGTACTTGAACTTATATATGTGTGGGTTATACAACGGCATAAACATTCCCTTTAGCTCGGTAACGTTTAATCATTGGGTTTTGAACCGTGAACGCGAATCTTAGATATGGATCCATAGGGTTTGACATCCCCACTCGGGCTTGTAGCGCTATCATTTAATGAGTGTTTAATACTTCGTAAACATACGCACTTGCCAAGTGTACTTTCAGGGGGTATAAACGTTAAGTTAGTTACCAAGTGCCCACGGTTAACATATACTTTATCATACTATTTTGAAACGCTCTTTATAGCACTGAAATCTCGTGGCCTACCTTACATACTGTTATACTTAAACTATAGCTCACCAACCTTTGTGTTGACGTTTTTAAGCATGTTTTTCTCAGGTGCTTAAGGTTATTTGCTTCCGCTGTCGTGCTAGTCTTGCCGTAGACAACCGCTGCTCTAGTGTTATCACTGCATGAACTACTTTATCTTGCATTCGAACTTAATTACATTTGAAACTATGTTTTGTAACGACCTAAGGGTCACATACATTTATTCATGCTTGCTATTCGTAGAAGCATACTGTTGGTGTAAAACATTTGATGTCGGTTATGACGTCACCTTTTTAATCTGAATGCAACTTCTTTTATTACAGCATATAGTACTTAACCTTGTAATGATCCCGTTGTTGATGATTCGTACACGATGGTTTTGTACGGGGCATCACATTTGGTATCAGAGCATTGGTTATAGGGAATTAGGTTGCATTAGTGAGTCTAAGACTGACCCGAGTAGGATTCACTAATAGGACTAATCTACAACTTGCTAGTTTACTTGTTTCCGATGGACTTACTGCATGCTGCTGCTTACTTTTACTATTATATGCCGTATGCTACTACATGATTTCACTACTGTATAATATCACTTGCTTTCGATTGCATGCTACTTCTGTACGATTCGTTATTATTGCTATGCTACTTATTGTTATACATGATTTAAACTGTTGGCCTAATACGTGCTTGCTTTATGACTTACTGATATGAAAAATTTATTTTTTCCTTGTTCAGATGTCGGATGTTCCACCTGCTATCGTTTTGGGCAGTTTAGACTCGTCAGCCACCCCACCTGCTGCTGCTGCTGACACACCGATCTCGCTACCCACGAGTGACCCCGGCGCTTCATCTTCCGGGACTAGTAGCCAGGCGCCTGCACCATTGGTTACATCTAGCAGAGCCCAGGACCCTTCGGAGATTCCAGCTCCATCTGCCCCCGGACCCTCAGGATCACAGCCCCGCTCCGGTGAGATTGTGATTCCCGCAGAATTCGGGGAAGGTCCATTCCGTAACCGGTATCGCCATTGGTTCCAACGCGTCCCTGATGGACGTCTCATTCCGATCAGACCCGCTCGTTACCAACAGATGATGGCTGCTCAAGGACGGCCAGTTCAGCTACCCGTACAGCCACCGCATGATTCGGACGACCCGTCATCCAATGATGCTTCATCCGACGACACCTCCTCAGACGACTCCAGTGATGATGAGGGCCCTGCTGATGTACCTATTCAGCCACCCTCCACCCCGCCGAAGAAGCGGTATCGCTTCGACGGTACCATCATTCCGGGGATCAACGGAGGACGAGCCTTCACTGACATGTTTGGTCGACGTCGTAGGGTTACTGCTCGTAAGCAGCTTATGCCGTACCCTGCCGACCCACAAGTGCGTAAGGCACCCCGTTAGGTACTGACTATTTCTGGAGCCGGAACATCTGCACCCCATTATGTGAAGTCTACACCACCAGCACCACCCGCACCACCGGCACCACCTGCACCGCCACCACCACCTGCCCCACCATCTCCCACTGTCAAGGAATTGCCAAGGGAGGTGGAGATCCTCCGAGCTCGAGTTGCTGAGCTAGAGGACCAGATGGCTCATGTTATGGACATTCTTCACCCACCTTCACCGTAGGGCTTTTGTATTTAGATTTCATTATGTAATCTGGTTATAGTTTTATGTTTCACTTATGTATTGTACGGACTTATTCAGATGTATGAAACTTATTATTATTAATGGAACCTTGCGTTATTTAATTCTTGCACGATGTTCTATTTACATTACTGTACGATGATTCTGTGGTATTTGTACCTAGATGCGTTATTTAATAACATGTGATGTTTTGATTCCATGTTGGTTACTATATATTGTATTATTACTATTTGAATGCTGGATTTTGACTTGAGTTAAAATTTTTGTTTAGAACACCATGGCTAACGGTCGATCCACACCTACTGCTGCTCAAATTGAAGAGATGATCCAAGAACGTGTAGCCGCAGCCATTGCGTAAATGCAACCCCAAGCTCCACCGCCACCGCCACCACCACTGGTTATTCAACCCGTTCGAAATGGGTGTACCTACAAGGAATTCCAGAGCTGTAAACCACATAACTTCAGCGGCACTGAGGGACCGGTTGGTCTCACCAGATGGTTCGAGAAACTTGAATCAGTATTCCGAGTTAGCAACTGTTCGGAGGACAGCAAAACCAAATTTTCTTCTTGCACGCTATCTGACGGCGCGCTCACGTGGTGGAACACAATGGCACAGGCACAAGGCATTGATGAGGCGTATGCTACGCCATGGGAAAAATTTAAGTGTGCCATGATTGAGGAGTATTGTCCGAGAACTGAAATCTAAAAGATGGAAATGGAATTCATGCAGTTAAAGGCCGTTGGAAACGACCTTGATGGTTACAACAGGAGATTTTTGGAACCAGCCCTGATGTGTCCGACAATGGTCACCCCAGAATTCAAGCGAATGGAGAGGTACTTCTAGGGGCTTCCTAAGAGCATTAAGGGAAATATCACCTCGTCCAAGCCACCGAATGTTCCCGAAGCGATGCACATGGCGCATACTTTAATGAATCAAATAACCATCGATGAACCGGAGAAAACTAAGTCTGAAGTGGGTACTAGTGAGAAGCGTAAATGGGATAACCACAACAACAACAACAACAACAACAACAACAGGGGAAGAAACTATGATCAAAACCCGGCGAAACGACATGAGGGTTTCAGGGGAAATAACAACGGTGGAAACCCCAATCCGAACACCAACTCCAACCCAAACTACAAGGGAACCCTACCTCAATGCAAGAGGTGTTACAAACACCACACTGGGTATTGCAATGTTGTCTGCGAGAAGTGCCAATGGTCTGGGCATGTCGGAAAGGACTGCAAGGTCACCACTTTGAATGGGAAGCCAAACACCAATGGACCGAAAAAGTGCTACGAATGCGGACAGACGGGCCATTTCAGAAATGCGTGTCCAAACAAGCGAAAAGATGGAGGACCACCCCGTGGACGAGCTTTTAATGTTAATGCAAGGGACGCACGCGAAAATCCCGACTTGGTGACAGGTATATTCAAAATCAACAATCTTTTAGCTTCTGTCTTGTTTGATACTGGTACGGATAGAAGTTATGTATGTAGACATTTTTGCGATAAGATTAATTGGTCATTAGTCCCGTTAAAAGAGAGTATACTTGTCGAGGTCGCCAATAGAAAACTTGAAAAGGTTGACCATATTAGTCGTGGAGCTATTATCAACATAGCTGGTGCAGATTTTGAAATTGATTTGATACCCATCAAATTGGGAAGTTTTGACGTGATCGTCGGTATGGATTGGTTGAGTAAGATAAGGGCCGATATTATCTGTGGAGATAAAGCACTTCGTATACCACAAGAAGATGGCGAGCCACTGGTTATCTATGGAGAGAGATGTACCTCGAAGTTGAACCTCATTAGTTGCGTGAAAGCGCAGAAGATTATGAAGAAGGGACGTCTTGCTGTCCTAGCGCATGTGAAAACAGTAGAAACTGAGGTGAAAAGCGTGAACGACGTTCGAATTGTGAACAAATTTTCCGATGTCTTTCCTGAGGAATTGCCGGGATTGCCGCCGCAGAGAGCAGTAGAGTTTCAAATTGACTTAGTGCCAGGAGTTGCACCTGTAGCTCGCGCACCTTATAGACTCGCACCTTCCGAGATGCAAGAATTACAAAGCCAACTACAAGAACTACTTGATTGAGGATTTATCCAACCAAGCTTCTCGCCTTGGGGCGCACCTGTGTTGTTTGTGAAGAAAAAGGATGGATCCTTCCGTATGTGTATCGACTACCGTGAACTCAATAAATTGACAATCAAGAATCGGTATCCTCTACCCCGCATTGACGATCTTTTTGATCAACTACAAGGATCGAGCTTTTACTCGAAGATCGACTTACGATCCGGTTACCACCAGTTGAGAGTAAAGGAAAGTGACGTAATGAAAACCGCATTCAGGACTCGTTATGGTCATTATGAGTTTCTCGTGATGCCATTCGGTTTAACAAATGCACCTGCCGTGTTCATGGACCTCATGAATCGTGTCTGCAAGCCGTACTTGGATAAGTTTGTTATCGTCTTCATAGATGATATCCTCATCTACTCTAAGAACGAAGAAGAGCATGAGCAACACCTCCGACTAGTACTTGAACTCCTGAAACAAGAGCAACTTTACGCCAAATTCTCCAAGTGTGAATTTTGGTTGAAGGAAGTCCAGTTTCTGGGTCATGTTGTGAGCGACCAGGGTATCAAAGTTGACCCCGCCAAGATTGAAGCTATCAGTAAGTGGGAGACCCCCACTACTCCGATGCATATTCGCCAATTCCTAGGTCTCGCCGGTTACTACCGAAGGATTATCGAAGGTTTCTCTCTGATTGCGCGTCCTTTAACCGTGCTGACTCACAAGGGCAAGAAGTTCATTTGGGAACCCGCACACGAATCAGCATTTCAAACTTTGAAGAAGAAGTTAACCACCGCACCTATCCTATCGCTTCTTGAAGGCAGTGACGATTTCGTCATTTATTGTGATGCATCGAAAAGTGGTTTTGGTTGTGTACTGATGCAACGATCAAAGGTTATTGCCTATGCCTCCCACCAACTGAAGATCCACGAGCGGAACTACACTACACATGATCTTGAACTTGGAACCGTTGTCTTTGCACTCAAATTGTGGAGACACTATTTGTATGGAACTAAGAGTACTATCTTCACCGACCACAAAAGCCTCCAACACATCTTCGATCAGAAGCAATTGAATATGAGACAGCGTTGATGGATCGAGACGCTCAACGACTATAATTGTGAACTCCGTTATCATCCTGGCAAGGCCAATGTTGTAGCTGACGCTTTAAGCCGAAAGGAGAGGACGGCACCTGTTCGTGTTAGGGCTCCGAACATCACCATTCATTCGAACCTCAACAGCCAGATTAGAGTAGCCTAAGATGAGGCTCTCAAGAAAGAGAATATAACTCATGAACATTTGAACATACTTGTCTCTCGATTCGAGGTTAGGGAGTCTGGACTCCGATGTTATGCCGGGAGAATTTCGGTACCTCTTTATAGAGATCTACGGAACCTTATACTTAATGAAGCCCACAAATCGAGATATGCGATTCACCCCAGAGCAATCAAGATGTACCACGACCTTAAAGAACAGTATTGGTGGCCGAATTTTAAGAAGGACGTTGCGACTTATGTTGGTTAGTGTTTAACTTGCTCGAAAGTTAAGGCCGAGCATCAAAGACCCTCTGGATTACTTCAACTGCCAGAAATCCCACAATGGAAGTGGGAAAGGATCACAATGGATTTCATTACTAAGCTGCCGAAGACGGTGAGCGGATACGATACCATTTGGGTTATTGTTGACCGCCTTACTAAATCTGCACACTTTCTAGCGATGAAAGAAACGGATACAATGGAGAGACTCGCTCAATTATACATCAAAGAGGTTTTATCTCGTCATGGTGTACCGTTATCGATCATCTCAGATTGCGATCCCCGTTTTGCATCTAGATTTTGGCGTTCTTTACAAGAAGCCATGGGAACTCGCCTCGACATGAGTACAGCATATCACCCACAGACCGATGGGCAAAGTGAACGCACGATTCAGACCTTGGAAGACATGTTGCGTGCATGTGTCATCGATTTCGGAAAGGCCTGGGAAAGACATTTGCCACTCGCCGAATTCTCGTACAACAACATTTATCACTTGAGCATTAATGCTGCACCTTTTGAAGCATTGTATGGCTGCAAGTGCCGATCTCCTATTTGTTGGGCCGAAGTAGGCGAAAAGCAAATCACCGGACCCGAGGTAGTCCATGAAACGACGGAGAAGATTGCTCAGATTCAAGCTAGACTTAAGACTGCCCGTGATCGCCAAAAGAGTTATGCTGATCTTAAACGTAAAGACTTTGAATTCAATGTTGGTGATCGTGTAATGTTGAAGGTTGCACCTTGGAAAGGTGTGATCCGTTTTGGAAAACGCGGAAAGTTAAACCCGCGATACATTGGTCCTTTCGAAATTTTGGAACGTGTTGGACCCGTTGCTTACCGTTTAGATCTACCAGCACAATTGAGCTCAGTTCATCCTACCTTCCACGTGTCAAACTTGAAGAAGTGTCTTGCTGCACCTGAACTTATCATACCACTTGAGGAACTTACGATTGACGACAAACTCCACTTTGTGGAAGAACCAGTTGAGATTATGGATCGTGAGATCAAAACTTTGAAATGCAACAAGATTCCGATCGTCCAAGTACGATGGAATGCCAAACGAGGACCTGAGTTTACCTGGGAGCGAGAGGATAAAATGATACGGAAGTATCCTCACCTTTTCCCGACTCCTCCATCTACCTCAGCTTAAAATTTCGGGACGAAATTTTCTTTAACAGGTGAGTAATGTAACGACCCTGGATTTTCTAACGTTTATTTTATTAATAATTGTCATTATTAATACTTGTAAATTGTTAAATGTATGTTATTACATTTACTTGTTACCATGATTGCCCGTACTTGACTTTAAATGCACGAAACGTCCTTGTGACACACGAAACTTTTACGAATAATATTTTTAGAATATTATTTACATTCATGATTAAGTTTATTAATCATTTTGATTAACTATGGTGATTAGTTAGTTACTTGGGCTTTAATTGGATTTATTTATTAATTAATGGAACTTGGACTTGATTAATGTAAATGGACTCTTGAATATAGGCTTATAAGCCCACCCTACTTCTTAGTTGGACTATTTAGCCCATGTCTTTCACTTGTAAGTATCACCTTAGATGGTAACTAGTTAGTTAAGGAAATAATAATCTAGTCTTCACATAATCCCCATGCACATACACCAACTTTATGAACCTTTACCATGCATGGACTAGTGGACTAACTCCCTCCCCCTCTTGACCCCAAAAACCGTCGGCCTAGCTTGTAAAGGGGAGGATTATTTCATTTTTTTGACTACTTGTTCACTAGTATCTTTCACTTATCTCTCATTCCAAAAACACACACAATACTTGCAACTTTCTTTTCTCTCTCTTCTCTCTAATTCTTGTAAGTAACTTGAGCTATTTTCTTTCTTCTTTTCTTGATAAAACCGTAGCCATGAACTCATATAATCATCATCATTCCTTGTTTGTTTTAATCTTTTGTTACTTGTTGTTGATTACTTGTTGTTATTTATTATTTACTTACTAGTTTCAAGAATCAAACTTACTAGTTTCATTCTCCTTTTATCTTGTAATTTCAAGAACACACAAGAACTAAACTTACTAGTTTATGTTCTACATATGTTGTTTTAAAGATTGTAAGTTCATGGTGATAAAAATCATACTTGTAATTCATATTAGTAAACTTTAAAGTTTACTTTCTTAAAGATCAAACTTTGGTTTAAATCTTTAAAGTATGAACCACCATGAATTATTTACTTGTCTACTTAGTTTATTACTTCATATTATGCACTTAAATTCATTTTTTGTTGGTTAATATTGGTCAAATGTTACTAGTTAACTTTGATCTCATTAATCTTGAACTAAAGTTAACTTTAAAAGTTCAAGAACATGTAAGTAAGATTTCATTAATTATAACTTTGTACACTTATGTTAGATCTAGAGTTTTGAGTCTTGGATCTTCAAGATCAAACTAAGAACTATGTTCTACATCTTAAGATCTTGATTTCATAAGTTCACTTTCAAGTTTGTAACTTATTATTAGTTTTAAAGTTCATGTATGTGTTAGATCTAAGACTTTGATGTAACTTTGGTTCATCAAAACACTTGCAACACTTAAGTGAGTTGTGCTTCATGTCTTAGACTTACACTTGGATTATGATGTTCAAACCTTGGTGAAAATGATGCAAACACATCAACGAGTTGTACACTTGAAGCTATATGCATCAAGGATGAGAACCATGATAAGCATCGAGCACCAAGAACCACCGGAACCTACTGACCCTACTGTTTTACTGTTTATGTGTCTGACCTGTACTACCTGTGCTACTGTAATTATGATTTTCAGATTTCTCTGTTCGAGTAGATAACTTTTCATATAGGACTCGTCTTAATCCGAGTTACGGTTTAGGATTTATGGCCCTCCGATCGTCACTATGTCCATCTAACGTTGTGCTGAAAATTCTGACCTACTCCCACTTAGACCGTCGCCATGGTCAAACGAAGACGAGTTTGATTTTGTAATTTTTACCACACTTAAAGGACTCATAGACGGAGCCATGGCCACTTGTCTCATCTTATTTCAGTAGGTATAGAGGCCGTGGTGACTGACCGAACTCAGCCTTTGTTTTAAACTCTTTTCATGAACGAAACTTACTTTACACCTTTTGTTTAATGATGAATGATGATGACCCTTAAGACCTTATTTACATACTTTTAAACCTATTCGGACGATTTAATGACTTAGTACTATTTGACTTAGGTTGAGGACCCGTTTGGACAACCTTCATTACTTGCTTACTTTCCGAGTCATACTTTACCGCTACTTTATCATTGTGAGTTATAGCATTCCCTTTTTACTTTAACTTATTTTGGGAACTGAGAATACATGCGGATTTTATGTTTTACATACTAGGTACGAGTACTTGAACTTATATATGTGTGGGTTATACAACGGCATAAACATTCCCTTTAGCGCGGTAACGTTTAATCATTGGTTTTTGAACCGTGAACGCGAATCTTAGATATGGATCCATAGGGTTTGACATCCCCACTCGGGCTAGTAGCGCTAGCATTTAATGAGTGTTTAATACTTCATAAACATACACACTTGCCAAGTGTACTTTCAGGGGGTATAAACGTTAAGTTAGTTACCAAGTGCCCACGGTTAACATATACTTTATCATACTGTTTTGAAACGCTCTTTGTAGCACTAAAATCTCGTGGCCTACCTTACATACTATTATACTTAAACTATAGTTCACCAACCTTTGTGTTGATGTTTTTAAACATGTTTTTCTCAGGTTCTTATGGTTATTTGCTTCCGCTGTCGTGCTAGTCTTGCCGTAGACACCCGCTGCTCTAGTGTTATCACTGCATGAACTACTTTATCTTTCATTCGAACTTAATTACATTTGAAACTATGTTTTGTAATGACCTAAGGGTCACATACATTTATTCATGCTTGCTATTCGTAGAAGCATACTGTTGGTGTAAAACATTTGATGTCGGTTATGACATCACCTTTTTAATCTGAATGCAACTTCTTTTATTACAGCATATAGTACTTAACCTTGTAATGATCCTGTTGTTGATGATTCGTACACGATGGTTTTGTACGGGGCATCACAGGAAGTAATGACCAATCTATCTTAGAGCAAAAGTGTCTACATACATAACTCCTATCGGCACCAGTATCAAACAAGACAGAAGCTAATAGGTTATTGATAGTGAATGTACCTGTAACCAAGTCAGGATCTTCACGGGCATCTCTGGCGTTCATGTTGAAAATTCTCCCATGTGCTGGCCCGCCATCCTTCTTTTTGTTGGGACTTTCATTCCTAAAGTGGCCCTGCTGACCGCACTCATAGCACTTCCTTGGTCCATTTGGGTTTGTCCTCACGGCTGAGGTGTTGCTCTTACAATCTCTGCCGATGTGTCCAGCCCTTTTACACTTCTCACACACTACGTTGCAGTATCCAGTATGATGCTTGTAACATCTCTTACACTGAGGAAGGCTACCTTTGTAGTTAGGGTTGGGGCTTGGGGTCCTCCAGTCGTTGTTTCCCTTAAAGTTCTCATATCTCTTACTTGGGTTTTGGTTAAAACCTTTTCCATTACTTCCATCCCACTTACGTTTCCCATTACTAGCTCCAGATTCCGATTTCACCTTCTCTGGCTCTTGGCGGGTAATTTGATTCATCAGGGTGTGCGCCATGCGCATAGCTTCCGGGACATTTGCTGGTTTCGAAGAGGTGACATTTCCCTGAATGTCCTTAGGGAGTCCCCACAGATATCGTTTCATTCGTTTGAATTCAGGAGTAACCATTGTGGGGCACATCAAGGATAACTCCAAGTACCTTCGATTATAGCCATCAAGGTCATTTCCTATGACCTTCAGTTCCCAAAACTCTGCTTCCATTTTTTGAATTCCGGTTCTGGGGCAGTTCTCCTCGATCATAGCCCTCTTAAACTCCTCCCATGGTGTAGTATAAGATTCGTCAATTCCCTGAGCCTGGGAGAACGTATTCCACCAAGTCAAAGCGCCATCTGACAACGTGTAGGATTGGAACTTTGTCTTATTCACTTCGGAGCAGTTACTTACATGGAACACAGATTCCAACTTCTCAAACCATCTCGTCAGCCCAACTGGCCCTTCTGTTCCACTGAAATTGTGGGGCTTGCAACTCTGAAATTCCTTATAAGTGCACCCATTCTGAATGTTCTGGTTGGCCGGTGGAGCTTGTGGGTTGGCATTTGCCATAGCTGCGGCTACTTAAGAAGCTATCATCTCCTCAATTTGTTCGACGGTGGGCATTTCTCTTGGACCTCTTCCGTTTGCTATCGATCTTCCAAACAAAAATTTCGACTTACGTCAAAATCCATTAACCAACAACGTCATATCATAAGGTAAACAACATGGAAGCAACACAATACACGTTAACTAAGCATGGCAAACAAGTAGCAGATAGCACAAAAGCCAACATGTA
The DNA here is from genome assembly GCF_046630445.1 of Rutidosis leptorrhynchoides. Lineage (NCBI taxonomy): Eukaryota > Viridiplantae > Streptophyta > Magnoliopsida > Asterales > Asteraceae > Rutidosis > Rutidosis leptorrhynchoides. The sequence goes on from NC_092335.1 coordinate 198,155,854, forward strand.
ATAGCTTAAACAAAACGCCGTACAATAATTCATACAACAGTAATTTCATTCATAGTAAGAAAATTGCATACAACTTCATAAAGTTCGTACAATACAGGAATTAAAAACATGAAACTACTAACGGAGTACATAATGAAATCTAATACAACAGTCCTAGGGTGAGGGTGGGTGAATGATGTCCATCATATGGGACACCTGGTCCTCGAGCTCAGTCACCCGGGTACGTAAGGCATGCACTTCCCTCTTCAGCTCCTCGATGGTGGGTGGTGTCGGTGGTGCAGATGGTCCAAATGATGCGGATGTAGCACTAGAAGTAGACGGTACTGAGCGGGCGACCTTACGCACAAACGGATCGGCAGGATACGGTACAACCCGCTTACGGGCTGTGACCCTAACCAACTGTCCATGTGCGTTCACGAACGGCTTACCTCCATTAACCCCTGGAATAACAGTATCATCGTAGCGGTATCGCTTCTTCGACGGGGTAGAGGGTGGCGGTACAGGCTCCTAATCGAAATCCTCGTCAGAATCCTATTCGGGATCCTCCTCGCTGGTGTCATCGGATGATGATACGTCTGAATCGTCTAAAGGTAGTGCAGGTACTTCATGGGCAGGAGAAAGCGTCTGGCCGGTGGTCATGGCCAGGTATCTGCCAGGTGTAATCGGCATGACTCGTCCATCAGCGGTGCGTCTATCCCAATGTCTACGCTCGTTACGGAAGGGACCGTCCTCGTTTCCCCCAGGGATCACAGTACAATCGAAATGATGCGGTGGCCCCGGGAGTCTAGGGATGGGTGGAGCTGGAATCTCCTCGGGATTCTCATCTCTGTCTGAGATGTCCATTAGGTCAGGTGCGTGTCTACTATCTCCAGAATTCGAATCGCCAGAGTCGCCGGAGGGTAGCGGTGAGTCAGCAACTATAGTAGGCGGGGTAACAGACGCATCTGAGTCACTCTCGAAGTCACTGGTCATGGGCGGCATGTTCGACATCTGAACAAGGAAAAATAACTTTTTCCATGTCAGTAAGACATATAGCAAGCACGTAATCAGGCACTACAGCATCCTAACAGTACATGGCATGGCAATAGTAACAGTATCAAACAGAAGTAACATGCAATCAAAAACAGATAGTAGCATGCAGTAACGAGAATAAGCAATAGCATACAGCAAATTCACATAGCAGTACAAGTAAGCAGTAGCATGCAGCAGGTTCATACAGCAGAAAAAGTAAGTAGTAGCATGCAACAGTTCTGCAGAAACAAGTAAACGAGCAAGTTGTAGATTAGTCCTATTAGTGAATCCTACTCGACTCGATCAAGATACACTAATGCAACCTAATTCCCTACAACCAATGCTCTGATACCAAATGTGACGCCCCGTACAAAACCATCGCGTACGGATCATCAACAACAGGATCATTACAAGGTCAAACACTATATGCTGCTTAAAAACCAGTTTTGCATTCAAGAAAAGATAACGTTTTACAAAAGATAACGTGCTTCTACGAATAGAAAGCATAAACATAAGTACGTGACTCAAAGGTCATTAAAAGTCATTATTCAAAAGTAACATAAGTTGTGAATGCAAGATAAAAGTTTCATGATTGAGACATCACTAAACAATGCAGCGAAAGTCTAACACAGAAGTCTATTACAGCGGAAGCAATAAGCGTCTTAGTTACCTGAGAATAAAACATGCTAAAAAGTCAACATGAATGTTGGTGAGCTATAGTTTTTGTAAACAACGATATAATGTAGACCGCGAGATTTCGTATTCAAAACAGTATGAAAAGTATATGCTTATCCGTGGGCACCCGGTAACTAACTTAACGTAAAAATAATTATCACCCCCTAAAGGTACACTTGGCGAGTGCGTATGTTCTCGAAGTATTAAACACTCGTTAAATGCTAGCGCGACTAGCCCGAGTGGGGATATCAAACTCTATGGATCCATATCTAAGATTCGCGTCTACTGGTTCAAAAACCAATAGTTAAACGTTACCGTGCCAAAGGGAAAATTTATGCCGTTATATAACCCACACATATATAAAGTTTAAGTACTCGTGTCAAGTAAGTAAAACATAAAAAACGCATGTATTCTCAGTCCCAAAAATAGTAAAGTAAAAAGGGAAGCTATAACTCACAGAGATAAATGCGGTAAAAGTCGGTATGGAAAGTATGCAAGTAGTAAGTCGGTCCGAAAGGTTCTCAACCTAAGTTAAAGGTTACTAAGTCAGTATAGTGTCCCAAAAGGTTTTAAATTCAATAAATTAAGTCTTAAGTATCATCATCATCATCATTCGTAAAAGATTAAGTAAGTTTTCAACAAGAATAGAGATCAAAACAAAAGGCTGACTTCGGACAGCTGCTACGACCTTTATACAAACTGAAAAGGTGTGTGGTTAGTGGCCAAGACTCCGTATGTGAGTCCTTGTACTGCTGTCCAATTTTCAGATCCTAACTCGATGTCGTTTGACCGTGGCGACGGTTCAAGCGCGAGAAGGTCAGAATTTTCAGCACGTCGTTACAAAGGCGTAGTGATTTTCGGAAGGCTATAAATCCTAAACCGCATATCGGATTTAGGCGAGTCTTGAACAAAAAGTCATCTAATCGAACCGAAATATCTAAAAATAAATTTTCTAGAAGTCCTAGGAGTCTGATCAGACCCCAAAAAACAGAAAACAAGTGCTCCGGTGGGTTTCTTGGTGCTTGATGCTCATCACGGTTCTCATCCTTAATGCGTGTAAGCTTCAAGTGTACAACTCTTTGATGTTTTAGCATCACTTTGACCAAGTTTCAACCATAAATACACAACTAAGAGTAAAAGCTAATATTCTACAAGTTTTGAACATCAAGGTTGTCTCTTTATTGCATAAACACAATAAAGCTTCAACCTTTGTCCTTTTGACACAAGTTTATGCATCTTCATCATATGAGATGATGAAGACTTGATTTTTATCACCATAAAATTCATAAAAAGGTTCCAAGTAAGTGAGATCTACAATAATAACTTAGATCTCAAGTATTAAGAAACCCTAAGCTAGAAAGCTTGGATCTTTACAGGATTAATGAGACCATAAGCTAGAAAGCTAAGATCTAATGAAAGTAATAAGACCATAAGCTAAAAAGCTAAGATCTAAACAAAATAATGAAACCCTAAGCTAGAAAGCTTGGATCTTTAATGTTCTTGAAGATCCTTAAAGCAAAAGGCTAGATCTACAAGTTACATGAAGATCATAAACACAAGTTTTGATCTTTTAACAAAAATAAAGAGATCTTAAGCTATAAAGCTTAGATCCATCAAAATAATGAAGATTCAAAGCTAGAAAGCTTGAATATTTCATGTTCTTGAAGGATTCAAATCAAAGTTTGAATCTTCAAGATATAACAAGATCAAGAAGCTAAAAAGCTTGATCTTATGAAGATGATGATGATGTCATGTATAAGAACAAGAGAAGAAGAAGAAGAAGAAGAAAATCAAAACTTACAATTTTTAGTGTTAGAAAGACTAGAGAAAGAATTAGAGAGAATGTGTATGTAAAATGTGAATGAGATCAAGTGTGAAATGGGAGAAATGAGTTTGATATTTATAGTGGTGGTGGGTGTAGGTTGGCCGACGGTTGGAAGGGGACAAAGGGGGGACAACTTTTGCTTTTTACTTAGTGGTGGGCTAAAGGTGGTGCTTATTGTTGGGATCTCATGCAACATGTGTGGTAATGGTTAACAAAAATGCTAGTATGTTGGCTCATATTAATGGATTTTTGTCTTACATTTATATGGGTCATAAACTTATTAAAGTTGGGCTAATTTAAGAGTCCAATAGCTAGAGTATGGTAGGCTTAAGTCCAATAAGGTAGAAAGTCCAACAAGACTAACTAGTGAGCATAAGTAAATTACTAAGCGTAATTAAGCAACCAATAAGCCAAGTAATTGTCATTAGAAAATAACAATTAGTATTACGTAGTCATAATATTTCAATTATGACAAAAGTTAAACGTGTACCAAGATACATAGCTCGTTCTAAATGTCAAGTGACACTAACGGTCATAAAAGCATTCGAGGATCAAGTTAAGTAACCAAGTACTTAATAACACGTTCTAAAATATAAACGAAAGTAATCAACATGAAATAAGATCCCATAATATAATCTAACACAGTACGCACAAATACGCAGTTTCGTGAAAGTAACAAGCACAAATATAAATCGAAAACGTCGGGTCGTTACAGGCGTAACCCGAATATTTTATCCGGCCATTTCAAATGATTCATAGTCAGCTAATCGAGAGTTACTATGAGTGTTTGAGCATAGTTCACAGTTGAGGCGGTTATTGATTTCCGATTTCGATAAGGAGAAGTTGAATAACTCTTTATCGAAAGTGTACCCGCCCCGTGTAGGTTGGAGTGTACTAGTCTAAGTGGTCTTGGCGGTATACATGGGGTTCCTTGACAGTGTTGATACGTCCCTTGATCTATTTTTTCGTTGAGGTACAACCTCTTGCTATGTTAGTAGGCGTCTGATGGGTTATGAATTCTTGCGGGTTTTGGGTTGCTTATATTGCTTAATCAGATTATCACATGTTCTACGACATCAACTGCAAGTAGGCATTTTACTTGTTTGGTGTATTTCTTGGATCGAAGAAGACGTGAGTTATGTATATTTCAATTGTTAATGTAAATGTCAATTGTATGTTTAGTTTTTATTTTATCGTTGATACAATGTTACTAGGGTCATGGTCAAATGACGGGTTTAAACATATCGATGGATCTAGTCAAATAGGCATATTAAGGTCTCTATCAATTTGTATCTCAATTAAATTATTTGATCAATTTTAATTAACTTTTTTTTGCAAAAAAAAAAGAATTGACAATTAAATTACGCGTAACGTTTAACTTATGTAGCTTAAACTGCACAAAAAATTATTACGATTACATGATAGGCCTAATTTTTAAACCGGAGCATACTATTTCTTAAATTATATTCCCTCCGTCCCAATTTAATACAAAGTAGTCTAGTTTTAATTTTTAAGATGTTCCAAATTAACAGTTCAAATCTTTAAATAAAAAGTTTTTTTTTATACTTTTATTTTATACAAGTAAAAATGTAAAATAAAAATGTAGGGAAAAAGTTAGAGTTCAACTGTAAAACTAAATATGTGATAATATTTTTTTTTAAAATATGTGTCATTTTGTCTCTAAACTACGGAGCGGAGGGAGTGTTAGTTTTGCATTAACACTTTAAACAACAAATAAATTTATATATGGAGTAATTTAATTTTGATGGCTTGTTTGATCGTTTGATAAGAGTTCATTTGATTGTAAAAGTTATAAAGTAGTTTTTTTATTTATAGAAAAATAGACATGGAGTAAACTGAATTTACAGTTTACAGTATGTATTACTACTGTTTACATAATAGACATGTAGTTCATAGTTTATAGAGAAAAAGATTAGGTTAAAAAATTTAGGTTGTGACACGCGTCAGTTTTAATGAGAAGATGACATGTTAGTATATCGCATACGCTTTAGACCATCTTTAACCATGGCGGGCGTGTTGGCGTGTTGATGGGTAGGGGTGGGGTGTTTGACGGGCGTGCTAGTAAGCTAGTAAATATTGGGTGACGTATTGAGTGACGTGTTGATGGGAATAGGTGAGTATTTTTAATTTCTTTTTCAATTTTCTTATTATATAAATTATAAGTTGTACTCGCTTGAAAATTAAAAAAATGCTTGAAATCCAAGGGAAATATCTAAGCCCTTGGATCAGATCTCAATCACATGTGATTGAATTTTACAATCACATGTGATTGTCATGTAGAATCACATGTGATTGAATTGCAATCACATGTGATTGGTTTTACAATCACATGTGATTGTCATCTGCTTGTTCTTCTTCATCTGATTACACAGCAGATGATGAACACAACTTTTATCAAAACTTAGATTCGATCAAATTAGCAATTAAAATCGATTGAAACATTTTCTGTAAGCAGTGATTTACACAATTCTCAACCAATGTATAAGCAAACCGTAACATAATTTAGAATCAGATGAAGAACTGATGAGTATTTCACCATGAACACTTGAAAATCAAACTTGCAATCTATTGTATTTTTGTAAGACCCTAAATCCAAAAGTGCAATCGTATAACGATTAAAGTTGGAGGATTTGGGTTTAAAGTGTTTATCGCGCAAATTGTGTTATTTTCCTATATTTTGAAGCTCGTATATTATCGTGGGTTTTAAAGGTTGTGGGTATAAGTTCGATTGGTTAAAAGTGCAAGAAAGTGTCCATAAATTGAAGTTTGGAATGTGTGAGGCGCGCTAGTTATGGTGTGAGGCACGCACGTATGAAGAAAAAGCAACCAATCAAAATTTGCACTTGGTGTGAGGGGCGCGCTTTTATGTGCGCAGCTCACAAACGCATTTGTGAGGGGCGCGCTTTTATGTGCGTAGTTCACACAAATTACACTTGGTGCGCGGGGCGCGTATTATAGTGTGTGCGGCGCGCACACCCCTGATTCAGCATACTTCTTATTTTGTAATTTAAAAAGGGGTAGTTTGGTAATTTCACCTATGGACGGTTTTAGAGCCATAAGACTGACTCACGGGTCAATCTTATCTTCATTTTCACACACAAACACTCTCATCTTCAACCCTAGAGAGAGGAAGAGAGTTTAGAGAGAGAGAGAGCTCCATTTGGAGAAGAAGGAGTTTGATTCGGGTCAAGTCTCAAGTGTTAAAGTTGTTCTACTCGTCAACGGCATCATTTTGGTGGTATTGGTAAGTTCTAACTCCGAGTTTCATTGTTTGATTTGAGATTCAATGTTAGGGTTTTGAGCTTGTTAGTTGTAAAACCCATTTAGATGATGAAGTGGGTTTATGGAAACTAGTTATATTTGATACTTGGCGGGTTTTGGGTTGGTTGATGATTTACCCATGTTTAAGGCTTGTAAGTGGTGTATAATCACTAGTGTTAGTGATTATAGAAGTGTTGGAACCCATTTGGGTGTATTTGGGTTGACTAATTTTGAAATGGGTCAAAATTAGGGTTTAGGTGTCAGATTGGGCAAGATTGATGTTTAACACTTATGTTTGGGTTTGATTGGCGTTATTGGAACCCTTATCACTCTAGAGTGTGATTAATGGTAAGTTTGGGCATGGATTGTGTTTGAAAGTGCAATTGGGTCGAAATTGCACTAAGTGTCAATTTGGGTTGGTTTGTAATTCACCCTAATTGTGTTGTTTGTTATGTGTAAATGTAACTAGTCGGGTCATGAGTAATAACCGGGTTATGATTTAACTAACGTATTATTGTATTAAGGAGTTTAAATTATTATTGTATGTTTTTAAGTTCGTTGAACTTACTTTGATAACAAATACGTTTTGGAAATTGTGAAATGGGACATAAAATAATATTTGATGTATATTAAAAAGGAAAAAAATTTATGGGCCGGAAAACGACGGGTTGGGTCATTACAAGTGGTATCAGACCATGGTCTAAGGGATTTAGGCGACTTGAGATAGGTGCCTAGACTTAGACTTTTGTGTGTGCCTAATTGTTGCAGGACTTGTAGGTGAACGGGTTGGACGGGGACTTGGTTAGTGCCTTACGTGTAGGTGAACTAACTAGGATTGTGTCTTGGTTGTGATGTAATTCTTTCGTGTGTTTATATCGTGTAGAATTTTCGTTGTATTGGTTTATATCATCAAGTGAGGCGGTCGTTGTACTAACAAGTTGATACGGCGTGTGTGCGTAATAAGGACTTGCAAACCTTATTACGGGTGCAAATCGTGTGACGACCCGGAAATTTTCGACCAAATTTAAACTTGATCTTTATATGTTTCCGACACGATAAGCAAAGTTTATAATGTTGAGTCTCGAAAATTTTGAAACAATGTTTATGTATTCAATTGACCTTCGGCCAATTCCGACGATTCACGAACAATTAATTGTAACTTGATATGTGTATATATAAATAATAATTGGAAATATAATTTTAAATATTGTATATTGTTGTTACTAAAATTTATTTATGTAAAGTAAAATAAAAATAGGATATTATAATGATTATTATTTAAGAAGTATCTATAAAGTGTATTGAATATATATATATATATATATATATATATATATATATATATATATATATATATACGTATATGTACATATATGCATATATATATATATATATATATATATATATATATATATATATATATATATATATATATATATATATATATATATATATATATATACATATACATATGCATACATATATACATATATACATATGCATATATATATATATACATATGCATATATATATACATATGCATATATACATATGCATATATATATATATATATATATATATATATATATATATATATATATATATATATATATAGTTTCGCATTTATTTGGAAAATGATAGTAGCACTCAATTGTCATTCGATGGATATTAAACAAGTAAAATATGAACTTATATGATTTTAAAATAAACGGTGATCCGAAAATGGGTACTATAAATTTTAGGCTTATTAAAAATGTATTTAGGAACCATTTGTTGAATTTTAAAACTTTTTATATTTTACTTGGGGTCGGGAGTGAATAATTAATGTAATTTTTATTTAATAATTAATGATCGAATTTTATACCATAATGACCAAAATAAATAAATATAGTTAATTTAAAAATATGGAATTTTTCTGAACACTTTTATCCGCCACTGATTTCGCACTATACACAGTCCGTGAAAACTGTCAACAGATAAATTTAAAATTTATGGCTGCTGAACTATGCTAAATGTACATGCACGTTTAAATTCATATTGAGATCATTATTATATTATATTTATTACTTTATATTATTATAATATATATTATCAATTATCAATGTGATATGTGCTGTAAAGTAATTACTATATTACTATAATGCATAATTGATATTGATATAGACACTCATACATACAAATGCAATTCACTTCCTTCTTGTTTTTCTAGTAACCGAGAACCACCTCCCTCTACTTATCTCTCTCTCACTTGTTTTCTTTTAGTAAACCACCACAACCAAACCTCGACAACCATCGGTTACACCATGGAACACTACGGTTCCACACCATTTACAACCCACCTTAAAACACGGTTTGATACTACCGCTGTAATCGTGAACCAACACCATTATCATTGATGTACATATTTTGTTTTAGTTTCACTGGATCACAGACCCAAACTCAAAACTATCATAAATTACTATGCCTACCATGTTTCTGTTTTGAACCAAACAAACTCACCACCGATTTTTTTTTTGTTTTTCCGTTTGAAACCCAACACCATGATCCACCACTATTTCCGCCATATATTGATCGTGTATACTTACTGTTTTTGTTGTCTTAAAAACAAACACACACATGCATCATACCTCCTTATGTATATGTACGTATATATGTATTAGACATGATTAACTATCACCATATATCACCCATACCACCTCCTTTTTTATTTCTTGTTTGAACCAAACTAAAAACCCACCTCCTTGCTTACTGTTGCCGGTATACATTGCTCATCACCAACACCACGATCATTATCATACACTACTGCTAATTTTTCGTGCTTGTTTTGCTTCGATCGAAACTCCACAAACAACACCATCTCCAACTGGAAAACTAACCAGTTCTCTCTGTTATTGTAATTCACAATTGCAAATTATTTTATGCTTCCTGTACAAACGAGATCAAAAACAAAAATGAGAGAGGAAGATGATGATGATACAGTGGAGATGACAATGGTAAGGATGAGAAAAAAAAATGAAGATGGTAATTATGAATCACGATGATACTGTGATAATGATAATGATGCCCGATTGGATGATAAAGATAGATGATAATTATGTTTATTGATAATGAAAGTTATGAGGTTAGAATGATGATGATTTAAGTTGATTGATGATGGGTCTCTGGTCGATTTAATTTACAAGGAAGAAGAAGACCAATAGAAAATGGTTAATTATATATGTAATACGATTTAAATTAGAAAAACCGGATAGCTCAGCTGGTTAGGCGTGTTGTGTTTAAAGGAGAGGTTGTGGGTTCGAATCTAGGCTGAGACAATTTTTTTTTATATTAGAAAATGCTGTGAAAAGTTGGGCCGAGACTTAAGTGTTCCAGTTGGGCCGTAAACTTAATTATGATGATTGGGCCGAAATTCAACCTATGTTTTCTATTGGGTTGTCATGAATTGAGCCACTAAGCTTAGGTGTTGGGTTATTATGCTTTGGGTTCTAATTGGACCGAGTTTAAAATTTGTTTCCTATTGGGCCGAGTTCTAATATTGTTCTATTGGGCCGAAACCCCAATTAAAATGATGAGAATGATGATGATTTTATTAATGACGGTGATAGTGGATTAAGTAATTAAGGGTCGAATTAAAACAGAAAAGCATAGACAGAACAGATGGTTAGACATGTTGTTAGGAAATGAGAGGTCGCGAGTTCGAGCCCGGTCTTGGGCAGTTCTTTTTAGAACGGCTTTTTAAAGGGTATACTTTGCTATTTTTACCTCTATTATTATTATTATTATTATTATTATTATTATTATTATTATTATTATTATTATTATTATTATTATTATTATTATTATTATTACTATTATTATTATTACTACTACTACTACTACTACTACTACTACTTTTATATTAACAATATTATTATAACAAATAAATATTTTCTATAAAAGAGTATATATATTACAACTACCATAATATTATATAATTACATATATTAAGATTATTTATATAAAAATTTACATATAACGAATTATTGATTTTAAATATAATAGTAAACTATATAAATATTAACTATTTTAAAAATATACAAATTAAATATATAAGATATATAAGTTAAGATATAATATATGAAATTATTTGATTACAATTATATGTGTTAATATATATAAATGATATAGGTTCGTGAATCCGAGGCCAAACCTGCATTGTTCAGTATCGTCGTATGCATATTTTTACTACAAAATATCGTACTGTGAGTTTCATTACTCCCTTTTTATATATATTTTTGGGACTGAGAATACATGCGCTGATTTTATTAATATTTTACGAAATAGACGCAAGTGATCAAAAACTACATTCTATGGCTGGATTATGAATATTGAATATCACCCCTTTTTAGCTTGGTAACCTAATGATTAGGAAACGGGTATGGCCCCTAATCGACGCGAATCCTAAAGATAGATATATGGACCTCGACAAGTCCCATCCGGGGTACGGATGCTTTAGTACTTCGAGATTATTATTATTATACAGACGAGAGGTTCTGTTTGGGGATATTCTATGCATTAAAGTTAAGTCGGTTATCAAGCGTTTACCATATGAATGAATTTTAATTCGCGGGTTACGCGTGTTATTTTTTACTCGGGTTACGTGTACAATTAATTATATGAAATCTTGTGGTCTATTAAAATGATGGAAATGAATTTTTATGATAAACTAATGAACTCACCAACCTTTTGGTTGACACTTGAAAGCATGTTTATTCTCAGGTTTGAAAGAAATCTTCCACTGTGCATTTGCTCATTTTAGAGATACTACTTGGAGTCATTCATGACATATTTCAAAAGACGTTGCATTCGAGTCGTTGAGTTCATCAAGATTATTATTAAGTCAATTATAGTTGGATATATTATGAAATGGTATGCATGTCTGTTAACTTTTAATGTGATGAAAGTTTGTCTTTTAAAAACGAATGCAATATTTGTAAAATGTATCATATAGAGGTCAAGTACCTCGCGATGAAATCAACTATTGTAAATCGTTTATAATGTATATGAACGGGGCATTTCAAATCGTGTCTAACAAGTGATGTACAACGAGTGTTTAGCAAGATGGGGCGGTGTTGTGCGTGTGGTTTTATATTTTCGCGGACTAATCGTTTTGCATTCTTTAGAATGACGACGAGAAACGGGATCGGGGCGAGCGACGATGAGTTTAACACTAGAGTTGCGGTCGCCGTGGTGGAGCAAATGGGTGTGTTTTAAGAAGAAATGATAGGAAGTATTCCGAATTTCAGAGTAGTAGTGAAATGGAGCGTTGTCTTAAGAGCTTCATGAGGACTAAACCCCCGATGTATGACGGGAAACCGGATCCTTTGGTAAGCACAACTTGGATCTCGGATGTCGAAGGGTGTTTTCGTACTATTGATTGCCCTCCCGAGAAGAGGACAAGACTCGCTACTAGCTTGCTGCGGGGTAGGGCAAAAGATTGGTTGGATGGTAAATTGATATCGTTGGTAATGAAGCGTTTATGGGTTATCGTGGGACAATTTTAAGAAGGAATACTTCGAGGAGTTCCGGACTTGAGCCGATTTGTCGGATTTACGTAATGAGTTGTGAAATTTGCAACAAGGATCTATGGACTTGAATACTCTCAAGACGACCTTTATGGCGAAGGCTCATTTTTGGTCGGAGTATATTGGGAACGATCGTATGTTGATGGAAGATTTCTATCGAACTTTGAATGATGACTTGTAGAACAAAATTAGCATTGGTCAAGTGAACTCGTTTACGGAGTTATTCGCCATGACTAGGGGTTTCGAATCGTATTCGTAATCCAAAGTTAGTGAACCTCCAAGTAAGAGAAGGGTTGTTTCGTATGGTGCTCCAAGTAAGAAAACTAAGGGTGCAAGTGCGAGCACAGGTGGTACACGGAGGGGTATATCGGATTCTAGTGCGTCTAGATGTTACAATTGTGGCGTGAGAGGTCACAAGTCTTGAGAATGTTCGGTGCCAAAGGGCGATGGCACGGTGCGCTTCAACTGCCAAAGAGAAGGACATCGTAAGTCAGAGTGTCCCGAGTTAGCGGGGACGGGTGTGGCGAGAAGACGTTAAGGTACTTTTCGTTTTAATAAATATGTTCTTTGATTATTTATTATGTGCCGATAAATTTGGGTTTGGTTAAATGCATTGTGTTATGCATATTTTGTTATGGGTGACGTTCCTAATGGAATTACCCTATGGTGACATTTTGGATTGACAGACGAAACGCGTAAGACTTGGTACAACCAAGCATTCCTTAGTGTTTGGGAAATGTTTCTACCAAGCCATGGGTATGGGCTTTGGTGTTCGGTTGTTAAGCGCGCGTTCGCTTTTGTGTTGAGGAGGGTGAACCACGGGGTTCATCGGGTAGATAGAACCCGAGAGATCGATGGTTTGAGCTCGATGTATATTGGTGAAGGGGTCTACATGACGCGATGTTAGGTGCCTCTTTCATACCTACTAGCGTGGTATTCGACTCCGATGGTGTTGCGGTCACATTGAACTTAGGGTACCGGTGAGAAACCCTTAGGTGCTTGAGTGACGGTGTGGAAGTTACAAGTGTTAGCAACTCGGTGATTGCTAGAGTGATACTTGTACGGTTTGGTAATTACTTCGGTTGAAGTAGCGAAGGATAATCTGAAACCCTTCGTATGCTCGAGGTTGGAGCAAGGTATTGTGATGTATGTGGTTGTGAGATACTTCTATCTTGATGATGTGGTTAAGGAATAGAGTTCTAAGTAGGGGAGTTTGAACTCTCTCATGAAGATGTTCTAGTGTATTGATATTGAACGATGCTCGTATGGATTCGGAGCTAGCGTTGAGACCTACGTCGGTCGATTGTGGCAAAAGTACGGTTTGGAATAAATTGTACTTATGGTTTTAGATTTAAATTATCACCGAGGTGGTAATGTGGTGAATCTCATTTAGAGATAATGGACGTATTTGACGAGCAAGGTGAGATCCCTCGGTTAAGGGATGTGTGTGTCGGATTCTCTTCTAGAGAATTATTGTTTTCTGCCTATGTGCGATATATGTGGTTCTTGCTTGATTGTGGTGGCGTTGTGTACACGTACGTGTGATACATGTTCAAGGATTTCCAAGTGAGTGGAATGTTTCTAAGTATGAGTATATACTTGTTGTTTGGGGTAGATGGTTAATGTATTCCGTTAGGATTCACTATGGTGTAGCAGGGCGCGATGTTACACTACTCGTTGTGATCGAGGCCAAAGGAGCATGTGTGATTGGTGGGTTATGGCCGTTGACTTGGTCCGCTAACTTCACCTTAGGAGTAGTGTTATATCAGTACGGTATAACGTTATCGGGAAATACGAGTACCGATGGGGAATGGGAGTACCATTCCTGTGTTGAGATTTAGGAAGTGAGTCGCGTGTAGTTCGATTCACAATGACACGTGTGGATGCGATCATTCTATTGGGATAGTGACTCTCGTGTAGTTCGGATTCACTAGGGTGAGTGTAGTTCGGCCAATCCCGATTGTTGTTGGGTGGAGGTGGTGAGTCACATGTGGTGCGGATTCACTAAGGCACGTGTAGTTCGGCCAGCCTTCATGTGGTTAGTATTGCGAAGTATTGGTTTTTTTATACGCCAATGGTGGGGTCGTGAGGACCATGTTGTGTGATTAGTGATGCGATAGCCGTGTTTCGCTCACATGTTGTTAAGGGTGTGACATTAATCAATTTTGTACAACTTGAGTTTAGCGTTGCCATAGTCGTTTGGGACGCCAGCGGATTTAGTCGTTTGCTTATGATTTTACGATAGTTGCGTAATAGCCGTGTTTGCGCACTACAAAGGATGTTAAGTGGTAAGTGTTATTCGTAAGGATTCGCCTTTATTCGGTCTTCATCGGTTAGATGGTTGACCTCATTTTTGGTATGCGGTTACTTTAGCATTGTACTTGGTAAGGGTACGCAAAAGGGTTGATATCTCGGCATGAGATTGGTTGAGTTTTTTCCCGACGTGAGGGATTGAGCGAATTTTATTGCTCGAAATCGTGGATTTGATAAATCGCGGGTGACTCATTGAGAAGAGTTGCCTAGAGAAGTTAGAAGAATACATGGTGGTTCCGCGTATTCTAAGTTACTGTTATAGACTTCAGATGTTGTGTGCATTGCATGTCTCGGAATTCGTGCAAGTGTGTATTCGGTAAATGGGATAGTCTTCGGGTTAATGAGGAATGTGGTAGAAGTCGGATTGGAACGATTGTTCGAGAACCATGGAGTGTAGGTTCGGATTGGTTAAGTGACTAAGATCATGAGGACGTGATCGAATTTAAGTGGGGGAGAGTTGTAAGACCCTAAATCCAAAAGTGCAATCATATAAGGATTAAAATTGGAGGATTTGGGTTTAAAGTGTTTGTCGCGCAAATTGTGTTATTTTCCTATATTTTAAAGCTCGTATGTTATTGTCGGTTTTAAAGGTTGTGGGTATAAGTTTGATTGGTTAAAAGTGCAAGAAAATGTCCATAAATTAAAGTTTGGAATGTGTGAGGTGCGCTAGTTATGGTGTGAGGCGCGCTAGTTATGAAGAAAAAGCAACCAGTCAAAATTTGCACTTGGTGTGAGGGGCGCGTTTTTATGTGCGCGGCTCACAAACGCATTTGTGAGGGGCGCGCTTTTATGTGCGCGGCTCACACAAATTACACTTGGTGCGCGGGGCGTGTATTATAGTGTGCGCGGCGCGCACACCCCTGATTCAGCATACTTCTTATTTTGTAATTTAAAAAGGGGTAGTTTGGTAATTTCACCTATGGGCGGTTTTGGAGCCATAAGACTGACTCATGGGTCAATCTTATCTTCATTTTCACACACAAACACTCTCATCTTCAAACCCTAGAGAGAGGAAGAGAGTTTAGAGAAAGAGAGCTCCATTTGGAGAAGAAGGAGTTTGATTCGGGTCAAGTCTCAAGTGTTAAAGTTGTTCTACTCGTCAACGGCATCATTTTAGTGGTATTGGTAAGTTCTAACTCCGAGTTTCATTGTTTGATTTTAGATTCAATGTTAGGGTTTTGAGCTTGTTAGTTGTAAAACCCATTTAGATGATGAAGTGGGTTTATGGAAACTAGTTATATTTGATACTTGGCGGGTTTTGGATTGGTTGATGATTTAACCATGTTTAAGGCTTGTAAGTGGTGCATAATCACTAGTGTTAGTGATTATAGAAGTGTTGGAACCCATTTGGATGTATTTGGGTTGACTAATTTTGAAATGGGTCAAAATTAGGGTTTAGGTGTCAAATTGGGCAAGATTGATGTTTAACACTTATGTTTGGGTTTGATTGGCGTTATTGGAACCCTTATCGCTCTAGAGTGTGATTATTGGTAAGTTTGGGCATGGATTGTGTTTGAAAGTGCAATTGGGTCGAAATTGCACTAAGTGTCAATTTGGGTTGGTTTGTAATCCACCCTAATTGTGTTGTTTGTTATGTGATGAATGGAATATGTACTTTCTATTGGCGATTGTGGATTTGTGATATTGCATCCATCAAGACTTCAAGGCGAGTGTTAATATACTATGTGCATATGTATGTATAGGATGGGTGCGGGTTGGGTGAAGTGATCCTCGGCTATAGAGTTCACTTCACATATAGGTGGATTTGATGGACTTGTGTATAAGTTCAATTGGCACGATTGTGCATTTTGGTTGACCACCTTTGGCGAGGTGCACAGTTCGTGTGTACGTCATCACATAGGCTTGTGATGTGAATTTATATAACCCCGATGGTGAAGGGTTGGTATTGAGTTGCGGTTGAGTAACCCCGGTATATGTGGGTTTTGATTTGGGAGGTGAATCACGTGTGGTGCGGATTCATGATGATGCGTGTAGATTCGAACATCTTATTGAGGTAGTGGTCACGTGTGGTGCGGATTCACTAAGGCTCGTGTAGTTTCGGCCAACCTCGATGTTGTTGTGGTATTGAAGATAGTAGTCGCGTGTGGTGCGGATTTACTAAGGCTCGTGTAGTTTCGGCCAATCTTCATTTGGTATTGGGTTAAGGGGTTAACCTTGGGCGCTTTACGTTTTGATATATATATATATATATATATATATATATATATATATATATATATATATATATATATATATATATATATATATATATATATATATATATATATATATATATATATATTGATGTATTATTGTGATGTAGCTAACCCTCCGGGTGTAGCTTATTGGCGTTGTACTTATCGTTGTTGGTGTACTTACATTGTTGATATATTAGCTTGTTGTAAAGCGATGTAACATCCTGGTTACGGGCCTGGGTGAAATTACCTTTTTGTCCGTTTAGTATTTTAAAAGTGTGTTTTTGTGAAATAATTAATTATTAAGTGCTTTTAATTAATTATTAGTCCAATGTGTGCGTTTTATGACAAGGGTCACATAAATTATTTATTTATTAAATTTGGACTTCGTTTGGACTACCGAACGAAGTGTGTTACGTTTCAGTAAATAGGCAAATACCCGTGTGTTATCGGGTATGGGATTTAATACCCCTTTTATTAGTAAAACCGCCCCCTTGTTTTATTTGGTACTGTACGTGGTTTTTGGTTTCTCCCTCCCCTTGTTTCAATCGACTAACACACACAAATACTAGAACCCTAGCTAAATTGATGAAGTTTATGATGAAATCCAAGCCCTAAATTCGAAATGGTTCTTCCATAACATGCTACAATCAGGTTTGTCTTCCTAATTTTGTGATTGATTCTTGATAATTTAGGGTTTTTTGATAAAAAGTTAGAAAATGTAATTGGTGCTTGAATCTTCCTTCTTGTATTGTTATTTGTTAGATATATGTTAGATTAATGATAATTACATGTTTGTATCTCTGATTTCTTGTTTTGTTCTTGATGATTTGGTGTTCTTGACAAAAATGATAAATATTGTATTTTGTGCTTAAATCTTGAATTGATGTGTTCTTTTGCTTGTGGAATGCTAGATTATTGTTGTTGTATGTTTGTTCATGTAGTGACCCGAACTTTTCCATGATTATATATATTAATTGAGATTGATGTTTACATAATTAAATGTTTCCAACATGTTAAGCAATCAAACTTGTTAAGACTTTATTAATTGAAATAGGTTTCATATAGACAATTGACCACCCAAGTTGACCGGTGATTCACGAACGTTAAAACTTGTAAAAAAAAAAAACTATATGATGACATATATATGGTTATATATATAGTTAACATGATATTATGATAAGTAAACATATCATTAATTATATTAACAATGAACTACATATGTAAAAACAAGACTACTAACTTAATGATTTTGAAACGAGACATATATGTAACGTTTATCGTTGTAACGACATTTAATGTATATATATCATATTAAGAGATATTCGTACATCATAATATCATGATAATATAATAATTTAAAATCTCTTTTGATATTATAAACATTGGGTTAACAACATTTAACAAGATCGTTAACCTAAAGGTTTCAAAACAACACTTACATGTAACGACTAACGATGACTTAACGACTCAGTTAAAATGTATATACATGTAGTGTTTTAATATGTATTTATACACTTTTGAAAGACTTCAATACACTTATCAAAATACTTCTACTTAACAAAAATGCTTACAATTACATTCTCGTTCAGTTTCATCAACAATTCTACTCGTATGCACCCGTATTCGTACTCGTACAATACACAGCTTTTAGATGTATGTACTATTGGTATATACACTCCAATGATCAGCTCTTAGCAGCCCATGTGAGTCACCTAACACATGTGGGAACCATCATTTGGCAACTAGCATGAAATATCTCATAAAATTACAAAAATATGAGTAATCATTCATGACTTATTTACATGAAAACAAAATTACATATCCTTTATATCTAATCCATACACCAACGACCAAAAACACCTACAAACACTTTCATTCTTCAATTTTCTTCATCTAATTGATCTCTCTCAAGTTCTATCTTCAAGTTCTAAGTGTTCTTCATAAATTCCAAAAGTTCTAGTTTCATAAAAACAAGAATACTTTCAAGTTTGCTAGCTCACTTCCAATCTTGTAAGGTGATCATCCAACCTCAAGAAATCTTTGTTTATTACAGTAGGTTATCATTCTAATACAAGGTAATAATCATATTCAAACTTTGGTTCAATTTCTATAACTATAACAATCTTATTTCAAGTGCTGATCTTACTTGAACTTGTTTTCGTGTCATGATTTTGCTTCAAGAACTTTGAGCCATCCAAGGATCCATTGAAGCTAGATCCATTTTTCTCTTTTCCAGTAGGTTCATCCAAGGAACTTAAGGTAGTAATGATGTTCATAACATCATTCGATTCATACATATAAAGCTATCTTATTCGAAGGTTTAAACTTGTAATCACTAGAACATAGTTTAGTTAATTCTAAACTTGTTCGCAAACAAAAGTTAATCCTTCTAACTTGACTTTTAAAATCAACTAAACACATGTTCTATATCTATATGATATGCTAACTTAATGATTTAAAACCTGGAAACACGAAAAACACCGTAAAACCGGATTTACGCCGTCGTAGTAACACCGCAGGCTGTTTTGGGTTAGTTAATTAAAAACTATGATAAACTTTGATTTAAAAGTTGTTATTCTGAGAAAATGATTTTTATTATGAACATGAAACTATATCCAAAAATTATGGTTAAACTCAAAGTGGAAGTATGTTTTCTAAAATGGTCATCTAGACGTCGTTCTTTCGACTGAAATGACTACCTTTACAAAAACGACTTGTAACTTATTTTTCCGACTAGAAACCTATACTTTTTTTGTTTAGATTCATAAAATAGAGTTCAATATGAAACCATAGCAATTTGATTCACTCAAAACGGATTTAAAATGAAGAAGTTATGGGTAAAACAAGATTGGATAATTTTTCTCATTTTAGCTACGTGAAAATTGGTAACAAATCTATTCCAACCATAACTTAATCAACTTGTATTGTATATTATGTAATCTTGAGATACCATAGACACGTATACAATGTTTCGACCTATCATGTCGACACATCTATATATATTTCGGAACAACCATAGACACTCTATATGTGAATGTTGGAGTTAGCTATACAGGGTTGAGGTTGATTCCAAAATATATATAGTTTGAGTTGTGATCAATACTGAGATACGTATACACTGGGTCGTGGATTAATTCAAGATAATATTTATCGATTTATTTCTGTACATCTAACTGTGGACAACTAGTTATAGGTTACTAACGAGGACAGCTGACTTAATAAACTTAAAACATCAAAATATATTAAAAGTATTGTAAATATATTTTGAACATACTTTAATATATATGTATATATTGTTATAGGTTCGTGAATCAACAGTGGCCAAGTCTTACTTCCCGACGAAGTAAAAATCTGTGAAAGTGAGTTATAGTCCCACTTTTAAAATCTAATATTTTTGGGATGAGAATACATGCAGGTTTTATAAATGATTTACAAAATAGACACAAGTACGTGAAACTACATTCTATGGTTGAATTATCGAAAATCGAATATGCCCCTTTTTATTAAGTCTGGTAATCTAAGAATTAGGGAACAGACACCCTAATTGACGCGAATCCTAAAGATAGATCTATTGGGCCTAACAAACCCCATCCAAAGTACCGGATGCTTTAGTACTTCGAAATTTATATCATATCCGAAGGGTGTCCCAGAATGATGGGGATATTCTTATATATGCATCTTGTTATTGTCGGTTACCAGGTGTTCACCATATGAATGATTTTTATCTCTATGTATGGGATGTGTATTGAAATATGAAATCTTGTGGTCTATTGTTACGATTTGATATATATATATAGGTTAAACCTATAACTCACCAACATTTTTGTTGACGTTTAAAGCATGTTTATTCTCAGGTGAATATTAAGAGCTTCCGCTGTTGCATACTAAAATAAGGACAAGATTTGGAGTCCATGTTTGTATGATATTGTGTAAAAACTGCATTCAAGAAACTGATTTCGATGTAACATATTTGTATTGTAAACCATTATGTAATGGTCGTGTGTAAACAGGATATTTTAGATTATCATTATTTGATAATCTACGTAAAGCTTTTTAAACCTTTATTGATGAAATAAAGGTTATGGTTTGTTTAAAAATGAATGCAGTCTTTGAAAAACGTCTCATATAGAGGTCAAAACCTCGCAACGAAATCAATTAATATGGAACGTTTTTAATCAATAAGAACGGGATATTTCAGTTGGTATCCGAGCGTTGGTCTTAGAGAACCAGAAAATTTGCATTAGTGTGTCTTATCGAGTTTGTTAGGATGCATTAGTGAGTCTGGACTTCGACCGTGTTTACTTGAAAAATGATTGCTTAACAAATTTTGTTGGAAACTATATATTTTTAACATGTGAATATTATGTGATATATTAATCTCTTAACGCGTTTGATATTATGTGATAGATGTCTACCTCTAGAACAAGTCCCATTGACTCACCTAATAATAATGAAGAGTCAAATGTAAATTGGAATGATTTGTGGACTGATTCACAAGTTCCCGAAGAGGAACCGGAAGAAGAGTCGGAACCGGAAGAAGAATCGGAACCGGAAGAAGAATCGGAACCGGATGAAGAAATAGAACCGGTGGGGGAAATAATAAAACGGTTAAGTAAAAGAAAATCCTCAACCAACCGACCAAAGTTAATTATGGTCAATGGTGTTTCCACCAAGGAAGCAAAATATTGGGAGGATTACCAATTCTCCGATGAATCGGATTCCGACGAGAATTCCGATGATGTTATAGAAATTACCCCAACTGAATTTAAAAAGGCAAAAGAAAATAATAAGGGAATGGGCATAAAAATAGAGAAATCTAATTTCAACCCCGATGAACTTTATATGTATCGTCAACCCCCGAAGTCCTTAAGTTGTAACAATGACCCGGGAACCTCTAAACCACCAGGTTTTTCTAAACCAATGTGGACAACGACGGCTCGTATTAGGGGAACATCATATATCCCTAGAAACTTGGCAAAACGAACCAAAACCGAAGAAGAAGAAACGAGCGAGTCGGAATAAGATAGTTGTATTCGTGTGGTGTAATATATGTAATATAGTGTTCTTATGCTTTATGATATATGTAAAAATTGCTTGTATTAATAAGTATTTTTTTATGAAACTAACTCTTGTCTATTTTACAGTTTAAAAACACAAAATGGATAGACAACCCAATATTTTAAGAGACCTACCCGGAGACATGATTGATGAAATCTTATCTAGAGTCGGCCAGAATTCTTCGGCACAACTATTTAAGGCGAGATCAGTTTGTAAGACATTCGAAGAACGTTCCAAGAATGTCTTGGTTTATAAGAGACTTTCGTTTGAAAGATGGGGGATATCACATTGGGAAACCCATAAGTTACGATGTGTTTACTTTGACGCATATATTGCGGGGAACCCAAATGCTATTTTACGCAACGGGTTAAGAAATTATTTTGACTCAATATATCCGAATATTGGACTTCGTGATTTAGAAAAAGCGGCTAACATGCAACATAAAGAAGCATGTTATGCTTACGGATTAGTAATGTTCGCTTCTCACCAAAGTGAGAACAAGAACATCGGGCTACAACTATTAAACAAAACGTTTCCACAAGTGACGGAGTCGGTAATTGGGGTAAGAAATGAGGTTTTTAGATTATTACGGGACTGTTGGACATTACGTAACCCTCGTCCCTTTGATGACGTTACAACACGCTGTCTTATCAACGGCCATAACGGTTATGTTGCACAAGACCAAGGATGGGAAGTAGTCCTAGTAAAACCAGAATGCATGACTTGTTTCTGGACGTATGAATTACGTGTCTTTATTGCCTTTGCTGAACGACTTGTGTACTAGCTAGAATTGTCTTCACAACTATCTTGTATCAAAGTTATTGTGTGCTATATTTCATGCTTTATGTAAAATAAGCGGTATTGTAAGTTTGTAAAATATTGTATAAAAGTTTGAACGCGAAATATTATTACAATCAGTTTTTCATATAGAATTGTAGTAGTTGAATTGTATATTAGCTACTAAGTATGAACTTAACGGGTAGGTACTACCCGAATTTAAACTTATAAAACGCTAATATGAAGAAAAAGCTTTTATAAATGAGTTCATATTATGCTACGAAATACTATTAACTACTCTTAATATTCTTTATGATTAACTTGTTCCATTTAACTATTTTGAAGGAAATGGCACCGACTACTCGACACACCGTGAATATGAATGAAGAGGAATTCCGTACTTTTCTAGCTTCAAACATAGCCGCAGTACAGGCTGCGCTACATACCAACAATAACCTTGGATCTAGCAGTACAGGAAATCGTGTAGGATGCACCTACAAAGAATTCACTGCCTGCAAACCTTTGGAATTTGATGGAACCGAAGGACCGATCGGATTGAAACGGTGGACCGAGAAGGTTGAATCGGTGTTTGCCATAAGTAAGTGTACTGAAGAGGACAAAGTGAAGTACGCTACGCATACCTTCATAGGTTCTGCGTTAACATGGTGGAATACCTATCTAGAGCAAGTGGGACAAGACGATGCGTACGCACTACCGTGGTCAGCATTCAAGCATTTGATGAACGAGAAGTACCGTCCCAGAACCGAGGTCAATAAGCTCAAGACAGAACTTAGAGGGTTACGAACCCAAGGATTTGATATTACCACGTACGAAAGACGATTCACAGAATTGTGCCTATTGTGTCCGGGAGCATTCGAAGATGAGGAAGAGAAGATCGACGCGTTTGTGAAAGGATTACCGGAAAGAATCCAAGAAGATATAAGTTCACACGAGCCCGCCTCCATACAACAGGCATGTAGAATGGCTCACAAACTAGTGAACCAGATTGAAGAAAGAATTAAAGAGCAGACTGCTGAAGAGGCCAATGTGAAGCAAGTCAAAAGAAAGTGGGAGGAAAACGGTGATAAGAATCACCAATACAACAGCAACAGCAATTACAACAATAATCGCAACAATTATCCCAACAATCGCAACATCAATCGCAACTACAACAAACGGCCCAACAACAACAACAACAACAACAACAGCAACTACAACAATCATCCCAACAACAATAATAACCGCAACAACAACAACAATCAGAAGCAGCTATGCCAAAGGTGTGAAAAGAATCACTCGGGGTTCTGCACCAAATTTTGCAACAAGTGTAAAAGAAATGGTCATAGCGCGGCGAAGTGTGAGGTCTACGGACCAGGGGTTAATAGAACGAAAGGAACAAATGGTGTCGGAACGAGTAATGGCGGAGCAAGTAGTGTCGGAGCAAGTTATGCCAATGTAGTTTGTTATAAATGTGGAAAACCAGGCCACATTATTAGAAATTGCCCGAACCAGGAGAACACGAATGGACAAGGCCGTGGAAGAGTTTTCAATATTAATGTGGTAGAGGCACAGGAAGACCCGGAGCTTGTTACGGGTACGTTTCTTATTGACAATAAATCTGCTTACGTTTTATTTGATTCGGGTGCGGATAGAAGCTATATGAGTAGAGATTTTTGTGCTAAATTAAGTTGTCCATTGACGCCTTTGGATAGTAAATTTTTACTCGAATTAGCAAATGGTAAATTAATTTCAGCAGATAATATATGTCGGAATCGAGAAATTAAACTGGTTAGCGAAACATTTAAGATTGATTTGATACCAGTAGAGTTAGGGAGTTTTGATGTGATAATCGGTATGGACTGGTTGAAAGAAGTGAAAGCGGAGATCGTTTGTTACAAAAATGCAATTCGCATTATACGAGAAAAAGGAAAACCCTTAATGGTGTACGGAGAAAAGGGCAACACGAAGCTACATCTTATTAGTAATTTGAAGGCACAAAAACTAATAAGAAAAGGTTGCTATGCTGTTCTAGCACACGTCGAGAAAGTACAAACTGAAGAAAAGAGCATCAATGATGTTCCCATTGCAAAAGAATTTCCTGATGTATTTCCGAAAGAATTACCGGGATTACCCCCACATCGATCCGTTGAATTTCAAATAGATCTTGTACCAGGAGCTGCACCAATAGCTCGTGCTCCTTACAGACTCGCACCCAGCGAGATGAAAGAACTGCAAAGCCAATTACAAGAACTTTTAGAGCGTGGTTTCATTCGACCAAGCACATCACCTTGGGGAGCTCCTGTTTTGTTTGTCAAGAAGAAAGATGGTACATTCAGGTTGTGTATCGACTACCGAGAGTTGAACAAACTTACCATCAAGAATCGCTACCCACTACCGAGAATCGACGACTTATTTGATCAACTACAAGGCTCGTCTGTTTATTCAAAGATTGACTTACGTTCCGGGTATCATCAAATGCGGGTGAAAGAAGATGATATTCCAAAGACTGCTTTCAGAACACGTTACGGTCATTACGAGTTTATGGTCATGCCGTTTGGTTTAACTAATGCACCAGCTGTGTTCATGGACCTTATGAACCGAGTGTGTGGACCATACCTTGACAAGTTTGTCATTGTTTTCATTGATGACATACTTATTTACTCAAAGAATGACCGAGAACACGGTGAACATTTGAGAAAGGTGTTAGAAGTATTGAGGAAGGAAGAATTGTACGCTAAGTTTTCAAAGTGTGCATTTTGGTTGGAAGAAGTTCAATTCCTCGGTCACATAGTGAACAAAGAAGGTATTAAGGTGGATCCGGCAAAGATAGAAACTGTTGAAAAGTGGGAAACCCCGAAAACTCCGAAACACATACGCCAGTTTTTAGGACTAGCTGGTTACTACATAAGGTTCATCCAAGACTTTTCCAGAATAGCAAAACCCTTGACTGCATTAACGCATAAAGGGAAGAAATTTGAATGGAATGATGAACAAGAGAAAGCGTTTCAGTTATTGAAGAAAAAGCTAACTACGGCACCTATATTGTCATTGCCTGAAGGGAATGATGATTTTGTGATTTATTGTGATGCATCAAAGCAAGGTCTCGGTTGTGTATTAATGCAACGAACGAAGGTGATTGCTTATGCGTCTAGACAATTGAAGATTCACGAACAAAATTATACGACGCATGATTTGGAATTAGGCGCGGTTGTTTTTGCATTAAAGACTTGGAGGCACTACTTATATGGGGTCAAAAGTATTATATATACCGACCACAAAAGTCTTCAACACATATTTAATCAGAAACAACTGAATATGAGGCAGCGTAGGTGGATTGAATTATTGAATGATTACGACTTTGAGATTCGTTACCACCCGGGGAAGGCAAATGTGGTAGCCGATGCCTTGAGCAGGAAGGACAGAGAACCCATTCGAGTAAAATCTATGAATATAATGATTCATAATAACCTTACTACTCAAATAAAGGAGGCGCAACAAGGAGTTTTAAAAGAGGGAAATTTAAAGGATGAAATACCCAAAGGATCGGAGAAGCATCTTAATATTCGGGAAGACGGAACCCGGTATAGGGCTGAAAGGATTTGGGTACCAAAATTTGGAGATATGAGAGAAATGGTACTTAGAGAAGCTCATAAAACCAGATACTCAATACATCCTGGAACGGGGAAGATGTACAAGGATCTCAAGAAACATTTTTGGTGGCCGGGTATGAAAGCCGATGTTGCTAAATACGTAGGAGAATGTTTGACGTGTTCTAAGGTCAAAGCAGAGCATCAAAAACCATCAGGTCTACTTCAACAACCCGAAATCCCGGAATGGAAATGGGAAAACATTACCATGGATTTCATCACTAAATTGCCAAGGACTGCAAGTGGTTTTGATACTATTTGGGTAATAGTTGATCGTCTCACCAAATCAGCACACTTCCTACCAATAAGAGAAGATGACAAGATGGAGAAGTTAGCACGACTGTATTTGAAGGAAGTCGTCTCCAGACATGGAATACCAATCTCTATTATCTCTGATAGGGATGGCAGATTTATTTCAAGATTCTGGCTGACATTACAGCAAGCATTAGGAACTCGTCTAGACATGAGTACTGCCTATCATCCACAAACTGATGGGCAGAGCGAAAGGACGATACAAACGCTTGAAGACATGCTACGAGCATGTGTTATTGATTTCGGAAACAGTTGGGATCGACATCTACCGTTAGCAGAATTTTCCTACAACAACAGCTACCATTCAAGCATTGAGATGGCGCCGTTTGAAGCACTTTATGGTAGAAAGTGCAGGTCTCCGATTTGTTGGAGTGAGGTGGGGGATAGACAGATTACGGGTCCGGAGATTATACAAGAAACTACCGAGAAGATCATCCAAATTCAACAACGGTTGAAAACCGCCCAAAGTCGACAAAAGAGCTACGCTGACATTAAAAGAAAAGATATAGAATTTGAAATTGGAGAGATGGTCATGCTTAAAGTTTCACCTTGGAAAGGCGTTGTTCGATTTGGTAAACGAGGGAAATTAAATCCAAGGTATATTGGACCATTCAAGATTATTGATCGTGTCGGACCAGTAGCTTACCGACTTGAGTTACCTCAACAACTCGCGGCTGTACATAACACTTTCCACGTCTCGAATTTGAAGAAATGTTTTGCTAAAGAAGATCTCACTATTCCGTTAGATGAAATCCAAATCAACGAAAAACTCCAATTCATCGAAGAACCCGTCGAAATAATGGATCGTGAGGTTAAAAGACTTAAGCAAAACAAGATACCAATTGTTAAGGTTCGATGGAATGCTCGTAGAGGACCCGAGTTCACCTGGGAGCGTGAAGATCAGATGAAGAAGAAATACCCGCATCTATTTCCAGAAGATTCGTCAACACCTTCAACAGCTTAAAATTTCGGGACGAAATTTATTTAACGGGTAGGTACTGTAGTGACCCGAACTTTTCCATGATTATATATATTAATTGAGATTGATGTTTACATAATTAAATGTTTCCAACATGTTAAGCAATCAAACTTGTTAAGACTTTATTAATTGAAATAGGTTTCATATAGACAATTGACCACCCAAGTTGACCGGTGATTCACGAACGTTAAAACTTGTAAAAAAAAAAAACTATATGATGACATATATATGGTTATATATATAGTTAACATGATATTATGATAAGTAAACATATCATTAATTATATTAACAATGAACTACATATGTAAAAACAAGACTACTAACTTAATGATTTTGAAACGAGACATATATGTAACGTTTATCGTTGTAACGACATTTAATGTATATATATCATATTAAGAGATATTCGTACATCATAATATCATGATAATATAATAATTTAAAATCTCTTTTGATATTATAAACATTGGGTTAACAACATTTAACAAGATCGTTAACCTAAAGGTTTCAAAACAACACTTACATGTAACGACTAACGATGACTTAACGACTCAGTTAAAATGTATATACATGTAGTGTTTTAATATGTATTTATACACTTTTGAAAGACTTCAATACACTTATCAAAATACTTCTACTTAACAAAAATGCTTACAATTACATTCTCGTTCAGTTTCATCAACAATTCTACTCGTATGCACCCGTATTCGTACTCGTACAATACACAGCTTTTAGATGTATGTACTATTGGTATATACACTCCAATGATCAGCTCTTAGCAGCCCATGTGAGTCACCTAACACATGTGGGAACCATCATTTGGCAACTAGCATGAAATATCTCATAAAATTACAAAAATATGAGTAATCATTCATGACTTATTTACATGAAAACAAAATTACATATCCTTTATATCTAATCCATACACCAACGACCAAAAACACCTACAAACACTTTCATTCTTCAATTTTCTTCATCTAATTGATCTCTCTCAAGTTCTATCTTCAAGTTCTAAGTGTTCTTCATAAATTCCAAAAGTTCTAGTTTCATAAAAACAAGAATACTTTCAAGTTTGCTAGCTCACTTCCAATCTTGTAAGGTGATCATCCAACCTCGAGAAATCTTTGTTTATTACAGTAGGTTATCATTCTAATACAAGGTAATAATCATATTCAAACTTTGGTTCAATTTCTATAACTATAACAATCTTATTTCAAGTGATGATCTTACTTGAACTTGTTTTCGTGTCATGATTTTGCTTCAAGAACTTTGAGCCATCCAAGGATCCATTGAAGCTAGATCCATTTTTCTCTTTTCCAGTAGGTTCATCCAAGGAACTTAAGGTAGTAATGATGTTCATAACATCATTCGATTCATACATATAAAGCTATCTTATTCGAAGGTTTAAACTTGTAATCACTAGAACATAGTTTAGTTAATTCTAAACTTGTTCGCAAACAAAAGTTAATCCTTCTAACTTGACTTTTAAAATCAACTAAACACATGTTCTATATCTATATGATATGCTAACTTAATGATTTAAAACCTGGAAACACGAAAAACACCGTAAAACCGGATTTACGCCGTCGTAGTAACACCGCGGGCTGTTTTGGGTTAGTTAATTAAAAACTATGATAAACTTTGATTTAAAAGTTGTTATTCTGAGAAAATGATTTTTATTATGAACATGAAACTATATCCAAAAATTATGGTTAAACTCAAAGTGGAAGTATGTTTTCTAAAATGGTCATCTAGACGTCGTTCTTTCGACTGAAATGACTACCTTTACAAAAACGACTTGTAACTTATTTTTCCGACTAGAAACCTATACTTTTTTTGTTTAGATTCATAAAATAGAGTTCAATATGAAACCATAGCAATTTGATTCACTCAAAACGGATTTAAAATGAAGAAGTTATGGGTAAAACAAGATTGGATAATTTTTCTCATTTTAGCTACGTGAAAATTGGTAACAAATCTATTCCAACCATAACTTAATCAACTTGTATTGTATATTATGTAATCTTGAGATACCATAGACACGTATACAATGTTTCGACCTATCATGTCGACACATCTATATATATTTCGGAACAACCATAGACACTCTATATGTGAATGTTGGAGTTAGCTATACAGGGTTGAGGTTGATTCCAAAATATATATAGTTTGAGTTGTGATCAATACTGAGATACGTATACACTGGGTCGTGGATTGATTCAAGATAATATTTATCGATTTATTTCTGTACATCTAACTGTGGACAACTAGTTATAGGTTACTAACGAGGACAGCTGACTTAATAAACTTAAAACATCAAAATATATTAAAAGTGTTGTAAATATATTTTGAACATACTTTAATATATATGTATATATTGTTATAGGTTCGTGAATCAACAGTGGCCAAGTCTTACTTCCCGACGAAGTAAAAATCTGTGAAAGTGAGTTATAGTCCCACTTTTAAAATCTAATATTTTTGGGATGAGAATACATGCAGGTTTTATAAATGATTTACAAAATAGACACAAGTACGTGAAACTACATTCTATGGTTGAATTATCGAAAATCGAATATGCCCCTTTTTATTAAGTCTGGTAATCTAAGAATTAGGGAACAGACACCCTAATTGACGCGAATCCTAAAGATAGATCTATTGGGCCTAACAAACCCCATCCAAAGTACCGGATGCTTTAGTACTTCGAAATTTATATCATATCCGAAGGGTGTCCCGGAATGATGGGGATATTCTTATATATGCATCTTGTTATTGTCGGTTACCAGGTGTTCACCATATGAATGATTTTTATCTCTATGTATGGGATGTGTATTGAAATATGAAATCTTGTGGTCTATTGTTACGATTTGATATATATATAGGTTAAACCTATAACTCACCAACATTTTTGTTGACGTTTAAAGCATGTTTATTCTCAGGTGAATATTAAGAGCTTCCGCTGTTGCATACTAAAATAAGGACAAGATTTGGAGTCCATGTTTGTATGATATTGTGTAAAAACTGCATTCAAGAAACTGATTTCGATGTAACATATTTGTATTGTAAACCATTATGTAATGGTCGTGTGTAAACAGGATATTTTAGATTATCATTATTTGATAATCTACGTAAAGCTTTTTAAACCTTTATTGATGAAATAAAGGTTATGGTTTGTTTAAAAATGAATGCAGTCTTTGAAAAACGTCTCATATAGAGGTCAAAACCTCGCAACGAAATCAATTAATATGGAACGTTTTTAATCAATAAGAACGGGACATTTCAGTTCATCTTTGAGAACCCTTAACTTGGTCAAAATACTGCTCGAAACATGAAAATAGTGGGTGAAATCGAAGGGTGCAGCAGCGTAGCTGCTGCTGCGTTATTTTCTGCTGCTACGCAGCCTTGCTGCTGCTGTTTTCTGCTGTTATAGAAGCTGATTGCTGCTGTAGTAGCCCTGTCATGATGATGTTCGCCCACGTGGTGTGCACCCATTTGCCCGTACCTTTGTTTTGTGGTTCGTGTGCGTTGTTTGGTCGCCCGTGTGGCTCATGACCCGCTCATTTGGACATGTTTAGTGTATGTATTATATATTTATATATAAGTGTGTATATATGTATATATGTACGTGTGTATATATATATGTTTATATAAGTGTGTGTATATATATAAGTGTGTGTATATATATGTATATATAAGTGCATATATAAGTGTATGTGTATATATATATTCTTGTATATATATGTGTGTATGATCGTGGACTTGTTTCTTGACCAAAGAACTGCTCGAAACACAATTTTTAGGGTCGAAACCTGTTGGACAGTAGCATTTTTGTCGTTGTTCGGATGGTTATCTGCTGCAGCATTTTGCTGCTTCTGTTGCAGCTTCATTGCTGCTGTTTGCAGCTGAAAGGCTGCTGTTTGCAGCCCTTTATGGTGTTGCTCTGCTGTGGTTCGCCACCGTAGCGCGCAGCGGCTTGGCGTGGTCGCACCCCGATGACCCATACACTTGTTCTATGCTTCATTTGTTGATTTATTCGCCCGTTTGACCCCATTTGACCTGCTTGGACTATATTGTGTCAAAATGGGTATTTGTTGGTTTTGATACGTCTACGATGTCGTGGCAAGTGTATATGCATGTTTCGATATTTTAAAATCGGTTTTGAGCTTATTTGGGTTGAAGTGGGAAAAATGGGTCATTAGTGTCCAGTTGTTCCATTTGTGTGACTTGGCAATGTGTGTGTATATATATGTATATATATGGATATATACATGTGCCCATTTTGACCATTGTCCTGTTCGTTATAATATTTCGTGCATCGTTATAACGACTTGGATATATATATATATATATATATATATATATATATATATATATATATATATATATATATATATATATGTGTGTGTGTGTGTGTGTGTGTGTGTGTATGTGTGTGTGTGTGTGTGTGTGTTTTAGTATGCGATTTATTACGTACTGATGTGCGTAGAGGTGTATATAAAATAGTTTATATTTTACAAGGAAAATACTATTACATACGATACAATTTTACACAAGTTATTTATTTATTTATAGAATGGATATACCTAAACCTTGCTACAACACTTATAGGCAGTGTACCTAATCGTACAGTAGTGTAGTTTTTAGTAAGTCCGGTTCGTTCCACAGGGATCTTTAGCCAAGTTTAACGCTATATTAGTTTTAACTTATAATTGTAAAAATACAAAAATATATATAAGTAGTATTATTATTATTATAAAGGGAGTTTTTACCGTTTAATGACCGGTTTGTCGATTTTAAAACTTTAGTCGCAGTTAAAACCTAATGTAAAATATAAAAATAACTTAATTTAAAGCATAAAGTAAATAACGATAATGAAATTGCGATAAAATAAAATGACAATAAATAAAGTTGCGATAATTAAAAAGTACGATAATTAAAAGTGCAATTAAATATAATGACAGTAAATAAAAGTGCGATAATTAAAAGTGCAATTAAATATGAAATAAAGAAATTATGCTTATTTAAACTTCCGTAATCATGATGTTTGACGTGTTGATTTTAGTTTATTCCCATGGGTTAATTGTCCTTTGTCCTGAATTATTTGATATGTCCATACGGTTTTGTCCATAATAGTCCATCAGTCATAATCATAAAATGTCGAAGTCTTCGTCAAATTATTATTATTCCCGAAGTCAAATATTCCAACTAATTGGGGATTCGAATTGTAACAAGGTCTTAATACTTTGTTTAATGAATACACTAGGTTATCGACTGCGTGTAGTCCAAGGTTTTACTACTTTGTTAACAATTACACCAATTACCCTTGAATGTAATCCACCCCTGTTTCAACAAGTCTATTAACTATTAATCCAGTTCCGTGTCCGGTAAAATGAACAATTATTGGTATTTATAGATATCCCGCCCACCGTACCCAGTCAAGCGTATGTGGTTATATATAAATACGTCAAATTATAAGTCTATTTAACGAGGTATCATTTAGTTAATATAAAGCCCATTAATAGCCCATAGTCTAATTTCCACAAGTGTCGTTCTTTTGTCCAAACCCCAATTATGGTACAAGGCCCAATTACCCCGTTTTAATATTTTAGCCCAACATCACGATTACTTAAGCATTAAATAAGCATAATAATAACTTAGCTACGAGACATTAAATTAAAAAGGTTGAACATAACTTACAATGATTAAAAATAGCGTAGCGTTACACGGACAGAATTTCGACTTACACCCTTACAACATTCGCTAACATACCCTTATTATTAGAATTTAAAATTAAAATTAAAATTATAATATAAATATAAATATATATACGTTGATAGATAGGAAGAGAAAAATATGGTGTAAAAGATCAACCAAAACTGCGAAATTTATAGGGGTGTGGCCTGAAACTATTCACCATGCGATCGCATGGGATTTAGGCCTTCAGGCCATGCGATCGCATGGCCACTTTTTCCAGCTCACATGAGCTTGTTTTCTTTCTTGCCGATGGTTTATATAAATATATATAATATATAAATAATTTTAAGAATTATTTAAATATTATATTATATTTATGTGCATAGTTGACTCGTAATTTTTAGTCCGTTGCGTCGAGCATTGAGAGTTGACTTTGGTCCCGGTTCCGGATTTTCGAACGTCCTTGCGTACAATTTAATATCTTGTATTTTGCGTTTTGCTAATTGTACTCTTGTAATTTTGAGACGTTTCTCACCAATAATTTGAACCACTTTGATTGTACTTTATACTTTTGAGCTTTTTGGTCGTTTGCGTCTTCAATTTGTCGAATCTGTCTTTTGTTTCACCTTTTATTATTTAAACAAATATCACTTGTAAATAGAACAATTGCAACTAAAAGCTTGTCATTTTTGAGGGATAATGCTATGAAATATATGTTCATTTTTAGCATTATCATGTACATTATATATATCTATGTATAAGTGCATGATGTGTTGAGATATATATGTAGAGTTATGTGGACATATATATATATATATATATATATATATATATATATATATATATATATATATATATATATATATATATATATATATATATATATATATATGTGTGTGTGTGTGACGACCCGGAAATTTCTGACCAAATTTAAACTTTAATCTTTATATTATTCAGACACGATAAGCAAAGTTTGTTAAGTTAAATCTCAAGAATTTTAAACTGTGTTCATACATTCATTATAACCTCGACCAAATTCAGACGATTCACGAACCGTTATATATAAATAGATATGTATATGTATATATATATATATTATATCTTGAGAATATTAATAAAGTATTAAACGTATAATACTTTACACGAACGTATTTGTTTCAATATGATTTTCGACGAAAAAAAATATATTAAATGATTGAATTATCAGAAACATTGAATTATGATTACAAGTCTCTGTTGAGAGGTCCACTATGATTTGAGAAAATCTATTCCTCTTAACGATATTCAGAATAATTTGTAAAGCTATTTATAAATAAAAACAAAAAGTGTCATTTACGAAAGTTAGATAAAAGTTAGTGGAGAATTGGTATCCATAATATTCTATTAATCTATTTTCAAACGTACAAAGACGTTTTCAGTTTAAAAAGAACTTTATTATTAAAACATATATAACTTTTATAAATATCTAGAATCACTTTTGACAACTCATTACTTAACCAGTATAATAAATATAACGATATTTATATTTTATTTCATTAAATATATATAACGATTTAAATTAATATTATATATATTTATACGCGTATTATACATACATAGTTTTTTTATACTTTTACTATACTTTAACTTTACATTTACTTTACTTTTACTTTACTTTTACTTTACTTTAACTTTAATAATTCATACTTTAATAATTCACTTTAATAATTCATACTTTAATAATTCACTTTAATAATTCATACTTTAATAATTCACTTTAATAATTCATACTTTAATAATTCACTTTTATAATTCAAAAATCTATTATAAATAGAATTCAATAGATTTCATTATTTCATAGAAACTTGAAAATATATTTCTCTAAACTCTCTCAATTGATATATATATATATATATATATATATATATATATATATATATATATATATATATATATATATATATATATATATATATATATATATATATATATATATATATATATATATATATATATATATATATATATATATATATATATATATATTTGCTCTGTATTATTTCAAGATATTATTAGTATACATAAAATATTACGACGGAATGCTGTCCGAGTGATTTCAAAATAGTTTTTTTGAATGAGTCGAAGCTAAGGAAATTATTGGTTATAGCTATGGAGGTAATGGGTATGGTTCATGGGTATGCTCGTGAGGTCAATCTAGTGTTTATCATCTCCGTTGCATCGAAATACTTTCCTGCAATATTGAATCTCAATATTGATACGTTCGTGAATCCGAGGCCAACCTTGCACTTATTAAATGACGTTATATGTATTTTTACTACGAAATATAGTATTGTGAGTTTCATTTGCTCCCTTTTATATATATTTTTGGGACTGAGAATACATGCGCTGTTTTTATAAATGTTTTACGAAATAGGCACAAGTACTAAAACTAATTCTACGTGGGTTTAAACCAGAAATATACCCTTAGCTTGGTAACATTAAACTACTTGTCTATATACGGTAGGCGCGAATCCTAAAAATAGATCTATTGGGCCTGACAAACCCCATCCTGACTATGGGATGCTTTAGTACTTCGAGGTTATTTTAAACACACCTGATCTGGTGTACTTCAGAGGGTAAAACATGAACGTTAAGGCTTGTTACCGGGTGCCTACAACTTATAGAATACTTTTATACACTTGCGAGTGTACATATATTTATAAACGGAAATCTTGTGGTCTATTAATATATTGAAATGATTGTTATGATAAACCTGTGAACTCATCAACCTTTTGGTTGACACTTTAAAGCATGTTTATTCTCAGGTATTAAAGAAATCTTCCGCTGTGCATTAGCTCATTTTAAGGATATTACTTGGAGTCATTCATGGCATATTTTGAAAGACGTTGCATTCGAGTCATTGAGTTCATCAAGATTATTATTAAGCCAATTATAGTTGGATGTATTATGAAATGGTGTGCATGCCGTCAACTTTCGTTGTAAAGAAAGTTCGTCTTTTAAAAACGAATGCAATGTTTGTAAAATGTATCATATAGAGGTCAAATACCTCGCGATGTAATCAACTATTGTGAATCGTTTATAATGTATATGAACGGGTCCTTTCAGTTGGTATCAGAGCGGTGGTCTTAGCGAACCAGGTCTGCATTAGTGTGTCTAACTGATAGTCGTTAGGATGCATTAGTAAGTCTGGACTTCGACCGTGTCTGCATTTCAAAAGTTTTGCTCATCATTCTTGTCTTAAATTACCTGCTTATCATTCTTAGTCTAGACACATCTTATTGCATTGATTGCATGAATAGTGTATAGACAAAATTCATATCTTAGCGTATCTGCTAATTCATATCTTAGCGTATCTGTTACTGTAAACTTTGCCTGACATATTCCGTAAATTCCTCCGTAATCTACGAAGCCTTTTGCTCTATATAATTAGAATATCACCCGATAGCCGGAAAATCATTTCATATCGAAAACTTCTTTATTCAATCGTACGAAATGGAATTCGTCATTAGTTCAAGTCCCTCGGATTCTGAAATGGAATCCCACTCAAGTTCTGAAAGCAGTGTGACCGGAATGGATCAACCAATTAGTCATCATCTATTCTGGATGAATTGGGGATGGGTTCGTAGCCTCCTTAATCATTGGAGACAAGAAGAAGGTGATCCCTTCCATCCACCACATTGCCCTCTTGGCGAAGAACCTGAAGCACTTACCGGCGAACCTATCCGAAACACCATTTTCTCTCTTATTTCTAGAGTATCTCGTCACGATTACATACTACACCAAATTCTAGATTTTATTTATCCGCTCGTTCGAACCGACAATCACCCCGGTGTAATAGAAGAAGTCAACGAGCTTCGCGCTCAGGTAGTGGCTTTGGAGAATATGGTGCAAAGGTTACAAACACCAGCAGCAGCACCAGCAGCATAAACAGTACCACCATCAGCAACACCAACAGTACCATCACCACCACCAACAACAACATCCACATCCCACACCGCAACATCACAATATGTATCTCAAACATCAACGTCATACGCCCTGTAAATATCCAGGAATATCAACAACAACAAACGATGAAGTATTAATTCATAAACTTCATTGAAGAGATATCTCTGCGGCAGTTATGTAATCTCCAAAATCTTAGAGATTATTTAATTCTGACCGTAAATCGGATGAGTGAACGGAGATGGTAGAGTAGAAACTTTGATCGAAAATGGTGTACGATTTACAAGCTAGAATTGTTTTACCAACAGCATCAACAGGACCGTAGCATCATCAACACAGTCAGTGCCGTCAGTATCGTCAGAATCAACAGCACCTGTAACATCACAAACTCTGTCAGTTCAAGAATCATTGTGGACATCATTACGAATCAACAACAAATATATTGTATCAACGAGTTATGAAGTATTAACTCATTTCCAATCGAAAGATTTATATGTATATTTTATATGTATAAATTTTTAAACCATAATAAATCTTCCCGTACTAAGCTATTATGTGTGAATCTTAACTACTCAGTTAATTCATATTACAAATATGCAATGATGTACGTCCTTCGTCCGCAACTTAACCATCGTTAATTACAATCTCTGTCTCAATTCAATAAAAAATCCAATTTATAATAAATCAAGTGTATTATTCGAATATATGTTTGATTTTACGCTTTCATCATCGATGTACTCGAAACTTTTCAAATAACATCATTCGTACCTTGCGAAGTTCACAAGAATTTCACGAAAACCAACAAATAACAAAGTAATGATTCATAATTTCAATATTATTGAAGAAATACTTATGCAATTTATAAAGTTTTAGGGATTACTCAATTCTAGTTCCAACCATAAAACAAATGAGTTTAATTTAATATTAACTCATTAAATCTATATTACATCTAAAGAAAATATACACATATATTTTCATAAAGACTGTAATAAACTTCTTTTGTACAAAATATTAATTGTGAAAATTTTTTTAACGGGTAGGTAATACCCGAGAGATATATAAATTCACAATTAATATATTACATTTTTCGAAACTGATTCAGCAATCATCAACTATACTCCCTACTTTCACAACAATATCCATTCTTTCATATAAATCAAAACAATCATACTCATTCAAATTCAATTACATATTCTGATTTTGAAATCGCATAATTCAATTCAAAATATAACCAGTATCATCACTCTTAGATTCCTATATCTTTCAAAGCTATACTTTGACTTCAAAACTGTGTTAGAACATCATATGTATTAACGATTACAATATGTGCTCAAACCCTTTGAAATTCCTGAAGACACTTCAACTAAGGACCAATCGAGATGATGATCCAACCACATGTTACCCACAGTTATACACCTGAAAAACTCTCAAAACCCAAGTCATAGTTCGACACGTATCCGTGTTAGACCCTTTGGCATTTACTAGCTAAAATAACTTTTCAATTTCGTTTCAAAATAGACAGTATTGTCACAGCTCCAGCAAGTCATCTTCGACTTCTCAATCAAAACAGTCTTATTATAACCTCGATAGATACGTTGCCCTTTCGCCAACGTTACCGGGGAATCGTTTATATTCACCACATTAGCAATAAACTTACCAACAACTTCATTGATCTTTGACTTTTCAAAAAAAAAAATCATTATAATTATCGAAACCCTATCATATACTCATTCGTACCTTATAACAAGAATTGCCATACCAATTATTGAGAATCAGCAATCAGTATTTTGAAACCTCGCAGCATGTCTACATCAACAATTACATATACACACAACGTCTACCTCCAAGACTTACATTCTTTGAATGAGAAATTTCCTAAAAACACCCTAAACTGCGAACCAGTTCTCGAAATTTTGAAAAATGCTGATGAAGCAGCAAAAACTATAAACGACCTTAACAGTAAAAAGTTGGATGATAAAGGATAGTATATTGGCAAAGCTCAGAAAAAGAGAAGCTTTGGAACTGGAAAACGGATTGAGCAAAGTATGAATGAGGCTGTGGACAAATCACAAAGGCTGAACCTGCCTTCAAAGAATCCAAATGATTCAGTACTTGCTGAAGTCATTAACGAATACCTTGCTCCTGACTCTAAACCCTTGCGGACAATATCCTTCATCATCCTCTGATATTAGACATTCTAAGATATCATCGTATCTTTCATTATAAATATCATCCATACTTCTGAAGATATTTTTATAATTATTCTTATCTGAAATCATTTACCTCTTCGCGCTATCTGTATTATATCATAAAAGAAACTATTTTAGTTTCTAAATTCTGAAACATTCGAGTTTAAAATAGGAATATTCTTGAAGAAGTGTTGGGAGCTGAAGCATGAGTTAGTATAATATAATGACACTTGATCAACGTGATTATATTACAGTAATTCATGCTGAGTTTCTAAATGAAACATGATAATTTACAGATCATAACATCATCATGTGCTATGTTACACGACTCTTGTATTCTCTTTGATCTCTAAATATCAAGAAAATATTTCTTGATGATTCGGCCTTTTTCGAGGTATTCTGGTAATTTGACAAGTCAAGATCGTGTCATTACAATTTCCTTCCTAGAACATTAACAATGTTCATTCCAAAATTTATATCTGCGAATTCTGGACCATTACAAGCGGTGCTTAATCGCAAGAAGAAGAAACGGAAGGACAAAGCTCCGAACTAGAAATGGGAGTATAAATCATAGCAAATAGAAGAGAGCATTAACTGTGGATGACAATGATTATAGAAGAAGCAAGGACTTTAAAATATAAGGGAAGATATAAAACCCAACAACAACCCAGAAATTACAAACCATATATATCAATGCATATAGCAATATAAAGACACGGAAGAACTAAAAACACTATAAAACCAAGAGTATAGTAGAAGTAAATAGATTCTTCTGGAGGCAGATGAAAAAGAAGAGCGACAGATATGAAAGTGAGGAGTATATCAAGAATCAGCACTGGATGAAGCATATTGACAAATACTTTAAAATATGAGTTGAGAAGGTGTGAGTTGTAAGAAAACAAATGAGGTGGATTTATAGTGAAATATCTGACAGAGAAATCAAAATGGATTATCGCATTAATTCGAAGAGGATCATAATTTCCTTAATCGCCGAATAATCA
Organism: Rutidosis leptorrhynchoides; assembly: GCF_046630445.1. NCBI lineage: Eukaryota > Viridiplantae > Streptophyta > Magnoliopsida > Asterales > Asteraceae > Rutidosis > Rutidosis leptorrhynchoides. The sequence goes on from NC_092335.1 coordinate 198,196,321, forward strand.
AATCCAATATAGATTACAAAGATTTTCTTTTCGAAGATCAATCGTGATGACGTCAAAAGATACGACGAATCACTATTATCTTATTTCATTCATTTACGATAACTTCACTCATACGCTTCGAGTAATCGAATTATTTTATTCATTCTTCTTGAACATGATAAAACTCTATAATCATTATAATAACATTCTCATTGTTAGTCATGACGACCTCTATCAAATTTCGGGGACGAAATTTCTTTAACGGGTAGGTACTGTGACGACCCGAAAATTTTCGACCAAATTTAAACTTTAATCTTTATATTATTCAGACACGATAAGCAAAGTTTGTTAAGTTAAATCTCAAGAATTTTAAACTGTGTTCATACATTCATTATAACCTCGACCAAATTCCGACGATTCACAAACTGTTATATATAAATAGAAATGTATATGTATATATATATTATAACTTGAGAATATTAATAAAGTATTAAACGTATAATACTTTACACGAACGTATTTGTTTCAATATGATTTTCGACAAAAAAAAATATATTAAATGATTGAATTATCAGAAACATTGAATTATGATTACAAGTCTCTGTTGAGAAGTCCACTATGATTTGAGAAAATCTATTCCTCTTAACGATATTCAGAATAATTTGTAAAGCTATTTATAAATAAAAACAAAAAGTGTCATTTACGAAAGTTAGACAAAAGTTAGTGGAGAATTGGTTTCCATAATATTCTATTAATCTATTTTCAAACGTACAAAGACGTTTTCAGTTTAAAAAGAACTTTATTATTAAAACGTATATAACTTTTATAAATATCTAGAATCACTTTTGACAATTCATTACTTAACCAGTATAATAAATATAACGATATTTATATTTTATTTCATTAAATATATATAACGATTTAAATTAATATTATATATATTTATACGCGTATTATACATACATAGTTTTTTTATACTTTTACTATACTTTAACTTTACCTTTACTTTACTTTTACTTTACTTTAACTTTAATAATTCATACTTTAATAATTCACTTTAATAATTCATACTTTAATAATTCACTTTAATAATTCATACTTTAATAATTCACTTTAATAATTCATACTTTAATAATTCACTTTTATAATTCAAAAATCTATTATAAATAGAATTCAATAGGTTTCATTATTTCATAGAAACTTGAAAATATATTTCTCTAAACTCTCTCAATTGATATATATATATATATATATATATATATATATATATATATATATATATATATATATATATATATATTTGCTCTGTATTATTTCAAGATATTATTAGTATACATAAAATATTACGACGGAGTGCTGTCCGAGTGATTTCAAAATAGTTTTTTTGAATGAGTCGAAGCTAAGGAAATTATTGGTTATAGCTATGGAGGTGATGGGTATGGTTCATGGGTATGCTCGTGAGGTCAATCTAGTGTTTATCATCTCCGTTGCGTCTACGTACTTTCCTGCAATATTGAATCTCAATATTGATACGTTCGTGAATCCGAGACCAACCTTGCACTTATTAAATGACGTTATATGTATTTTTACTACGAAATACAGTATTGTGAGTTTCATTTGCTCCCTTATATATATATTTTTGGGACTGAGAATACATGCGCTGTTTTTATAAATGTTTTACGAAATAGGCACAAGTACTAAAACTAATTCTACGTGGGTTTAAACCAGAAATATACCCTTAGCTTGGTAACATTAAACTACTTGTCTATGTACGGTAGGCGCGAATCCTAAAAATAGATCTATTGGGCCTGACAAACCCCATCCTGACTATGGGATGCTTTAGTACTTCGAGGTTATTTTAAACACACCTGATCTGGTGTACTTCAGAGGGTAAAACATGAACGTTAAGGCTTGTTACCGGGTGCCTACAACTTATAGAATACTTTTATACACTTGCGAGTGTACATATATTTATAAACGGAAATCTTGTGGTCTATTAATATATTGAAATAATTGTTATGATAAACCTGTGAACTCACCAACCTTTTGGTTGACACTTTAAAGCATGTTTATTCTCAGGTATTAAAGAAATCTTCCGCTGTGCATTAGCTCATTTTAAGGATATTACTTGGAGTCATTCATGGCATATTTTGAAAGACGTTGCATTCGAGTCATTGAGTTCATCAAGATTATTATTAAGCCAATTATAGTTGGATGTATTATGAAATGGTGTGCATGCCGTCAACTTTCGTTGTAAAGAAAGTTTGTCTTTTAAAAACGAATGCAATGTTTGTAAAATGTATCATATAGAGGTCAAATACCTCGCGATGTAATCAACTATTGTGAATCGTTTATAATGTATATGAACGGGTCCTTTCAATATATATATATATATATATATATATATATATATATATATATATATATATATATATATATATATATATATATATATATATATATATATATATATACATATATTGTTAAGATGTGACGTGATTTGTATATACATGTTTATATATAGAGAGGATATAGAGAGGATATATATGTATATACATAGTGTAATATTGTTAGTAAATGTGATGTGATTTACTAACTTGTTCAGTATTTGTCCTCAGGTGATACAGACGAGGAGAAGACTCGGTGACATTAGACTACCGAGTTTAGCTGACGATCGGTGAGTGGGTATATCTAAGGATAGAGTTTGAGTAGCAAGCCACGCTACTGTCGTTTACTCTATTTTATTAGACTGGTTATATCCGATTGCCATGATTAGATATCTGATTGCCATGTTTAGATAATGGTTAACATGTTAGTGAATTATTACATGTTGATGATATTGTGTGATATTATGTGCACTATGTTTGATGCCAGCTGGGCCTGGGGAGGCTGGGGACTCATAACCAAGCCTAGGGAGGTTAGAGTCCGTATGAGGTCAACCGAGCCTGGGGAGGTTGGGTCCAAAGGCTACTGATTGTGGAGTATAGTTTGAATGATGCATCCTCTACGTTTGAATGACTATACTGTGAATCGAGTAGCGAGGACTATCGGTAGACTCTAACCCGATCAACTAGGATTCGTGTGCTCGTACAAGCCGCCGATCCTCATATTGTCGTTGTCTTTGTTTTTATGCTGTTAGGATGTTTGCATACTTTTATATGGTTGCTGGATTGATGCTTAGACTTGATTCATTAGATAGATTCTATTCACTTAGCAGTTGTGCTAATCCCCCACATTTCCACCCTTTGCAGGTTAAGTTCCGTTGTATGTTAGATATCAGGGTGAAGATGGGATGCTGGAAGATATGTTTGACAAGTCGAAACTCTGATGTCGCGTCTTTTGTTACTAGTGTCGTTGTTTTAACGTAACACCCAGTTTTTAATATATGTAATGGACTTTAAATATATGATATGATGTAAATAAGATATATTACAAGTGTCTTTTAAATATATGTATCAGATTATATAAACAGGTTTCCGCTGTGACTTAAAAAAAATCAGAGGTGTTATAAGTTGGTATCAGATCGTGGATTTGGCAGCGTGTTCACGGAAGTGACATGTTCCCAAATCGCCTGTCGTGTCAAACATATATTGAAGGATTGGTTAAGTGAATGAGATAGGTATAACGACGTTAGTTGTTAGTTGCTAACTAGTGTTATACTAAGCTTTGGTGTGAGATGTTGTGCAGTACAGGTATGGCTGATTGTGACGGTGACGCTATGACCCCCAACGCCCCTGGAACAGTCAGATCTTCAGAGTACATATGTGTATCAGGTACAAAATCTCTGAAACTAATGTCAGGGTTGTAAGGACAGTTATCGAAGGTTCATGATAGGTAATATGAGTTAGAGCAGTAAGTGTAGGTGGACTCAGATATTGTGCCTTCAGATCAGACGGTCTAGTCAATATCATGTGGGTATTCAGTTTCTGTTTAGATGAAATCGTGGTGGGTAATATTTCTCGGTCACTGATGATGCAACCTCAGTAATAGCTCGACAACAGTACCATTAAGTGATACAGAAGCATTCGTCACCAGTAAAAAAAATAATAAAATAATAATAGTAATAATAAAGGAAAGGATTCCGCTAGACAGAATTTGAGTAGTTGACCTCTTGGGTATTCCAGGTTAAATCAGTCAGTAATCTTGGAAGTTTAGTGGACTTAACCAAGTAGAAGAATCAAGATGGATCGGTACGGGTTCTTTTTAAAAGGTAGGGGTGATAGGTACATGTCCCCCTACCTTGGGATATGATTTATTCTATCGATGATATCTATGAAATGTGATATGACAGATCAAGACACCAAGTTGGGTTCTTGTAGATGTAGTATATATATTGGATTTGTCAGTGTATGGGACACTGAGTGTTTCGGTATTCGACAGATCGGAGAGTGAGTTCTGGGGCGGGGTCTGGGGCATAGATTTCTTCAGCCGGGTAATCTTCTGCTCTTGTGGTAGGACAAGAGGGAAGTAAACCCACAGTGGATACAGTTGGAGCATACTAGATATGTCAGAGGCTGGTGATACATATGACGACTCGACTCATGGTACATGTTTATTACATTTTTGTAATTTTTATTATTACAGTTGGTAATATGTAGTTGCATATAGTAAGTCGTCAATGTGGAAATGTATGCTAGACATTTGTTGCTTGATATTGTGGAATCTGTTTAGATGACCTTACACTAGTTTCCTGCTTAGTAGTGCATAGTGGCTTAATTATTGTAATAGGTTGCCATGCTAATTGAGACAGGTTATTTGTCATGCGTGCAACCTGTTGACGTGTTAGTATTGTTATAATAAGTGTCATGCTATTGGTATTGGATAGATATCCTGAATGCGATTGTTCTGTTAGTCCAGATTTAGTTTATGCTGTTATGCAAGATCCGTTAGTGGGAACTAAGACTTGTAGGAAGTCTTTTTCTTTATCGTTGGCTATTAACCAGCGGGATACACGTAGTGCCCATAGGGACTTTTTAGTGTCGTAGTTCCCTTATGACTTGACCAGAGACTTGATCCTTAGTTTGTGGCTGTGTGACGTGTAGTCTTTATGTTTGAAGATAGTGACTGAACCAGTAGATGTGATTGGGCCTGTAGTATCCTGGTATGACTGGACTTGTTGTATAGGACCCGGTTGTCCTAAGGAACTGTCTTTCTTTCTTTGGCCAGACGTGACCTTGTGTGTGGTCCTTAGAGTGTAAATGTAGGTGGTTCTCTTGTATTGGTTTCTTGAGTAGATAGAGACGAACTTTGACCAGACCGAGGAGTGAGTATTTTGGGTGTGAGTTCACCATAAGACTAGGGTGAGTGTCCGACTGTGAGTGAAGTTATGATTAGTATTACTTAAGAACGAATTGATGTAATTGATAATACCATGATCGGGGGTATTGTGACTGTATAGGACTTAGAGAGAAGTGTTAGAATTTACTAGTGTGTTGCGAAAGAAGGATTAGTTGGGTACATTTGAATAGTGAAAATGTGCTAGGATAGTTGTAATCGGATAACAAATTTAGAAACCCTGAGTTTAGAATATCTTTGTTACTAATGGATTTTATAACTGTCAGTGATCAGAGTAAGTATGACTGCGATGGATTGACGGATTTGATTAGGGTCTTGCTCCGAAATACCCGAAATGAAGGTATGATTTGGGATGTTGTATTACGCCTGGCCAACGGAAATACATCATGGTAAATCATACAGTAGTTTCAGGAGTCGGAGGAGATGTAGTGATTGATAGTCTGTTTTGAATTTTGGAGGATTTTGACCAAAAATTAACCTTGCTGACTTGGTACTGACAGAGGTAATGTACCTAGACTTTGTGTAAGTTATTGGTTATATAGGTTTGAATTGTGGATTCTGATGGAATCATAACCGAGTGGTGACCTTTATGATGTAACTTTAGCGATGTCGGGTGCATGAATTATGGTTACTTGAGGGAAATGACCAGTAGAGAATTACTCGCGGTATAGGATTACAGTTATTCTATACTCGGGATTCGTGATTTAGTGATTAGATTTGACTTGCAACTGTGTTAGTAAGCGGTTTTACGATGAATAAGTGGACCATGAATGCCATTTAGTCAATGAATTAGTTAGTGAACATCGGCATGATTGAGGGAATTTCGACGAAATTCTTGAATATCAGGTTTGAAACGGGTATTAAATTACGGAATTTGGGTAATTTAGTGTAATCCGGGATGACTTAGCGATACCGTGGTGATGAAATTTGCTAAGTTTGTGTGTTTTAAGGTAAATGATAGCCATTAATCAGTGTTTTAGACTGAGTTGATTTGGGATATTCGATGAACGGTGACACGGGGATAACCCCAAATCATGAGTGATAGATATAATGTAGTGGGTCATTAGTGGTGACTCGGGAGGTTAGTATGTAGAACCTAGACTTGAGGTGGAATTTTGGTGGTAATTCGTAAGATTGATGACATATCAAGTTTGTAATTCGGGCAGAATTAGACTAGTTCAGTTATTAGATAGCGGCAGGTTTTCAGTATTTAATTACTTTTGCAAGTGGTGAAGACTGTAATCTAGACCAAAGTGTGTGAGGAACGATTCAGATATCATATAGTATAAGTAAATTTAGCGGGTCTTGACCCTTAGGCTGTAGTCTTATCAGACTATCATGTTTGACTATTGATTCAGTGAGTTTTTACTTGACCAACGAGAGATGGACAGAACTTTGTAAAGTTTGTTACTGTAAGACGTGGTATGACTTAGGTCTCGTAGTGACCCGTTGTGGTAGTTTGTGGTACCCATAACCTTCGTTGACTTTAACTGACCAGATTCCAAGGACGGAATCTCTTTAAGAAGGGTAGATTTGTAACATCCTGGTGACGGGCCAGGGTGAAATTACCTTTTTGTCCGTTTAGTATTTTAAAAGTGTGTTTTAGTGAAATAATTAATTATTAAGTGCTTTTAATTAATTATTAGTCCAGTGTGTGCGTTTTATGACTAGGGTCACAGAAATTATTTATTTATTAAATTTGGACTTAGTTTGGACTCCCGAACGAAGTGTGTTACGTTTCATTAAACAGGTACATACACGTGTGTTATCGGGTATGGGGATTTAATACCCCCTTTATTAGTAAAACTGTGACGACCAGGAAATTTTCGACCAAATTTAAACTTAATCTTTATATTATTTCAACACGATAAGAAAAGTCTGTTAGGTTGAGTCTCAGAAATTTTGAACTGTTCAATTGACCTTTGACCATTCCCGATTATTCACGAACAACTAATTGTAAATAGATAGATATATGTATGTATGTATGTGTGTGTGTGTATATATATATATATATATATATATATATATATTTGAAATATAATTTGAAATAAAATACGATTTAAGTGCTAGAAATAAATATGTAAAATAAAATTTAATAAGATATAATAAAGTTGTATCTTAAAATGAATCTATATAAAGTATATAAAAATATATATATATATATTAAATGATTGTAGTACTCGTTTGATATTTCGATTAATATTAAGCAAGTTAAATTCAAACTTATATGATTTTAAAATAAACGGTGATCCGAAAATGAGTTATATGAACCATAGGCCTATTAAAAATATATTTAGAAGCTGAATAATAAATTTGAACATTTTTCATATTTTACCTAGAATCGAGCGCGTACAGTGATGTAATTTTTATTTAATAGTTAATAACCAAATTTTATACCATAATGACTAAAATAAATAAATATAATTAATGTAAAAATTTAGGATTTTTCGGAGTACTTTTTAATTCGCCACTGAGTAACAACGGAGTACGAAATTATAGTCTATGAAAACTATCGGTAGAATAAACCAAAAGAAAGGCGGCTCACTGTGTCAAAAGCATTATATGATTAGTGTTTGTTATCTTCAATTATAACTCTCTTATCCAATTTTTATTTTTTTTTAAATTATCACTCTCTTATATCTATATTCAATTGAGAGGCAAAAATAGAGATAGGACCCTTGAGGCTGACGTACAGGAAAAAATTAAAACAAATTGTTGAAGGTTGCACAATTCGTGGGACCCACCGGGGGTTTTTAGTCAAAAAATATAACGACCCTCATTTTTCTATTCTATATTTTTCCATATTAAATGCCCAACAATATAATTAAACTTAATAATTAAACTTTAATCGATAATTGTTAAGCGTTAAGAATTATAAAATATAATAATTAACTTTGTACATTAATTGACAAGTTAATAAAAATAATAAGCTAATAAACTTTTGTGAACAAGATGTAATAAACTAAACTTAGTGTAATTAACTAATTAATCTTAAATGAGTTTAGGGATTATTTAAGCTAAATTAAAGTCCAAGGTTTAAAGTGAAAAATTCCAAAACCCTCCCATGCATGCTTGGGCCGAAAATTAAAAAAAAAAAAAAGGTGAAATGCCCAAAAAGCCCTCCCAAATTCAGCTCCAAGCAATCCCCCATCACCTCCTCAAACTTTGCCTTGTTCTCCAAGTCTAACTTGTTCCCTAAGTAAATCTAACCCTAACCCTAATTCTAGAATTTTCCTAACCTCCCTATAAATAGAGACCTAACCTAAACCTTTTCATTGTACCAAATCACAACAACAAATTCTCTCTCAAATCTCTCCTCTCTCCCTCTCTAATTTTCGGCCAAAACTGAAAATTCCACCACCACCACCATCGAAATCCACCATCACCTTCAAGGGTTTTTCAAGTGATCTTCAAGTCGTTCTTCAAAGTTCTTCAAGAACCTTCAAGGTGTTATTGGTTGTTAGAGTGCTTTGATCTTCAATCTTCAAGTGCTTCATCTTTCTTTGTTAATCCTATTCGAATCTTCAAAGGTATAACATAAACCCTAACTTATTTACATAATCTTTGATCTTTGTTTAATTCATATTCATGTTATAAACTTGTTAATTCATAAACATATACAATATATACATGAACACACATAGATCTATATATATATGAAAGAAAAAATAAATAAATATGTATGTATGTGTATGTCGACCGAAAAAAAAGGGAAAAGGAGTTTTGATCTTTAAACTCTAGGAGATTAGATAAAGATTTGTTTGTGTTTAATTAAGGAAACAAAATCAATACATATATACATATACACAAATCGATACATATATATATATATACATGTAAAAAATATATATTTTATATATACATACATACATATACGGTTTAAAAAAATACTATATATATACATATACACGAATTATATATATATATATATATATATATATATATATATATATATATATATATATATATATATACTAAACCCTAATTTACTAAACCCTAATACATTAATTAAAACCCTAAAATCCTAATACTACTTTAATTTAATAAAACCCTAATCATTACCTAATCATTACTACACTAAACCCTAAACCTAAACATTTATTACACAAACCCTAATTATTTAATACTACTTTAATTAATTAAACCTAATTAATTAATACTACTACTTATTACTAAACCCTAATACTACTATTACTACTATATAACACTTATACACTTATATTATTACTAACACTTATAATATACTACTTATATTATAATACTTATGTTACAATAGTCATCCACGATAACGTGAAGTCACTTGAACGTCAACGCTACTTATGGCCTAGGGTGATCCTTGGTACCACTAAGGGACGCTTGTGAATTACGAATGCCAAACTTAGATTTTGGTCAAGAAATCCTGGGCCAACCGGTAACAATAGATCATCTTGGTGACTCGGCGGTAGCATAGATGTTTGGGTACGATCCACAATATCAACCCGACTATAGTAATCATACGCTTAGTTATTTTTTACACTTAATAGGTGGTAGACTTATTAAGGACAACTCACTAGTGTTCAACACTAACTTACTAAAAATGGAAACTTTCTAAAAGTGGAAACTTGCTAGGAATGGAAACTTAGTAAAACGAACTATACTTAAAACACTTTCATACTTAACTTAAATTTGGGCAAAACACTTAATTACTCTTAAATGTCAATAGGTTGATTTTCTGCTCGTCCATCCAAACTTTCTATTCCGAGGAATAACTCTCTCTCTCTCTCCTACTTACTAAGGTGAACTCATAGCCCCTCTTATTATTGCACAACTTATTTAACTTATTTGGGGTGAGACATATGTTGTTTTTACATTTTACAATTTAGACACAAGTACCAACTGTTAAACTATGCTATACACGGCTATGTCCGACTAAGTCCCTACAGTGATATTTTTAATTGCTCGTTGAATGCATGCTTAATTATTGGGGGTTGGCCTATCGGGAGTAACGTCCCCGATACATTTGACCAAGTCATTGTATTACTTAATAATGAAATTAAACCGACAAGGACATACACAACTTGTCATTGGGGCAAACTTTGAATGTTTAGTCTAAATATCACGAACTGGCATAATTTTTTTTGATCCCTGCAAGATCAACTTTATAAACTAAATCTTGTGGTCTAAAACAACGGTCAAACATTTTTGGTTAAACCTATGAACTTCACTCAACTTTTTTGATTGACACTTTAGCATGTTTGTCTCGGGTGCCGATTGATCAAGCTTATTTACTTACTGCTTATGTGATGCTACCTGGACTTAGGATCAAGGGATATCGCATTTATTATTCTTGCATTTAAAACAATTACTTTATTGTAATTTCCATTATTGTAACGACATTCATTTTTCGCTGCGTGCTCAATAAAGTTTATCTTTATCATTTAGTAATGTTCTCGTATATTATAATATGTTGGTTTATTTGATATTAATGTCACATTCACCCAGGCCCTAATTGGGGGTGTGATAAAAAAATAATAAATAAATAAAAAGGTTGTGTTGGTACTGTTGGGCAAGAAAGCAAGTGGGACAAGGAGGATATTTTTTTTTTCAAGTCCATCTATCTATCTCAGATTCAGTTTTACGAAAACAGTAACATGCTTGTATATATATACATACATACGAAGCATATAGATGATCAAACTTCATCACCTTTTTCACCATACCTATAACCACTGTGACGACCCGGAAATTTCCGACCAAATTTAAACTTAATCTTAATATAAATTCGACACGATAAGCGAAGTCTGTTAAGTTGAGTCTCAAAAACTTTGAACTATTTTCATAAATCCAATTGACCTTCGACCATTACCGACGATTCACGAACAATAGTTGTAAACTAATATGTATGTATGTATATATATATATATATATATATATATATATATATATATATATATATATATATATATATATATATATATATATGATAGTATGTATAATAAACTGAGATAATAAACTATAATTAAATCGTTAGAATTAACTATGTAAAAATAATATACAAAATAAATAAGTGTAATTAAAATGAATGTATATATATAAATACATATATAATTTATAATTAGTTGTAATATATAACTTTTAAATAAATGTTATCACATAATATAATATTGTATATTATATGTAATTACAAGTATAGTTGTTACATTATTACATTCAATATTAATAATATTATTAAAACTTATTACATGAAATTTAATACAATTGAGTTATTATGATTACTAATATTATTGTTAATATCATTATTATTATTATAACTAGGAGAAAAATTATAATTATAGTTATTATAATTACTAGATATTATGATTAAAAATTCAATACTCATTATTATATAATAGATTATATAGTTATATTACATAATCTATAAGATGTAAATATTAATATATTAATTATAGTTGTTACAATAATAATGTTATTACTTTTAATAATAATATCAATACTAGTGTTATTAATATTTTAATTTTTGAAATATAATATATGAAAATTTGATATATATATATATATATATATATATATATATATATATATATATATATATATATATATATATATATATATATATATATATATAAACTTTTATTATTATTAATATTATTATCAATACTAAAATGATTAGTATTATTACTATAATTATCATTATTATTTGTAATTTCATTAAAATCCATATTATTATTATTATTATTACTTTTATTATTATTATTATTTGTATCCATATTAACATTAATATAATTATAGTTATTAATTATTAACATTAATTATAAAAAAAAAGCATATGTACGATTAGAAACACATTCAGTTGCAAGCATCTATCATACTATTTTAAATTTTGTTTGTGTCTCTAAAATTGGTTACAGAATCAGATTCACTCACAAGAACAAACAAATTATGTTAGCAGTCTATTCTACTTTTATTTATTTTTTTAATATTTTTTTTCCTGACCGAATATTATTGACGACCTTCAATTGATATAAAACCTGATTATGTCCAGTGATTAGTGGTATCAGTCAACTTACACTATCAATGAAAATACAAACACATTCTTTTATAGCTTCTAATTTTGTTAATTTTTAAAAAAAAATTCGAAGAACACAAGAACATACTCTGTACGTATAGCTTTTTGGTCAAAACTCTAATTCAAAACAATTTTAAAAATCTGTAAATGCATAACTGTTAGAAATTCAATGACTAAACTATCTGCAAAGTCTTAATTTCCAATTTCTCAAAATGATTTTTAATTTTGGAGTCAAACTTTCAAGTTTTAAAGTCAAACGGGTGTTCTGCGGACAAATTCGAGTCTTCTGTTATAATTCAAGATCAATTGATGATCTTAAATGTTTCTATGAACGTTTAACTATATAATTCATGAAGAAAGTATAACCTAAATATGTCTTAATTTCAAAATCAAGATTTGGGTTATGCGAGTGTTCTTGCTACTGCAACTGCATAATTTTTTTTATTTTATTTATGTTCTATTTTAAAAAAAAAAAACACAACAGCCAATTGTTTCTGTTTCATTTACAAGATCTAAACAGATTCAATTGTTTTGCTGTTATGATTAGTTGAACTTCTGTCGATTAATTATAGAAGAAGAAGAGGAAGCAGTAAAATAAATGGGTTATATAAATTAGCAGTTAGATTAAAACAGAAAAGCAGAAATGGAGTAATGGTTAGGAGTGTTTACGGCTTAGCGAGAGGTCTCTGGTTCAAGCCCTGGCGTGGGCAGTTTTTGGAATTAATTTCATTGTGAGGTAGTTTTCTCATTTTTATTCATAATTATTATTATTATTATTATTATTATTATTATTATTATTATTATTATTATTATTATTATTATTATTATTATTATTATTATTATTATTATTGATATTTTTATCATTATTATTGTTATAATTTATTAGTGTTATTATCACTAAATATTATTAGAATTATAATTGTTATTATTATTACCATGATTAAAAGTAATATGAATATTATTATTATTATTATTAATATTAACATTATTGATGTATTTGTTATTACAAATTTTATCATTTAAGTATTAGTTATTATTTATCATTATTGTTATTATGATTATGGTTATAATTAAGAATATGGTTCTTATTATTATTATTATTATATTTATTAACGACTAAGATATGTATTATCATTATTATTATGTAGACATAAATACTATAATTAATATTATTATCATTTTATTATTAAGTAACCTCATTAAGTATTATTAAAGTTATTACTGATAGTACTAATATTAATATAAATATTAGTATGATTAGGATTATTATTATTATGAGTAGCTTTTAATGAACCATTACTAAAATTATTAATATTAGTAATAAAATGGTTATGTTTATAGTTACTAATAATATCAATATTATTCCTGTTATCATTAATACTAGAAGTATCATTATTTTTAATCTATAAATTATTAAAACTAGTAATATCATTATTATTAGCATTAAAAGTATTATTAAAATTATCATCTTATATAAAATTTTCATTATTATTATTATTTTTAAATTTAATAGTATTATTACCCTTATCTTAATATTTCCATTAATTTAACTAACAAACGATATTCATATAACAATATATTTAATACACATAAGTAAACTATATTAAGATCTTATTATTTATTAAAATATATAAAATAAATATATAATAAAATATATAAAAATTATCACTAATAATAATATAAATATTTGTTCGATTACGATAATATGTATTAATGAATATACGAATGATATAGGTTCGTGAATCCGAGGCCAACCCTGCACTTGTTCAATGACGTCATATGTATTTTTACTACGAAATACAGTATCGTGAGTTTCATTTGCTCCCTTTTTAAATGTTTTTGAAATATATATTTTTGGGACTGAGAATACATGTGCTATTTTTATAACTGTTTTACGAAATAGACACAAGTAATTGAAACTACATTATATGGTTGAATGGATCGAAGCCGAATATGCCCCTTTTTGTTTGGTAGCCTAAGAATTAGGGAACATCACTAATTTTGAGAATTAGTGCACGCCTAATTGACGTGAATCCTAAAGATAGATCTATTGGGCCTAACGAACCTCATCCAAAGTACCGGATGCTTTAGTACTTCGAGTTTTTTTATCATTTCCGAAGGATTTCCCGGAATGATAGGGGATATTCTTATATGCATCTTGTTAATGTCGGTTACCAGGTGTTCAATCCATATGAATGATTTTTGTCTCTATGCATGGGACGTATATTTATGAGAACTGGAAATGAAATTCTTGTGGTCTATTAAAATTGATAAAAATGAATGATTATGTTAAACTGATAAACTCACCAACCTTTTGGTTGACACTTGAAAGCATGTTTATTCTCAGGTATTAAAGAAATCTTCTGATGTGCATTGGCTCATTTTAGAGATATTACTTGGAGACATTCATGACATATTTCAAAAGACGTTGCATTCGAGTCGTTGATTTCATCAAGATTATTACTAAGTCAATTATAGTTGAATATATTATGAAATGGTATGCATGTCGTCAACTTTCGATGTAATGAAAGTTTGTCTTTTAAAAACGAATGCAATATTTGTAAAATGTATCATATAGAGGTCAAGTACCTCGCGATGTAACCAAATGTAATGTATTCGTCCAGATGGATTAGGATGGGTCATTATAGCACCTTCGTGCAACCACAATCATAAACCGCCATCGACATCCACCACCATTGAAACCCATTTATGAACAACCGTCGACTGCAACTTCTACTACTCTTTCTTATTCGACTTACAACAAAACCCTAAACCACTTGTTCGATGCTGTCACCCGTTACCTCAACCATCATAAACCCACGACTACAACTAAACCACCACCTTGAACCACCGTGATCACCAACACAAACCCATCGAACTATCACCACCTTCTTCACCCTTGATCACCTCCGGCCATCATCGAATACTCCAACACCTTTGTAACCACCCTATAACCTCATTCTTCATTTCTTCTCACCATCTCTCTCTTTCTCCTTCTAAAATTCTGCTCGAACTCCAAAACAACCAACATAAACCACTATGTTCACCATAATAACCACCACCATTACTATTTTTTTTATTCGATGCAATTTGCTTATTATTTGTTTGTTCTGGATAAACCAACACCATAATCAGAATACTACTACTGCACCTTTTTGGTTACAATCATAAACACCTCCATATTTCATCATCATACAACATTTAAACAATTACTTTTTGTTCCTGGCCGACATCATCGAAAATCCTCATCAACTACCCTACAACTAGCATGAAAACCTACGGATGTTTCTGTTTTGGTTCATCACAAGATTACCGAAACCTACTTGGGTTACAACTGTTATAATTGTTCAAACTAATAACATAATCAACCCACTTTTATGGATTACCCTTGTCGTCAGAAACTCAAACTAAACCACCACACTGAATACCACCACTCTTAATCGATCGCTAATATTTTTCTGCAATAGCTACAGTGAGCGTTTCTTTTCCCTACTCGCTATTCATTTTTGTTTCTAGCAAACAGGATGCCACTTAACCCAGTTAAATACTAACGGGCCATTTAAAAACAATTTAATTTAAATGGGCTTGTGAAGTTGTTTTATTAATCTTACTTGATATTAGACTGTTATTGGGCCACCAGAAGCCCAAATCTGATTGTTGTTGTTGCTATATACATATCCTGCTGAAGCACTACTCGAATTATTTCCGAAGACATCATTTATGCCGCAATTGTAAGCATCTATTTCTTTTAGCTTTGAACGAAGAGATGAATTTATGATGATGATGTAATCCATTGATGATAGTGGTGATAGTAGTGGAAAAGAGGAAAACAAAAACCGTGTTAAAAGAAATAAAAATCGTAATTAGATAAGAAAAGTAACAATGGTTCAGTGGTTGGGCGTGTTGTGTTTAACTGAGGGGTCTCGAGTTCGAACCTGGCAAAGGCAGTTATTCCTTTGGAACTTTTTCTTGTAAGGTACTCTTATTATTATTATTATTATTATTATTATTATTATTATTATTATTATTATTATTATTATTATTATTATTATTATTATTATTATTATTATTATTATTGTTATTATTATTATTATTATTATTATTATTATTATTATTATTATTATGATTATTATGATTATTATTACTATTATTATTATTATTATTATTATTATTATTATTATTATTATTATTATTATTATTATTATATTTAGAACACTTATTATTACTAATACAAGTGTTATTATAAAGATTATCATTTATTATTATTATGATTATCATTAATCTTATTATCATAAGTATTATTATTGTAATTATTATCAATAACATTAAGATTATTATCACTATTATTATTATTTTTAACATTAATATTATTATTTTTACATTATTATCATTTTTATTATTACTAGTATCATTATTATTTTTATAAAAACCATATTATTATTATTATTATTATCAATATTACTACTAATATTATTATCATTAGTACAATAAAAATTAGTCATATAAAAATATACTTAACTAAACAATATTAACATTTTATTTATTTATTTATTTAAAAGCATATAAAATAAATATATTAATTAAGTTATCAACAAAGCATATAATTTATTAAGATAACATTTATATCGCTAATAATATATAATTTGTTCGATTACAACAATATGTGTTAATATAAATATAAATGATATAGGTTCGTGAATCTGAGGCCAACCTTGCATTGTTCAGTTCCGTCGTATGCATATTTTTACTACAAAATATCGTATCGTGAGTTTCATTTGCTCCCTTTTTTAAATGCTTTTGCAATATATTTTTGGGACTGAGAATACATGCGCTGCTTTTATGAATGTTTTACGAAATAGACACAAGTAATCGAAACTACATACTATGGTTGGATTATCGAACCGAATATGCCCCTTTTTAGCTTGGTAGCCTAAGAATTGGTGTTTATGATAATTGCCACCAATTGACGCGAATCCTAAAGATAGATCTATGGGAACTAACTATCACACCCCCAGTTAGGGCCTGGGCGAAATGTGACTTAATATCAAAATATACCAACATATTATAATAACGAGAACAATACTAAATGAGAAAGTTAAACTTTATGGAGTACGCAGCGAAAAATGAAATGTCGTTACAAAGGAGTAAAGTAAATATTTAAATGCAATAGTAATAAATGCGATAATCTCTTGATCCTATGTCCAAGTAGCATCACATAAGCAGTAGATAAGTAAGCTTTAATCAAACAGCACCTGAGACAAAACATGCTAAAGTGTCAACCAAAAGGTTGAGTGAAGTTCATAGGTTTAACAAAAGTTTGACCGTTGTTTTAGACCACAAGATTTAGTTTGTAAAGTTGATCTCTCGCAGGATCAAAAAGTTATGCCAAAGCGTGATATTTAGACTAAACGTTCAAGTTTGCCCCATGACAAGTTGTGTCTGTCCTTGTCAGTTTAATTTCATTATCAAGTAATATAAAGACTTAGTCAAATGTATCGGGAACGTTACTCCCGATAGGCCTACCCCCAATAATTAAGCATGCAGTAGCAATTAAAAATATCACTGTAGGGACTTAGTCGGACATAGCCGAGTATAGCATAGTTTAACAGTTTGGTACTTATGTCTAAATTGTAAAAAGTAAAAACATCATGTGTCTCACCCCAAGTAAAGTAAGTAAGTTTGCTAGCAATAAAGAGGGGCTATGAATTCACCTTAAATAGCAGTTAAAGTATTCCACGCAAGAAGGAAAGTAAAGCAAGTAAGTGATCTGGATATCAACCTAGAGGTATAACGTTTGATTAGTTAATGTATAACTGACATAAAATATGTTTATTAATATAGCAACTATATTGACAGTGACGGTTTTCGAGAAAAGTTCCTATTTCTCAAAAGTTTCTATTTTTGGAAACTTACTATTTATGAAAAGCTTCCACTTATAGTAAGCTTCTAGTTTAAGAATGTTCGGGTTATAATTCTTAACAAAGATGTTGTACAATCTCGCCCAAACTTCGTTGCTAACATGCAAGTCACTCGAATAATCTATTGTTACCGAGTGGCCCAGGATCTCTTGACCAGAATCTAAGTCTTGGCATTCGAGATCCACAAGCGTCCCATAATGGTAACAAGGATCACCCTAGGCCACAAGTAGTGGTGATGTTTGTAGTCTTTGTACGCTATCTTTAATTATAACCTTCACGTTAGGTGCGTATATACATATATATTCATTAATTCGATTTTAATTATAATTCATATATATTAATTCATAAAAATACTTTTATAATTTTTAGTAACATATATTACTAATTATAACATGTTATTTATTTTATTTTTAATTGCATATAATTTATAACATTATTTACATGTTTTGGTAAAAAAAAATAATAAACTGAAGTAAAAAGTAAAAAGTAAAAAGTAAGAAAAGAATACTTACTGGTAGTAATTCTTCAAAGAGAGAATAAGAGAAATTTTGGTGTGAGTTTGAATGAGAAATGAGGGGTATTTATACTTGAAAAAATTAGGTAAAAAGAATAAAATAATTAAAAAAAAGAAATATTTTAATTTTTAATGGGATTTTAAAATTCAAAAGTATTAAATGTTAGGTCATGAGATAATGCACAAAATAAAATAATAAAAGTAGTTTTTCATTATAATTTTTAATTAAAAAGTATTTTATTTATTTATTTTTTTTTTTAAATTCATTTATTTTAAGGATTTTTTTATATAAATAAAAAAATTTATTTAGTGCTTTTGGAAGAATATTTGTCAATATTTTTTTTATTTAATTAATAAATACAAATTTTGCATAAAAATAATAAATAATTCGGTATTTTGTATTTTTAATAATAATTATGATTTTAATTATTAAACTATAGTTTTAGTAAGTTTGTAAATATTATTACATTTATATATAATTGGATTTATTATATAGTTAAATATATAATACATTAACTAAATAATAAAAGTGATACAAAGTTTATATACTTAGTTAAATTATGTCAAATTATATAAATTAATAATATATTATTTATTTAAGCGTACATTGTTGACTAAAAATTACTATTCGGTCAATATTTAATTGTATATAACAACCCTTAATACATATAGTCAGGCAGATAACCCTAGGGTTAATTCAGTAAATTTAGAAGTCGAAAAGTGAGGGTTGTTACACTAACAAACCCCAGTCAGAGAATTTGAACTGCTTTAGTACTTCGATTTATCATGTCCGATGAGAGTCCCGGAATGATGGGGATATTTTATATGCATCATGTTAAGGTCGGTTACCAGGTGTTCAATCCATATGAATGAATTTTAAACACTTGCGAGTGTATGATTATTGAATAAATGAAATCTTGTGGTCTATTAAAAATTATGGAAATGATTGATTACCATAAACTAATGAACTCACCAACCTTTTGGTTGACACTTTAAAGCATGTTTATTCTCAGGTATTAAGGAAATCTTCCGCTGTGCATTTGCTCATTTTAAAGATATTACTTGGAGTCATTCATGGCATATTTCAAAAGATGTTGCATTCAAGTCGTTGAGTTCAATAAAGATTATTATTAAGTAAATGACAGATTAGGTCATTTATAGTTGGATATTATGAAGTGGTATGCATGCCTGTTATCTTTGGATGAAATGAAAGTTTATCTTTTAAAAACGAATGCAATGTTTGTAAAATGTATCATTTAGAGGTCAAATGCCTCGCAATGTAATCATATGTTATTGTATTCGTCCTTACGGATTAGGACGGGTCTTCACAAAAATCGCCCCCTTGTTTTATTTGGTACTGTACGTGGTTTTTGGTTTCTCCCTCCCCATATTTCAATCGACTAACACACACAAATACTAGAACCCTAGCTAAATTGATGAAGTTTATGATGAAATCCAAGCCTAAAATTCGAAATGGTTCTTCCATAACATGCTACAATCAGGTTTGTCTTCCTAATTTTGTGATTGATTCTTGATAATTTAAGGTTTTTTGATAAAAAGTTAGAAAATGCAATTGGTGCTTGAATCTTCCTTCTTGTATTGTTATTTGTTAGATATATGTTAGATTAATGATAATTACATGTTTGTATCTCTGATTTCTTGTTTTGTTCTTGATGATTTGGTGTTCTTGACAAAAATGATAAATATTGTATTTTGTACTTAAATCTTGAATTGATGTGTTCTTTTGCTTGTGGAATGCTAGATTATTGTTGTTGTATGTTTGCTCATCTTTGAGAACCCTTAACTTGGTCAAAATACTGCTCGAAACATGAAAATAGTGGGTGAAATCGAAGGGTGCAGCAGCGTAGCTGCTGCTGCGTTATTTTCTGCTGCTGCGCAGCCTTGCTGCTGCTGTTTTCTGCTGTTATAGCAGCTGATTGCTGCTGTAGCAGCCCTGTCTTGATGATGTTCGCCCACGTGGTGTGCACCCGTTTGCCCGTACCTTTGTTTTGTGGTTCGTGTGCGTTGTTTGGTCGCCCGTGTGGCTCATGACCCGCTCGTTTGGACATGTTTAGTGTATGTATTATATATTTATATATAAGTGTGTATATATATGTATATAAGTGTGTGTGTGTGTATACATATATATGTATATATAAGTGTGTGTGTATATATATAAATGTGTATATATACGTATATATAAGTGCATATATAAGTGTATGTTTATATATATATTCTTGTATATATGTGTGTATGATTGTGGACTTGTTTCTTGACCAAAGAACTGCTCGAAACACAATTTTTGGGGTCGAAACCCGCTGGACAGTAGCATTTTTGTCGTTGTTCGGATGGTTATCTGCTGCAGCATTTTGCTGCTTCTGTTGCAGCTTCATTGCTATTGTTTGAAGCTGAAAGGCTGCTGTTTGCAGCCCTACTCTACTGCGGTTCACCCACCGTAGTGCACAGCAGCTTGGCGTGGTCGCACCGCGATGACCCGTACACTTGTTCTATGCTTCATTTGTTGATTATTCGCCCGTTTGTCCCCATTTGACCCGCTTGGACTATATTGTGTCAAAATGGGTATTTGTTAGTTTTGATACGTCTACGATGTCGTGTCAAGTGTATATGCATGTTTCGATATTTTAAAATCGGTTTTGAGCTCATTTGGTTTAAAGTGGGAAAAATGGGTCATCAGTGTCCAGTTGTCCCATTTGTGTGACTTGGCAATGTGTGTATATATATGTGTTTATATGGATATATACATGTGCAAATATGTATATATGCGCGATCGCCCGTTTTGACCATTGTCCTGTTCGTTATAATATTTCGTGCATCGTTATAACAACTTGGATATATATATATATATATATATATATATATATATATATATATATATATATATATATATATATATATATATTGTTAAGAAGTGACGTGATTTGTATATACATGTTTATATATAGAGAGGATATATATATATATATATATATATATATATATATATATATATATATATATATATATATATATATATATATATATATGTATATACATAGTGTAATATTGTTAGTAAATGTGATGTGATTTACTAACTTGTTCAGTATTTGTCCTCAGGTGATACAGACGAGGAGAAGAATCAGTGACATTAGACTACCGAGTTTAGCTGACAATCGGTGAGTGGGTCTATCTAAGGATAGTGTGATGCCCCGTACAAAACCATCGTATACGAATCATCAACAACAGGATCATTACAAGGTTAAGTACTATATGTTGTAATAAAAGAAGTTGCATTCACGATAAAAAGATGACGTCATAACCGACGTCAATTGTTTTACACCAACAGTATGCTTCTACGAATAGCAAGCATGAATAAATGTATGAGACCCTTAGGTCGTTACAAAACATAGTTTCAAATGTATTAAAGTTTGAATGCAAGATAAATAGTTCATGCGGTGATAACACTAGAGCAGCGGGTGTCTACGGCAAGACTAGTGCACAGCGGAAGCTAACCTCAAGCACCTGAGAAAAACATGCTTAAAAACGTCAACACAAAGGTTGGTGAGCTATAGTTTAAGTATAACAGTAAGTAAGGTAGGCCACGAGATTTCAGTGCTACAAAGAGCGTTTCAAAACAGTAAGATAAAGTATATGTTAACCGTGGGCACTTGGTAACTAACTTAACGTTTATACCCCCTGAAAGTACACTTGGCAAATGCGTATGACTACGAAGTATTAAACACTCGTTAAATGCTAGCGCTACTAGCCCGAGTGGGGATGTCAAACCCTATGGATCCATATCTAAGATTCGCGTTCACCGGTTCAAAAACCAATGACTAAATGTTACCGAGCTAAAGGGAATGTTTCTGCCGTTGTATAACCTACACATATATAAGTTTAAGTACTCGTGCCTAGTATGTAAAACATAAAATCCGCATGTATTCTCAGTTCCCAAAATAAGTTAAAGTAAAAAGGGAATGCTATAACTCACAATGATAAAGTAGCGGTAAAGTATGACTCGGAAAGTAAGCAAGTAATGAAGGTTGTCCAAACCGGTCCTCAACCTAAGTCAAATAGTACTAAGTCAGTAAATCGTCCAAATAGGTTTAAAAGTATGTAAATAAGGTCTTAAGGGTCATCATCATTCATCATCAAACAAAAGGTGTAAAGTAAGTTTCGTTCATGAAAAGAGTTTAAAACAAAGGCTGAGTTCGGTCAGTCACCACGGCCTCTATACCTACTGAAATAAGGTGAGACCAGTGTCCATAGCTCCGTATATGAGTCCTTTAGTTGTGGTAAAAATTATAGAAGCAAACTCGTCTTCGTTTGACCGTGGCGACGGTCTAAGTGCGAGTAGGTCAGAATTTTCAGCACAACGTTAAATGGACATAGTGACGATCGGAGGGCCATAAATCCTAAACCGTAACTCGGATTAAGACGAGTCCTATATGAAAAGTTATCTACTCGAACAGAGCTATCTGAAAATCATAATTACAGTAGCCCAGGTCGTACGGGACAGACACAGAAACAGTAGAACAGTAGGGTCAGTAGGTTCTGGTGGTTCTTGGTGCTCGATGCTTATCATGGTTCTCATCCTTGATGCATATAGCTTCAAGTGTACAACTCGTTGATGTGTTTGCATCATCTTAACCAAGGTTTCACCATCATAACACTTGTGCAAGTCCAAGACATGTATCACAACTCACTTAAGAGTTGTATGAAGTTTGATGTACCAAAGTTACATCAAGGTCTTAGATCTAACACTTACATGAACTTTAAAACTAATAATAAGTTACAAACTTGAAAGTAAACTTATGAAATCAAGATCTTGAGTTATAGAACATAGTTCTTAGTTTGATCTTGAAGATCCAAGACTCAAAAGTCTAGATCTAACATAAGTGTACCAAGTTATAATTTAAAGAAAGCTTACTTACATGTTCTTGAACTTTTAAAGTTAACTTTTAGTTCAAGATTAATGAGATCAAGGTTAACTAGTAACACTTGACCAATAACAACCAACAAACATGAAATTAAAGTGCAAGTAAATGAAGTAAATAAGCTAAGTAAACAAGTAACTAGTAACTAGTTCATGGGTTGTTCATACTTTAAAGATTCAAACCAAAGTTTGATCTTTAAGAAAGTAAACTTTAAAGTTTACTAACATGAATTACAAGTATGATTTACAACACATGAACCTTAAATCTTTTGAAACAATAAATGTAGAATTATAAACTAATAAGTTTATGTTCTTGTGTTCTTGAAAATACAAGATATTATGAAGAATCAAACTAAAGAGTTGATTCTTGAAACTAGTAAGTAACAAACAACAACTAGTAACAAAGTAACAACAACTAACAAGTAAACAACAATCAAATGATGATGATATGTGATACATGCCACGGTTTTGTGACAAGAAAAAGAAAGAACACAAAGCTTGCTACTTACAAAATGTAGAGTGAAGATGAGAGCAAAAGTTGAAAGGAAAATGAGAAGTAATTTTTGTGTGTGAGAAATGAAGTGAATACTAGTAGATATGAGTCACACAAAAAAATTGAACACCCTCTCACTACTTGGTAGCCCACGGCCAGCAGAAAAAAAAAGAGGGGAGGGAGAAGTTCAATGGTCACTTGCATGTAAAAGCTTAAAAGTGTGGTTAATAGATGGCCATGCATGGGGATTATATGTAAACTAGATTCCAAGTGTAACAACTAACTAGTTAAACTCCAAGGTGATACTTACATGTAGTAGAAATGGACTAGTTAATCCAATAAGGTGTAGGGTGGGCTTATAAGTCTATATTCATGAGTCCATTAACATTAAACAAGCCCAAGTTTCATGTAAGTAACAAATGAATCCAATTAAAGCCCAAGTAACTAACTAATCACCATAGTTAATTAAAATAATTAATAAAATCAATCATGAATGTAGATAATACTCTAAAAATATTATTCGTGAAAGTTTTGTGTGTCACAAAGACGTTTCGGGCATTTAAAGTCAAGTACGGGCATTCATGGTAACATGTAAATGTAATAAAATACATTCGTTTAATCACAAGTATTAATAATAATTATTATTAATAAATAAACATTGGAAAATCCAGGGTCGTTACATTACCCACCTGTTAAAGAAAATTTCGTCCCGAAATTTTAAGCTGAGGTAGATGGAGGAGTCGGGAAAAGGTGAGGATACTTCCGTATCATTTGATCCTCTCGCTCCCAAGTAAACTCAGGTCCTCGTTTGGCATTCCATCATACTCGTACAATCGGAATCTTGTTGCGTTTCAAAGTTTTGATCTCACGATCCATAATCTCAACAGGCTCTTCCACGAAGTGGAGTTTGTCGTCAATTGTAAGTTCTTCCAGTGGCATGATAAGTTCCGTTGCCGCAAGACACTTCTTCAAGTTTGACACGTGGAAGGTAGGATGAACTGAGCTCAATTGTGCTGGTAGATCCAAACGGTAAGCAACGGGTCCAACACGTTCCCAGATTTCAAAAGGACCAATGTATCGTGGGTTCAACTTTCCACGTTTTCCAAAATGGATCACACCTTTCCAAGGTGCAACCTTTAACATTACACGGTCACCCACGTTGAATTCAAAGTCTTTACGTTTAAGATCAGCATAACTCTTCTGACGATCGCGGGCAGTCTTAAGTCTAGCTTGAATCTGAGCAATCTTCTCCGTTGTTTCATGGACTACCTCGGGTCCGGTGATTTGCTTTTCGCCTACTTCGGCCCAACAAATAGGAGATCGGCACTTGCGGCCATACAATGCTTCAAAAGGTGCAGCATTAATGCTTGAGTGATAACTGTTGTTGTACGAAAATTCGGCTAACGGCAAATGCCTTTCCCAAGCCTTTCCGAAATCGATGACACATGCACGCAACATGTCTTCCAAGGTCTGAATCGTTCGTTCACTTTGCCCGTCAGTCTGAGGGTGATAAGCAGTACTCATGTCGAGACGGGTTCCCATGGCTTCTTGCAAAGAACGCCAGAATCTAGAAGCAAAACGGGGGTCGCGATCTGAGATGATCGATAAAGGCACACCATGACGAGATACAACCTCCTTGATGTACAGTTGAGCAAGTCTTTCCATCGTATCTGTTTCTTTCATTGCTAAGAAATGTGCAGATTTGGTGAGGCGGTCAACAATAACCCAAATAGTATCGTATCCACCCACCGTCTTTGGTAGCTTGGTGATGAAATCCATCGTTATCCTTTCCCACTTCCATTGTGGGATTTTTGGTTGTTGAAGTAAACCAGAAGGTCTCTGATGCTCGGCTTTAACCTTCGAGAAAGTCAAACACTTACCAACATAAGTCGCAACGTCCTTCTTAAGATTCGACCACCAATACTGTTCTTTAAGGTCGTGGTACATTTTGCCAGCTCCAGGGTGAATTGAATATCTCGATTTGTGTGCTTTATCAAGTATAAGGTTCTGTAGATCTCCATAAAGAGGTACCCAAATTCTTCCGGCATAACATCGGAGTTTAGACTCCCTAACCTCGAATCGAGAAACAAGTAAGTTCAAATGTTCATGAGATATATTCCCCTCCTTGAGAGCCTCATCTTGGGCTACTCTGATCTGGCTGTTGAGGTTCGAATGGATGGTGATGTTCAGAGCCCTAACACGAAGAGGTGCCGTCCTCTCCTTTTGGCTTAAAGCATCAGCTACAACATTGGCCTTACCAGGGTGATAACGAACTTCACAATCGTAGTCGTTGAGCGTCTCGATCCATCGACGCTGTCTCATATTCAATTGCTTCTGGTCGAAGATGTGCTGGAGACTCTTGTGATCGGTGAAGATAGTGCTCTTAGTTCCATAAAGATAGTGTCTCCACAATTTGAGTGCAAAGACAACGGCTCCAAGTTCAAGATCGTGAGTAGTGTAGTTAAGCTCGTGAATCTTCAATTGTCGGGAGGCATAGGCAATAACTTTTGATCGTTGCATTAGTACACAACCAAAACCACTCTTTGATGCATCACAATAAACAATAAAGTCGTCACTACCCTCAGGAAGTGATAGGATAGGTGCGGTGGTTAACTTCTTCTTCAAAGTTTGGAATGCTGATTCGTGTGCGGGTTCCCAAATGAACTTCTTGCCCTTGTGAGTCAGCGGTCGTCAAAGGACGCGCAATCAGAGAGAAACCTTCGATAAACCTTCGGTAGTAACCGGCGAGACCTAGGAATTGGCGAATATGCGTCGGAGTAGTGGGGGTCTCCCACTTGCTGATAGCTTCAATCTTGGCGGGGTCAACTTTGATACCCTGGTCGCTCACAACATGACCCAGAAACTGGACTTCCTTCAACCAAAATTCACACTTGGAGAATTTGGCGTAAAGTTGCTCTTGTCTCAGGAGTTCAAGTACTAGTCAGAGGTGTTGCTCATGCTCTTCTTCGCTCTTAGAGTAGATGAGGATATCATCTATGAAGATGATAACAAACTTATCCAAGTACGGCTTGCAAACACGATTCATGAGGTCCATGAACATGGCATGTGCATTTGTTAAACCAAATGGCATCACGAGAAACTCATAATGACCATAACGAGTCCTGAATGCGGTTTTCATTACGTCACTTTCCTTTACTCTCAACTGGTGATAACCGGATCGTAAGTCGATCTTCGAGTAAACGCTCGATCCTTGTAGTTGATCAAAAAGATCGTCAATGCGGGGTAGAGGATATCGATTCTTGATTGTCAATTTGTTGAGTTCACGGTAGTTGATACACATACGGAAGGATCTATCCTTCTTCTTCACAAACAACACAGGTGCGCCCCAAGGCGAGAAACTTGGTTGGATAAATCCACGGTCTAACAGCTCTTGTAGTTGGCTTTGTAATTCTTGCATCTCGAAAGGTGCGAGTCTATAAGGTGCGCGAGCTACAGGTGCAGCTCCTGGCACTAAGTCAATCTGAAACTCTACGGCTCTCGGCGGCGGTAATCCAGGCAATTCTTCAGGGAAGACATCGGAAAATTCGTTCACAATTTGAACGTCATTCACATTCTTCACCTCGGTTTCTACCATTTTCACATGCGCTAGGACAGCAAGACGTCCCTTCTTCATGATCTTTTGCGCTTTTACGCAACTAATGAGGTTCAGCTTCGAGGTACATCTCTCTCCATAGATGATCAGTGGTTCACCGTCTCCTTGTGGTATACGAAGAGCTTTATCTCCACAAATAATATCGGCCCTTATCTTGCTCAACCAATCCATACCGACGATCACGTCAAAACTTCCCAATTTGATAGGTATCAAATCAATTTCGAAATCTGCACCAGCTATGTTGATAATAGCTCCTCGACTAATATGGTCAACTTTCTCAAGTTTTCCATTGGCGACCTCGACAAGCATACTCTCTTTTAACGGGACTAATGACCAATTAATCTTATCGCAAAAATGTCTACATACATAACTTCTATCCGCACCAGTATCAAACAAGACAGAAGCTAAAAGATTATTGATTTTGAATATACATGTCACCAAGTCGGGGTTTTCGCGTGCGTCCCTTGCATTAACATTGAAAGCTCTAGCACGTGGTGGTCCGCCGTCTTTTCGCTTGTTTGGACATGCATTTCTGAAATGGTCCGTCTGTCCGCATTCGTAGCACTTCTTCGGTCCATTGGTGTTCAGCTTCCCATTCTAAGTGGTGACCTTGCAGTCTTTTCCAACATGCCCAGACCGTTGGCACTTCTCACAGACAACATTGCAATACCCAGTGTGGTGTTTGTAACACCTCTCGCATTGTGGTAAGGTTCCTTTGTAGTTCGGGTTTGAGTTTGTGTTCGGATTGGGGTTTCCACCGTTGTTGTTTCCTCTGAAACCCTCATGTCGTTTCGTCGGGTTCTGTTCATAGTTTCTTCCCCTGTTGTTGTTGTTGTGGTTATCCCATTTGCTCTTCTCGCTAGTACCCGCTTCAGACTTAGTTTTCTCCGGTTCATCGATGGTTATTTGATTCATTAAAGTATGCGCCATGCGCATCGCTTCGGGAACATTTGGTGGTTTGGATGAGGTGATGTTTCCCTTAATGCTCTTAGGAAGTCCCCAGAAGTATCTCTCCATTTGCTTGAATTCTGGGGTGACCATTGTCGGACACATCAGGGCTAGTTCCAAAAATCTAATGTTGTAACCATCAAGGTCGTTCCCAACGGCCATTAACTGCATGAATTCCATTTCCATCTTTTGGATTTCGGTTCTCGGACAATACTCCTCAATCATGGCACACTTAAATTCCTCTCATGGCGTAGCATACGCCTCATCAATGCCTTGTGCCTGTGCCATTGTGTTCCACCATGTGAGCGCGCCGTCAGATAGCGTGCAAGAAGCAAATTTGGTTTTGCTGTCCTCCGAACAGTTGCTAACTCGGAATACTGATTCAAGTTTCTCGAACCATCTGGTGAGACCAACCGGTCCCTCAGTGCCACTGAAGTTATGTGGTTTACAGCTCTGGAATTCCTTGTAAGTACACCCATTTCGAACGGGTTGAATAACTGGTGGTGGTGGCGGTGGCGGTGGAGCTTGGGGTTGCATTTCCGCAATGACTGCGGCTACACGTTCTTGGATCATCTATTCAATTTGAGCAGCAGTAGGTGTGGATCGACCGTTAGCCATGGTGTTCTAAACAAAAATTTTGACTCAAGTCAAAATTCAGCATTCAATATATAATTGAAGGTGTTTCATATGCCCGAGAGACATATTAAATTAACGTGGCTAATATGTTTTGATCCAAGTCGGGTCATACCCAATAACAAACTTACCGACACCTTAATCATATTTAATCTTAGCGATTGGATCGTCGATTAAATTACGCGACACTTGAAATTTATGAAAAATGGTTTTCTAAAATGATATTACTTGATGTGTATATAAATTATGGAATAATTTATATAATATGAATTTAATTATTTATAGGCTAAATAATTAATTTTATTATGTTACATTTTATATAAAATTGGTTTTATAAATAAAATGTACATAATAATTATATGGAAGTTTTATAAAAATAGTTTTATAAAATATAATTTTATAAAACTTATTTTATTAAACAAAAAGGGAAGTGGCCTTGGAGTTGTAAGCACACTTGCTAAAGATTCTTTTCTTGGTCAAAGACATTCCCAATTCCATATACATGCAAGCACATTGACTCCTTGAGACTAACACTTGCAAATACATCAAGTTTTTGAAAAAAAATTCTGCCTTCTTGGAGCAAACAGGCCGTGGCCTTTTGGAGAGTAAAGAGGGTTCATTTTATTTTTTTTTCAAGCTATTTCAAGTGTTAGATAAATCCTAACCAAAATCTAGGTGTTGGTGCACAAGTTTGGGGTATAACTACTTGAGGTTTCATACTTTTGGAGCTCCATTCATCATCAACATCTTCATCACTTATCAACAAGCTTGGAGTAGGTATAATCTCTTTTCTTGCTTGTAGTTTGTAAGTATATTTCATAACTTGATCCTAATTTGAGATTTAACTTTAATTGGTTAAAGATTAACAAGTAAACTAAATGGTTATATGCATGCTTCCGCTTGAATGATTCTTAAAAGGTTTTAAGTATTATGAAACTTGTTAAATCCCAACAATGGTATCTAGAGCCGAAGTTGTTGAAATATGCTTCGAGATGATTTTTTAAACCAGCTAGATTTTTGCATTTTATGAACATGCATGATAGTAGAATGCAAAAAAAAAATTCGGTTTTGGGTGGGTGTATGTTTTGGCCGAATTTGGGAGACCCAAAAGTGGGTTTGGGTTCTTCCATTTTGGTCATATTTTGGTTGTATGTCAATGTTCACAATCTAAGCATTGGCCTTGTGTTTGGTTGCATGCTTATTTGGTTGATTAATTATTCATTTGGTATGTAATATTAATTATTCTTTTGGCATGTAATTTATTCATTCATTTGTTATGTAATTTATTTTATATTTGGTATGTAAAATAGATTAGGTTGTATTTCATTTTCTAGAGAAAAATGTATTAGGATATATTTTTTGTAAAGAGAATGAAGATGCACAAGATGGAGCAAAGGAAGAACACATGCATTTGGATGCAAGATTAAGTGGGAGATTTGAAATCTCCTACTTTGTGTTATAACCCTTACCGGTGGCATTTGTTTTCGGCTAAACAAATGTCTACCAAATTGGCTTGATTGTGAACATATTTGTTTTGCATGCATGGTTGTTTATTGTATGATTGTGGATTGTATGTTTGTATGCTACAAGTTAATCACACAAGTTAACAACAAACAAAACTAGAATTTAATTGGTTAAATTAGACATTATTAAACACATGCAAAACGACAATTTAAATGGTTAAATTGAAATGGCAAAAGGTCATTAATAAATGGTTATTAACAACACCAAAAGGATTATGATAATTGGTTATTAAAACATAATAAAATGGTTTATTCCAAAGTAATAAAATTGGCTTTATTACATGACATGAAAAATGGATTTTCAAATAAACCATACACTAAATGCATGTTGGTGTATGGTACAATAGTTTTCTTAAACTAGAATTATTGAAAACTTAAAATCCCTTATTAACAAGGCAAACAAGTTAAACGACATCCTTTTGTATAACACTTAAAAATATTAGGGAACTCATAATGGAATAAAGGTCACCTAACCGTTATGAGCAAACTAATACGATTAAGGTAAATTTAAAACACTTGTGGGATAAAGGTCACCTAACCACTTGTATGTTGAATTTACACGTTTACACAAGTAGGACGACTTGATTTGGGAATCATGAACTTAGGGTCACCGAAGCATGAGGAACAAATAGGCGTTGATGGGATAAATATGCCATGCAAAAGGATTGCATGATCCCATAACTTAGAAGTTGCAAAAGGATTGCAATTGTCATATAAAGACTACCTAGCTAAATCAAATGACGGGATAAAGGTCACCTAACGGAAATTTGGTTTACCGTTGGATTCTAACATTTAATAAATATCAATTGGATTTAAAGGGTATTGATTGTTAAATTAAAATTGATACTTAAACAACTTTGTTAAATTTTGTAGATGGCCGCCAATAACAACAACATTCCAAACGCACCAATAAACTTTTACAACCTATCGTCGAGGTCAATCCTCGAAAAGGAAAAACTGAACCATACGAACTTCATGGATTGGTTCCGCAATCTAAGAATTGTCCTCAAACTAGAGGACAGGGCGTATGTGTTGGAAGACCCCATTCCCGATCAGCCGGACGAGGATGATACGGAAGGCATGGCTTATTGGGAGAAATATTGCACCGATTCGTTGCAAGTTTCTTGCCTCATGCTTGGGACTATGATACCCGAACTCCAAAAGGATTTTGAGCATCATAGTGCATATGACATGATCACACAGTTGAAGGAGATGTTCCTTCAACAAGCTCGTGTCGAGCGATTCGAAACGATTCGAGCGCTTCATGCATGTCAGATGGACGACTCCCAATCCGTTTCATCTTATGTCCTTAAGATGAAAAGCCTTATTGATCGAGCAAACCATCTAAATTGCAACGTGTCTAATGAATTAGCCACGGACCTTATTCTCAACTCATTATCAAAAAGGTTTGACACATTTGTAATGAATTACAACATGAATGGTTGGGATAAAAGTATTGGCGAATTACATGCCATGCTTAAGACGGCAGAAGCAAGCATGGGTAAAAGGGCTTCACCCGTGTTTTTGATCAATGAAGGCGGGTCCAAAAACAATAACACTTCTAAGCTGAAGGCGGCTAAGAGGAAAGGACCCGCCTACCAAGGCAAGGGCAAGGGAAAGGGTAAGATGGTTACCCCAACCAACAACAACAAGAAGCAAAAGGTTACCGGTAAAGCTAACCCCAAGGAAGATCCGTGTTTCGGTTGCGGTGAAATGGGTCACTGGAAACGCAACTGCCCGATCTACCTAAAGGAGTTGAAAGAGAAGAGGGATGCAGGGAAAACCTCAGGTAATATATATACGGTATACATTGAGCTTAGTATTACTTCTTCTAATACATGGGTATTAGACACAGGATGTGGAACTTATATTTGCAATACTTTGCAGGGGTTCAAAAGAAGTGATCAAGATGCGGGAACAACAAGTCTCTTCATGGGAAATGGAGCAAGGGTGCAAGTGAAAGCTCAAGGAGACTTTGTTTTAAAGCTACCAAGTGGTTTAGAGCTTATTTTGAAAAATGTTTTGTATGCACCCGATTTATCTCGAAACATTATTTCTGTATCCCGTTTGAAACAATATGGTTTTAATCTTAATTTCATTAATGATGATATCCATGTTTCTTTAAATAATGTGTTCTATTTTAAGGCTTCGCCTTTGAATGGTATTTATGAATTGGTTCATGATGACACATCATGTAATAGCTCAATGTTCCATGCAAACACTAAGAAACTCAAAAGGGATTTGAGTGATTCCTACTTATGGCATTGTCGCCTTGGTCACATAAACAAGAATCGAATGCATGCACTTCAAAAGAATGGACTTTTGAAATCAAATGAACTAGACTCGTTTGATGTATGTGAATCTTGTTTACAAGGCAAAATGACTAAAGCACCTTTCAAAGGGACCTATGAAAGGGCTAAGGACTTATTGGGATTAATACATTCGGATATATGTGGACCCTTTAAGCCCATAACTAGGAATGGTGAAAGATACTTCGTTACCTTTATTGATGACTTCAGTCGTTTCGGATATGTCTACTTGTTAAGACATAAGGACGAAACTTTTGAGGCATTCAAAGAGTATCAAAACGAAGTACAAAATCAACTCAACAAGACAATTAAGGTACTTCGTACCGATAGAGGAGGTGAATACCTAAACGATGCTTTCCAAGATCATCTTAAAGGGAGTGGGATTATCTCGCAACTTACTCCTCCTGGAACACCCCAACTTAATGGAGTTTCCGAAAGGAGGAACCGAACCCTAATGGATATGGTTCGATCTATGATGGCTAGAAGCTCGTTACCTCTATCATTTTGGGGTTATTGTCTATGCTCCGCGGCTCTTATTTTAAATATGGCCCCAACCAAGAAAGTGGAACGAACACCTCATGAGATGTGGTTTGGAAAACCTCCATCTCTATCATACTTAAAGGTATGGGGATGTGAAGCTTACCCTAAGCGTTACGTCCCTAATAAGTTGAATGCTCGATCTACGAAGTGTATCTTCATTGGATATCCCAAGGATGATATGGGATACTATTTCTATGATCATCTGAGCAAAATGTATTTGTTGCTCGGAAGGCTGAATTCCTTGAAACTAAGTTCCTAATGGAAGGTAATAGTGAAAGGAAGATAGATCTTGAAGAGGTTCAAGATCAAGTAGATAATACACAATTGGTTGACACTAGCACTCAACATGAAAATGTTGAGAATGATCAAATGGATGATCAAAATACACAAGACGTTCGCAGATTTGGTAGGATTAGTAATCCTCCTGAGAGATATGGGTTTCTCATGGATGGTTACTATGTGGTTGATTTGGATGAACCAACAAACTATCAAGATGCTTTATCAAGGATTGATAAAGATAAATGGCAGGAAGCCATGAACGCTGAGATGCAATCCATGTATGACAACCAAGTTTGGGAACTAGTTGTACAACCTGCTAGCTCCAAGTTAGTTGATTGTAAATGGATTTTCAAGATGAAAACTGACATGCATGGAAACTTAAATACATATAAAGCTAGACTTGTAGCAAAAGGTTTCACTCAAACTCAAGGGGTTGACTATGATGAAACCTTTTCGCCTGTGGCAATGCTAAAGTCTATTAGGATATTATTTGCCATTGCTGCTCATTATGATTATGAAATATGGCAAATGGATGTCAAGACCGCTTTCTTAAATGGACATCTTGAGGAAGATGTCTATATGGTTCAGCCTGAAGGTTTTGTCGATCCGAAACATCCTAACAAGGTATGTAAGTTAAAGAAGTCAATCTACGGATTGAAATAAGCATCTAGAATGTGGAATCATTGTTTTAATGAGGAAGCCAAGAAATTTGGCTTCATTAAAAATGGTGATGAAGCTTGTGTATACAAGAAAGCTAGTGGGAGCACTATCATGTTCCTTGTATTATATGTGGATGATATATTGTTATTTGGAAACGATATTCCGACAATGCAAGGTGTTAAGACTTGGCTAAAAGGCTGCTTCTCCATTAAAGATCTTGAAGAAGCACAATACATTTTGGGGATTAGGATCTACAGGGATAGATCCAAGAAATTGATAGGTTTGAATCAAAGTACATACATTGAAAAGATCTTGAAAAGGCTCAAGATGGAGAACTCTAAGAAAGGTTTGGTACCTATTCAAAGAGGAACGCTCCTTAGTTCATCTCAGTGCCCCACCACGAAAGATGAACAAGAGAGAATGAAGAAAGTCACGTACGCATCTGCTATTAGGTCAATCATGTATGCAATGATATGTATTAGACCGGATGTATCATGCGCTCTTAGCTTGACAAGTAGATACCAGAATAACCCAGGAGACAGTCATTGGATTGCGGTTAAAAGTATATTGAAATACCTTAGGAGGACTAAGGATATGTTTCTTATATACTGGTCTGGTGAGGAGGAACTCGCTGTAAAAGGTTACGTGGACGCGAGTTTCCAAACTGATCGAGATGATTCTCGTTCACAATCCGGTTATGTCTTCACATTAAATAGAGGTGCGGTCTCTTGGAAGAGTTCAAAACAGGACGTTGTTGCATTATCCACTACAGAGTCAGAGTACATTGCCGCCTCATTGGCAGCTCAGGAAGCTGCATGGATGAAGAAATTCATCGAAGACTTAGGAGTAGTCCCTTCCATTCAGGACCCTCTTGAGATCTTTTGTGACAACGAGGGTGCGATTGCTCAAATCAAGGAACCTCGTGCTCACCAAAAGACCCGTCACATTAAGCGGAGATTCAACTACATAAGGGATGAAGTTGAAAAGGGAAAGATATGTATTCACAAAGTTCACACAGATCTTAATATAGCGGATCCACTCACGAAACTCTTACATGGTGCAAAACATCAAGGGCATATTAGTGCATTAGGGCTTCGATATTCTAGTGATTGGCTGTGATCTGTTTTAAGTATTGTAATGGAACGAAATTGTTCAAACTCATTAATATAATTATGGTATTAATTTATTTTGAGTTATGTTCCTATTTTGCATATTTTATCCATGAATAAGTAATTATTCTAAATTCTGTAGTCGATCACATTTGTGGGAACAAGTGTGAGGTTTAGACTATTATGAACTTGAATTGGTAAACATTCACGGAATGAATGTGGGGTAAGGTTGCAACCAAGGTTCATAGATATTTGTGGGATACAAATATTGGAAGACCCGCCCTCAAGATTTACTAAATAGAGCCTTTGTGGTTGATCACAGGTAATCTTGAGTAAAGGCGAATATCATTGTATCCTCTGACCTGAGATACGTATTGGGTTCAGATATCTACCGAGTATCGTACCTTGATTCTTTCCTTTGCTATTCTGAAATATGGTAGTTCACAAGGAAGAGCTCAGGCATAATGCAAGGTACATATTTAGGACGTATGTAGTCAAGATGGAATTTGTCCCTCTTATTCGTTGAGAGTCAGATGTCTAAGGCCTGATAAAGTTAAATCTAAAAGAGAGTGATCACTCTGTATCTCTTGGATTTAACATGACATCTAGGACGAAAGGATATAATGAAAGATTCACCTATTCACATTCGAGAAGGGAACTCGAAAGGAATGATGTTATTGAATGGCACTAAGTCATAACGTATTGGGGGTGATGGACGGTCGTTAGGTGGTATCCATCACTTGCATTAATTTCTTATGTTTCTCGTGCAAGTGGGAGATTGAAGGTGTTTCATATGCCCGAGAGACATATTATATTAACGTGGCTAATATGTTTTGATCCAAGTCGGGTCATACCCAATAACAAACTTACCAACACCTTAATCATATTTAATCTTAGCGATTGGATCGTCGATTAAATTACGCGACACTTGAAATTTATGAAAAATGGTTTTCTAAAATGATATTACTTGATGTGTATATAAATTATGGAATAATTTATATAATATGAATTTAATTATTTATAGGCTAAATAATTAATTTTATTATGTTACATTTTATATAAAATTGGTTTTATAAATAAAATGTACATAATAATTATATGGAAGTTTTATAAAAATAGTTTTATAAAATATAATTTTATAAAACTTATTTTATTAAACAAAAGGGGAAGTGGCCTTGGAGTTGTAAGCACACTTGCTAAAGATTCTTTTCTTGGTCAAAGACATTCCCAATTCCATATACATGCAAGCACATTGACTCCTTGAGACTAACACTTGCAAATACATCAAGTTTTTGAAAAAAAAAATCTGCCTTCTTGGAGCAAACAGGCCGTGGCCTTTTGGAGAGTAAAGAGGGTTCATTTTTTTTTTTTCAAGCTATTTCAAGTGTTAGATAAATCCTAACCAAAAGCTAGGTGTTGGTGCACAAGTTTGGGGTATAACTACTTGAGATTTCATACTTTTGGAGCTCCATTCATCATCATCATCTTCATCACTTATCAACAAGCTTGGAGTAGGTATAATCTCTTTTCTTGCTTGTAGTTTGTAAGTATATTTCATAACTTGATCCTAATTGAGATTTAACTTTAATTGGTTAAAGATTAACAAGTAAACTAAATGGTTATATGCATGCTTCCGCTTAAATGATTCTTAAAAGGTTTTAAGTATTATGAAACTTGTTAAATCCCAACAATAATAATATAGTATATAACAACCAACATGTAAACAGCACAACACATGTTAATTAAGTAACGCAAGTTGATACAAGTACCGCAAAACACCATACAGTAACGTAAATAGAACACTTGTGCAAAAAGTAACATCACAAAGTTTCCATTCATTAATAATAAGTTTCATACATCATGATAGATTCGTACAATACATAAGTGAAATATGAACTACAACTAGATTACATCATGAAATCTAATACAAAAGGTCCTACGGTGAAAGTGAGTGTAGGATGTCTAAAACCTGAGCCAACTGCTCCTCGAGCTCAGTAGCCCGAGCTAGGAGGATTCCCACCTCCCTCCTCAGTTCCTCGTTAGAGGGAGATGGTGGGGCAGGCGGTGCAGGTGGTGCGGGTGGTACGGGTGGTGCCGGTGGTGCGGGTGGTGCAGACTGCACGAAACGGGGTGCAGACGTTCCAGCTCCAGAAATAGTCAGTACGTAACGGGGTGTCTTACGCACTTGTGGGTCGGCAGGGTACGGCACAAGCCGCTTACGAGCAGTAACCCTACGATGTCGACCAAACACGTTAGTGAAGGCTCGTCCTCCATTGATCCCCGGAATTATGGTACTGTCGAAGCGATACCGCTTCATCGGCGGGGTGGAGGGTGGCTGAATAGGTACATCAGCGGGGTCCTCATCATCACTGGAGTCGTCTGAGGAGGTGTCGTCGGATGAAGCATCAGTGGATGACGGGTCATCCGAATCATGTGGTGGCTGTACGGGTGGCTGAATTGGTCGTCCTTGAGTGGCCATCATCTGTTGGTAATGAGCGGGTCCGATCGGAATGAGACGTCCATCAGGGGCGCGTCGGCACCAATGGCGATACCGGTTACGGAAAGGACCTTCCCTGAACTCCGCGGGAATCACAATCTCGTCGGAGCGGGGCTGTGATCCTGAAGGTCCGGGGGCAGATGGAGCTGAAATCTCCGAAGGGTCCTGGGCTCCACTAGAAGTAACCACTGGGGCAGGCGCCTGGCTGCTAGTCCCGGAAGATGAAGCGCCGGGGTCACTCGTGGGTAGCGGGATCGGTGTGTCGGCAGCAGCAGCAGGTGGGGTGGCTGACAAGTCTGAACTGCCCAAAATGATAGCAGGTGGAGTATCCGACATCTGAACAAGGAAAAATAAATTTTCCATGTCAGTAAGTCATAATGCAAGCACGTATTAGGCCAACAGTTTAAATCATGTATAATGGTAAATAGCATGGCAATAACAGTAAATCGTACAGAAGTAGCATGCAATCGAAAGCAAGTAATATCATACAGTAGTGAAATCATGTAATAGCATACGGCATATAGCAGTAAAAGTAAGCAGCAACATGCAGTAAGTTCAGCGGAAACAAGTAAACTAGCAAGTTGTAGATTAGTCCTATTAGTGAATCCTACTCGGTCGGTCTTA
Organism: Rutidosis leptorrhynchoides; assembly: GCF_046630445.1. Taxonomy (NCBI): domain Eukaryota; kingdom Viridiplantae; phylum Streptophyta; class Magnoliopsida; order Asterales; family Asteraceae; genus Rutidosis; species Rutidosis leptorrhynchoides. The sequence continues at coordinate 198,235,233 of NC_092335.1, forward strand.
GACTCACTAATGCAACCTAATTCTCTACAACCAATGCTCTGATACCAAATGTGATGCCCCATACAAAACCATCGTGTATGAATCATCAACAACAGGATCATTACAAGGTTAAGTACTATATGCTGTAATAAAAGAAGTTGCATTCACGATAAAAATATGAAGTCATAACCGACGTCAATTGTTTTACACCAACAGTATGCTTCTACGAATAGCAAGCATGAATAAATGTATGAGACCCTTAGGTCATTACAAAACATAGTTTCAAATGTATTAAAGTTTGAATGCAAGATAAATAGTTCATGCGGTGATAACACTAGAGCAGCGGGTGTCTACGGCAAGACTAGTGCACAGCGGAAGCTAACCTCAAGCACCTGAGAAAAACATGCTTAAAAACGTCAACACAAAGGTTGGTGAGCTATAGTTTAAGTATAACAGTAAGTAAGGTAGGCCACGAGATTTCAGTGCTACAAAGAGCGTTTCAAAACAGTAAGATAAAGTATATGTTAACCGTGGGCACTTGGTAACTAACTTAACGTTTATACCCCCTGAAAGTACACTTGGCAAGTGCGTATGACTACAAAGTATTAAACACTCGTTAAATGCTAGCGCTACTTTCCCGAGTGGGGATGTCAAACCCTATGGATCCATATCTAAGATTCGCGTTCACTGGTTCAAAAACCAATGACTAAACGTTACCGAGCAAAAGGAAATGTTTCTGCTGTTGTATAACCCACACATATATAAGTTTAAGTACTCGTGCCTAGTATGTAAAACATAAAATCCACATGTATTCTTAGTTCCCAAAATAAGTTAAAGTAAAAAGGGAATGCTATAACTCACAATGATAAAGTAGCGGTAAAGTATGACTCGGAAAGTAAGCAAGTAATGAAGGTTGTCCAAACGGGTCCTCAACCTAAGTCAAATAGTAATAAGTTAGTAAATTGTCTGAATAGGTTTAAAAGTATGTAAATAAGGTCTTAAGGGTCATCATCATTCATCATCAAACAAAAGGTGTAAAGTAAGTTTCGTTCATGAAAAGAGTTTAAAACAAAGGCTGAGTTCGGTCAGTCACCACGGCCTCTATACCTACTAAAATAAGGTGAGACTAGTGGCCATGGCTCCGTATATGAGTCCTTTAGTTGTGGTAAAAATTACAGAAGCAAACTCGTCTTTGTTTGACCGTGGCGACGGTCTAAGTGCGAGTAGGTCAGAATTTTCAGCACAACGTTAAATGGACATAGTGACGATCGGAGGGCCATAAATCCTAAACCGTAACTCGGATTAAGACGAGTCCTATACGAAAAGTTATCTACTCGAACAGAGCTATCTGAAAATAATAATTACAGTAGCCCAGGTTATACGGGTCAGACACAGAAACAGTAGAACAGTAGGGTCAGTAGGTTCCGGTGGTTCTTGGTGCTCGATGCTTATCATGGTTCTCATCCTTGATACATATAGCTTCAAGTGTACAACTCGTTGATGTGTTTGCATCATCTTAACCAAGGTTTCACCATCATAACACTTGTGAAAGTCCAAGACATGTAGCACAACTCACTTAAGAGTTGTATGAAGTTTGATGTACCAAAGTTACATCAAGGTCTTAGATCTAACACTTACATGAACTTTAAAACTAATAATAAGTTACAAACTTGAAAGTAAACTTATGAAATCAAGATCTCGAGTTGTAGAACATAGTTCTTAGTTTGATCTTGAATATTCAAGACTCAAAAGTCTAGATCTAACATAAGTGTACCAAGTTATAATTTAAAGAAAGCTTACTTACATGTTCTTGAACTTTTAAAGTTAACTTTTAGTTCAAGATTAATGAGATCAAGGTTAACTAGTAACACTTGACCAATAACAACCAACAAACATGAAATTAAAGTGCAAGTAAATGAAGTAAATAAGCAAAGTAAACAAGTAACTAGTAACTAGTTCATGGGTTGTTCATACTTTAAAGATTCAAACCAAAGTTTGATCTTTAAGAAAGTAAACTTTAAAGTTTACTAACATGAATTACAAGTATGATTTACAACACATGAACCTTAAATCTTTTGAAACAATAAATGTAGAATCATAAACTAGTAAGTTTATGTTCTTGTGTTCTTGAAAATACAAGATATTATGAAGAATCAAACTAAAGAGTTGATTCTTGAAACTAGTAAGTAACAAACAACAACTAGTAACAAAGTAACAACAACTAACAAGTAAACAACAATCAAATGATGATGATATGTGATACATGCCACGGTTTTGTGACAAGAAAAAGAAAGAACACAAAGCTTGCTACTTACAAAATGTAGAGTGAAGATGAGAACAAACGTTGAAAGGAAAATGAGAAGTAATTTTTGTGTGTGAGAAATGAAGTGAATACTAGTAGATATGAGTCACACAAAAAAAAAATTGAACACCCTCTCACTACTTGGTAGCCCACGGCCAGCAGAAAAAAAAAGAGGGGAGGGAGAAGTTCAATGGTCACTTGCATGTAAAAGCTTAAAAGTGTGGTTAATAGATGGCCATGCATGGGGATTATGTGTAAACTAGATTCCAAGTGTAACAACTAACTAGTTAAACTCCAAGGTGATACTTACATGTAGTAGAAATGGACTAGTTAATCCAATAAGGTGTATGGTGGGCTTATAAGTCTATATTCATGAGTCCATTAACATTAAACAAGCTCAAGTTTCATGTAAGTAACAAATAAATCCAATTAAAGCCCAAGTAACTAACTAATCACCATAGTTAATTAAAATGATTAATAAAATTAATCATGAATGTAGATAGTACTCTAAAAATATTATTCGTGAAAGTTTCGTGTGTCACAAAGACGTTTCGGGCATTTAAAGTCAAGTACGAGCATTCATGGCAACATGTAAATGTAATAACATACATTCGTTTAATCACAAGTATTAACAATAATAATTATTAATAAATAAACGTTAGAAAATCTAGGGTCGTTACAGATAGAGTTTGAGTAGCAAGCCGCGCTACTGTCGTTTACTCTATTTTATTAGACTGTGGTTATATCCGATTGCCATGATTAGATATCTGATTGCCATGTTTAGATAATGGTTAACATGTTAGTGAATTATTACATGTTGATGATATTGTGTGATATTATGTGCAATGTGTTTGATGCCAGCCGGGCCTGGGGAGGCTGGGGATTCATAACCAAGCCTAGGGAGGTTAGAGTCCGTATGAGGTCAACCGAGCCTGGGGAGGTTGGGTCCAAAGGCTTCTGATTGTGGAGTATAGTTTGAATGACACATCCCCTGCGTCTGAATGACTATACTGTGAATCGAGTAGCAAGGACTATCGGTAGACTCTAGCCCGATCAACTAGGAGTCGTGTTCTCGTACAAGCCGCCGATCCTCATATTGTTATTGTCTTTGTTTGTATGTTGTTAGGACGTTAGCATACTTTTATATGGTTGCTAGATTGATGCTTAGACTTGATTCGTTAGATAGATTCTATTCACTTAGCAGTTGTGCTAATCCCCCACATTTCCACCCTTTGCAGGTTAAGTTCTGTTGTATGTTAGATATCATGGTGAATGTAACATCCCGCCTTTTTCCGTTAAATTTATTTTTAACACCGTCTTTTTTTAAATAATACCTTTCGTTATTTAAATTTGTAGTTTCCGTTGACTAACGTTCATAATAATTCCGTCATTTAATTATAACATCACTCGTTTACTCGAGCGTTTTTAAAATATTCGTTTGGTTAATTCCCGCACCCGCTTTGAAACTTGAGGGACTAATCTTGGCACTTGGCCAAATTTTGGTAACTAGTCACCACCACCTTCCACCATCTCATCCATTCATTTCTCACTTCATCTTCTCCCTCTTTTTCTCTCTTCCATTTTAGAACTCAAACACCCATCTTTATAAAATCATCATCTAAATCCGGATCAAGAAGGAAACATCAAAACAAATTACATTTTCGTGATCCTCTCTTCATCCTCTACATTTTGGTACCAATTTCATCAAGTTTGGGTAACATTTCTAAAACTCTAGATTTTCTCTAAATTCGTGTTTTTATACTTGAAATGGTGTTAGTTAGTGTCTATGGCTCGTGTGTAACATGAATATATATTTTGTTTGCTCGATTTGTTGTTTTGAGTAACTAGTTTGAACATTTGAAATGGGTTTGCTTAATCTTGCATTTTGGAAGATTAAATGTTGTTTGATTGTTAAAGTTCATGTTTTAATTGTGTTACTAGTATCACTAGCTTCGTTTTGATGCGTAGGTTGATTAAGAAAACTTCAAACACATGATTATTGATTTTTGTGAATTTTGGTTAGGGTTTGATAGACTTTGAAATGAACTTTTGATGCGTTGAATGCTTGTTAATGTTGTTAGTAAGTGTTTAGATGCAATGTATGCTTAATTACCTTCGAAACGGCATATCGTATGTGTAAATTGGATTCCCGAATCATAAAATACGTTTTACGAACTTGAAACTTTGAAAATAAACCTTTCTTGATCAATTGACGAGTTTTCGGTTATTGTAATTGATGTTTTTGCTTGTGAAAGGTAGTTAATTGTATTCCTTGTCAAAAGAGCTTTCCAATGATATAAGATGCGTATTCTAAGTGTTTACGGTTTGCGTTTTGTGCTAAATTGAATTTTGGATCAAGACTTGAACTTTTGAAACTGACCAGGTACCAGGCCACGCCTAATGTCGCGGCGCGACACCTCTGGCTGCGGCGCGGCAATAGCCGTGTTTGGGTTCTGACCTACTTTGTCAAATTTCAAAAAATGTTTGCTATGCTACGCACCTCTGATTCACATGTAACTTATTCTAACATGCTTATATATGAATAAAAACCTCAGAAAAATAGTTCGGGACCCGACCCGATGCCGTTGACTTTTTTGTTGACTTTGACCAAGTTTGACTTTTAGTCAAAGTTAACAAAACACTTATACAATCGTTCTAATCTTATTTTATACTTGATTCTTGCATGAAACTTGACAACGTGATTCACATGCTATATAATCGAGTCGTAATGAGCCATAGGACTAATTGAACACATTTCGCCCGACCTTGTGTCGTAACCGGTTAATTGATACAACTTACTTGTTTAGGTCAAGGCTAAGCAACATTTATGCACACGTTTACTTTGTGAAGTACATTTATACTCGTGCACTCGAGGTGAGATCATAGTCCCATCTTTCAACAACTTTTATGCTTTAAACTATGGGATGAGAAACATATACGTATCATACTTTTACACTTGAACACAAGTACGAAAACGAACATTCCACGTACGGGTTTGAACAAAAAGCCTCAATTCAATTATCATTAGTTACACTTGCAGGGTGTAAACGTGAACTTATATTATGTGATCACATGGGCTTGACGAGCCTCATTCGGACGGTTCGCTACCGTTAGCGGATGAAATATATTTTCGGGTCTAGTGTATGTTCTAACACTACGCAAAGGGTGAAAAACAGTTAAGTTTGATAATTGGGTGCCCGGGATACAAACAACAACTTTGGAATGCAAATGATTTTGATAATCATCTTATATTAAATCTTGTGGTTCAAATACAACGTTTACTAAAACACCTATGATTTCACCAACGTTTTTCGTTGACAGTTTTCTATATGTTTCTCAGGTTCATACTTGGCTATTTGTTACATGCTTCCGCGTACACTCATACTTGCTTGGAGTCAAGCATACATGCATACACTTTGATTTCGTGCTTGGAGTCAAGCATACATACATACATACGCTAGTGATAGCACCTTTGGATTCAAACTTTTGTTTACAGACTTACGCTATTTATAGCAACCGTGATTTTCAACTTACTTTATGTCGCAAGTTTATTTCATTTATACATTACTTTTGTAAACTTAAACTTGTAGTCAATCCGTTTGGTAAACTGAACTTTGCAAGTCTTGTACTTTTCAAATGAATGCGACGTAATTTTGGTCAAACGAGTCTCATATAGGGACTACGACCACGTAACGGGACAAAAGTTAGCGGCGCCGTCAATGACGATTTTGTCGGGTCGCTACAGTGAAGATGGGATGCTGGAAGATATGTTTGACAAGTCGAAACTCTGATGTCGCGTCTTTTATTACCAGTGCCGTTGTTTTAACGTAACACCCAGTTTTTAATATATGTAATGGACTATAAATATATGATATGATGTAAATAAAATATAGTACAAGTGTCTTTTAAATATATGTATCAGATTATATAAATAGGTTTCCACTGTGACTTAAAAAAAATCAGGGGTGTTATAAGCGATCGTACGGTATGCCTAGATTAGCTTGCCTTTTTGCTTGGATGTTCCGGTATGTGCTTTTTGATTATATTTGTGTGGCGTGTCCATTTTATGCATATATATGGATTCGCGTGATGGCGGCTCGGGTAAGCGTGGAGATTAGAGATCTTGGCTAGGTTGCTTTAGAAGATCTTGCTTTTGGACTCGATTTAGGATTGGGTAGCGTAGTCCCAATCACCATGCTCGATTTTGTGTAAATGTAACTAGTCGGGTCATGAGTAATAACCGGGTTATGATTTAACTAACGTATTATTGTATTAAGGAGTTTAAATTATTATTGTATGTTTTTAAGTTCGTTGAACTTACTTTGATAACATATATGTTTTGGAAATTGTGAAATGGGACCTAAAATATTATTTGATGTATATTAAAAAGGAAAAAATTTTATGGGCCGAAAAATGACGGGTTGGGTCGTTACAGTTTTAGAGGTTAAATCTTATGAAATATACTCCAAATCCTTTATCAAATGCTCGAAAATCATCAAATCAATCTGAATCATAATATAGATCTCGAATTTGATGATAAACAATTATGTTGACTTTTTATTACGAACTTTGACCACGAAATTCATGCTCAATTCTTCATGTTTGGATTTGAAAATTTTCAAGTAGCTTCACGAGATGAAATGCAACGCTTCTACAATTTTACTTTTCCTCAATCATTATGAAATGATCTAAAGGCTAAAACAGTTTCGAACATCGAAGAACACGAGATCGATCATGCATATGTTGTTAATTCGAGCTAAGCAATCACGAAGCTTATGATTCATATATAGAACATATTTTTGAGCAATCACATGAGAAGAATTCACAATTTGAAGGTGATGAAAAACATGAACGACTGTTGAATATATTGAATTGTGTAAATCTGAGATAATTTGATCTAAGAGCTGAGATTTATCTCTTAGATCTCAACTTAAATAAAGGATGTAAATGAATAGTCCTCTATAAATTATATTTTGTTTATTTAGTTATATTATTATTTTGTAACTATGATGTGGTCCAGCGGTTGGTGGTCTGCCTCCTTTAGGGGGGGTCAGGAGTTCGACCCCCGTTGGCTACATATTAAAAACACAATTTCATCCCTACCATGAAGTATCCACCCATGACACCTTTCCCATATCGTTTGAGGGGTAAAAGGGGAGGGGGTTTTTACTTGGCCATGCCCTTTGATCGGTTTCAAGGTTTCCTCCCGCCCCCATCGGCATAGTCGAAACGGGAGATGATCGCAACGGGTGGTTTAGTCCCCCTCGGGTGATCGCTGTTAAAAAAAAACAAAAAACAAAATAGATTAATAAAACACACTTAACATGAAATTATACGCTTACATTAATTTAAAAGCCCTAAACACTACGATTATTATTTTAAAACGTCCTAAACATTACAATTACATAAATGAATAGAAATACGATTACACAATGAAAACTACGAAATACGATTAATCGTTGTGGTATTCTTCATCACTGGTTGTGGGAAGGTCGTCATATATATACTTTTAGTGTACAACTTAATTCGTTCAAAGCGTAACACAACTTTCCTGACTATTTCATACCATTTTTTCGTTTTTAAGAAATCAGAGTTCTTCTCAGTCTTCATCATAATATGCAAACTCCGATGCAAAGAGATCAAGTCTCGTCATAACATATTGAACAAAGTCCCTAATCATAGCTGGTAACGTCAACATCTTCTAACGCTTTTTTCCCACTGCCGCGGTACTCTATCATGTCTTCGTTAGAAAATCCACCATAACGAACATTAAATGCAACGAAACACGGAGTAATGATGAAGTTGGAGAAAAGTGAGAGAAGAAAGAATGAAAATGGGAGAAAAATAGAATGTATGTGGCTGTGTCTTTTTCATTTTTTATCTGCAATATATATGTATATATGTATGTGTATATGTAAATTGCAGATCAATGTAAAATGTATATATATGTATTTGAAATGCAACGGTCAAATACATGGTCCAATACATCATCGCCACGTACATCAACACATTTCTTCATGCCATCCTTCACCACACCACCGTTAAAAATTCATCTGCACGCCACACTAGTGGCGTGTCATCAACGTGCTCAGTAAAAAATATTTACATCACGCCGCGTTATAGAAGTTGTAATAACATAGAGCTAGATAATAACATCAAATGGTTTGTTACAAAACATTTGCAAAGCCCGATGGATTGCAGTAAAAAGTACAAGTCTTTACTACTTTAAGACTGACTTTGTGAGCTGTCTTTTGATTTTTAACTTTTCTCATTTTCCCTTTTCTCTTCGGAATTATACGATTTCTTCACAAAACTCCTCAATTTCTCTTTTTGTCCATGTAAGATTTTATGGTTTTCAACTCATTTCACCCATTATTCCCAAATCAGAATCTTTTCACTTGTCTCTGTAATACCCACAAAATCTATCTCTATATTTTCTTGCATATTCAACTGGGTCAATAATTTCTACAAATATAGATACTTAATAATTTTCAATTTGAGCTACAAATGTCTGAAAGTCCAGCTAAAGTTAGGTTAGTTCGGTGCCCAAAATGTGAAAACTTGCTCCCTGAGGTTACTGAGTATGCACTTTATCAGTGTGGCGGTTGTGGTGCTGTTCTTCGTGGTAAAGTTTCTACCTTTTTTATTTTCTGTTTGATTTTCTTCAAGAAACTTAGATGGGTGTTGATGAATGTATGATTTGTTGTGTTTTTTATGTTTATATTTTATGAATCTGTGATGAAATGATTTGGGTATGGCTGATCTTGTGATAAAAATGTGATCTTTTTTGAAAGTATTTTAAGGGGTTTTATAAAAAATGTATTTTTGTTTGTTTGTTGTGTATGCTAGTGATTTGGGGTTAAATTAATGTCATTTTGTGGTGAATTTGAGATGGGTTCGTTAGAATTTTACATTGAATTGCCTGGTAATAACCTTTCACAGTTGACTTGGTTCTATTTTATTTTTTGTTTTCTGTACTAGTCAAAATCAAGGTTGTGTGTGGTTATGAATAGACTTTAGTTGGTGTTGGTGACTTTATTATTTTATATCAATTTATTCAAATGTCTATTTTGATGACTTTGATTCCTTTGATATAATATTTGCTTGTTATTAGGTCAAAATTCTGTGTCATAATCTTTCTGTTCAGAGGTTGAAATGTTCTTCATATTTTGTACTTCTTTTAAAATCTTCACATTTGTTAATTGATTTACAGCTGGGATTAAACATATTGAATCTCGTCCGTCTTCGGAGAAATCAGGCGATGAAATTGATACGATTTCACACAAAGAATCAGTGAATCCTGAATTTTCAAATAAAAGTGTTCAGAAAATGAGTTTGAGTTCTGAAAATGGAGTAAAATCTAATGAAAATTCTGGTCGGAGATACGAAAGAGACGAAGGTAAAAGCGTAGACTTTGAAGAACCAAAACCCGTCGTTGCAAATAACAGAATAGGTTCACGAAGATCTGTTCGAAGCTCGAATTGGAGATATCAAGAAACCGATCTTCAAGAGGGTTCATCAAATTACCATTTTGCCCCTCGCCATGAATACGCTGAGCTAGTTCAAAACACAAATGGTGTAGAGGTTGATGATGATGATGATCAGGATGAACTCTTACGAAAATTAGATGAACTCAAAGACCAAATCGTTCGATCTCGTGATAAATCTAAGGAAAAAGTTCCAATGCATCATCATCATACTCCATCTTACATTGAGGCCCCTCCTTATGCTAATATGCATCATAAGAGCCATTCTTTATTGCCTACTTCGAATCAAGTTCAAGTTTTTTCCGACCCGTTTAGGTCACAAAACCATAGAAGAAATCCGATTACCCCTTTTGACCCAAACCCATATCATCCCTACTATTCGGGCGGGCAATACGTTAGCAACGAAATGATGGATCATCGACTGTTTCACCACCCATCGTGTTCTTGTATGGTTTGCTACAATAAACACCAACAAGTTCCACCACCACCACCATCGCTGCCGCCATCACTGCCGCCTGTTATGCAAACCGATCCCGTTTTTTACCGCCATGATTACGATCGAAGGTTCTCAAATCTTTCTATGAACTCTCATCATAGTGGTGAATCTCACACCCGATGGTCAAACGATCTTCGTCGGCCACCAAGGGGAATCTTAGCCGCCGCCAGTGGAAGGCGGTGCCGTTCTGTGGCTGGCGGTTCTCCGTTTGTGGCGTGTTGTAAATGTTACGAATTGCTTCAACTACCAAAAAAGAACACGAAAAAAATGAGATGTGCAGCGTGCTCTGCAGTGATGTTGCTTTCGATTGTCAACAAACGACTCGTTCTTTCTGTTTATACAGAAACAAATAGAGATATTGAAAAGTCAAAAGATGTTCGTAAGAACTCAAAATGGGGTGGCACCGAGTTTTCCTCCGAGGATTATGATGATTCTGGCAATTTTGACTTTGAGTCAATGGATAAACTGCAAATAGGAGGCCCGGGTTTGACTTCCGAAAAGTCAGCGCTTTCTTTCAGATCAGAAGAAGGTGTAAAAGTTAATATTATCGAAGACGTAAATTCTAGAGATGTAGCGTTGAGTACTAACGAACCAACTCCACCACCTTCGGGTTCACCTCTTCAAGATCATTTTGACTATTCAACAAAATATAATCGAGCAGGAAAAGGAAATGTAAGCATGAGGTCAGATATGGAAATCGTGGCTAACGTGGGGTCTGCTGAAAGTGCGATGAAACATGCTGATGTGGCGAGTGAGATTGAGATTTTGTCAAATGAATATGGTGTCAACACGGGATCTTCTCAAGAAACCGGGGATGCAGTTAGGGAGACAGATCAACAAAAAGGATTTGTAGGTAAGATCAAGAAAAGCTTCAGGGAGTTTTCGAGGTCAAGTCAACATGTTGACCAGGGTACAGTCAATGTGACTGTCAACGGGCATCCTATACCTGATCGGTTGGTCAAGAAGGCTGAAAATCTTGCTGGGACGATAGAGCCCGGTGATTACTGGTTAGAACCTGTAAATTGTAGCTAAGTATGTATAACTAAGTATGCGTGTCTCCTGATCTTTTTTTTCTTCTTCTTCGTTTTCTTCCGATTTAGGTACGATTTGAGAGCTGGATTCTGGGGTATAATGGGTGGCCCTTGTCGTGGCATAATTCCGGTAAATTTCTTGATCATTGATACGTTGTTTTGAAATCCCATTTGAACTGTAACCCGACTATAATATAATATCCAAGTTTATAATAGTTGTAAATTCATAATCTTTTCAGTATATTCCTCCTCTAAAAAAGCTCTCATCCAACCATTTACTCTAAAAACTCAACTCTATACTTTCTTATCCTACTTAATTCATCTTTAGACAATATTTTAGGAGTTTTTTAAGTTTAAATTTGTTTGGTTATGAAACTTTATCTGTTTGTATCCTTATAGGAGTACAATATTGCAGTATATTTATCTTTTCATATATTACTTTATATACCTTTTTTTGCTTTATTCTTCCACTAATAATAGTTATTAAGCAAAAAACCTTATTATTAAGAATATAACAATATCAAAGTTTGTATAGTATTGATTGTAACACCAAAAGTATTGATTAAGATTTTCAAAGTATGAATGTGGGCAAATTTCTGAATAAGTCACGAAAGTATTGATTAAGATTTTCAAAATTCAGAGACCATGTAAAAAAGTGTTCTAAATTTTAAGCTTATTGTATGATCTCTCAAATTATGTTAAACGTACCTGGTTTTGTAGCCGTTCATCGAGGAATTCCATTATCCGATGCCCGAAAAATGTGCTGATGGAAACACGAATGTGTTTGTGAATGGGAGAGAACTTCATCAAAAGGATTTGGATTTACTTGCAAGTAGAGGCCTCCCGACAGATAGAGATAGATCGTATGTCATTGAGATCTCGGGGAGAGTGCTTGATGAGGACTCGGGTCAAGAGCTTGAAGGCCTCGGTAAACTTGCCCCAACGTAAGTCCCCACACTATTACTTATGTTGTGTGCATCATATTTCCATTTCAGCATCATCATTACTAGGCTAATGTTACTGCATTTGTAAATCATTATGTTATGCTACTTTGGGGTAAATTATTGGAATATAGTTTAATATATTCGTTATGAAACAACATAGGTTGGGCTTAACTTGATGTTGCCATTTTGACCCATTTACACCCACTGTTGACAAAGTCGGCTGACACGTCAGTTTTTGGGCACTAGCCCGTCCCGAGTTAGCCCAAAAACGGCTAAAAAGTTGATCAACGCTAACAAGTCGGTCTAAGTTGGGCGTAATATTTTTTTATATTAAATTAGATTTTGTGCCATAGATGTTTGATATATTTAAAATATAAAAAAATTATATTTATGTTTGATGTATTTATGTGTAATATATATATATATATATATATATATATATATATATATATATATATATATATATATGTTTTATTTATTTATTTATTTATTTTGAAAAACTATATGTTTTATTTATTTATTACTAAAAGTCAACGTTGGTCAACTCCCAACTCGTACCTGCCTCATCCCCGACTCGTCCCTCTAAGGTCCCAACCGACTCGTGACTTTTACAACCTTGTTTACATTGAATGAGTCGGTGCGTGTTTATCTCAAAAGGCGTGGTTGAAAAGGAAACATCTTATATAAGTGATTCCAAAGCGTATTTTAATCAGGGGCGATCTTAAGTGGGGGGACAAGGGGGGCGGGCGATTTTGAAATTTTAGTGGAAAAATTTTGGATTTTTCGACTTTGCCCCGGGTGGATTTTTTTTTTTTTGGCCCCAAAACCTATGTATTTTGCCCCAAAACCTTCAAATTTTGCTCAAAAATCTACAAATTTTGCTCCAAAACCTTCAAATTTTGCCCACAAACATTCAAAATTTGCCTAAAAACCTCCATTTTTTGCCCCAATACCTCCATGTTTTGCCCAAAAAAGTTTCTACGGTTTTAAAAAAAAATTCGACCCCAGTGAAAAAAAAAGTCCTGGTTCTGCCACTGATTTTAATTGTATATAACATAAAGAAATTCAAAAAGTTCTGCGACTTTTGAAACTATAAATTTGAAAAATCAGGACCTTAAATGCTGCAGCCCCTGCAAAAAATGTTTTTACCCACTTTGACCCATTACCAAGCTGCCCATTTTGCCACTTCTGTGCGCAACAAAACTAAATCAGTCTACTGCTTGAACTACTGTTGGTGCTAATCAATTTGTTGTTGGTGTTATGGTATTGACAGAGTTGAGCGTAAGAAGCATGGGTTCGGGATGAAGCCTCCGAGAACAGCTGCTGTATAATTGATCGACAGTCAAATGCTATTGTTAGACATCTGGTAAATTGTTTGTGATGCTGAATAGCTTAGCGTTTTCTGTATGTGATTTTAGCGTTTTGTGTATGTTATTTTAACGTCGTGCAAGTGGTTTGTTAGTTTTTCTTTGTTTGGAAGATTTGTTATTATCGGTTTTGAATTCGATTTTGAATGTGTATTTGATAAGTGGTGTTATGTGTATTTACTATGTATAGAAGCAAACATGTTTTTGTAACAATGATTTTGATGATATATTATTTCATAATTAAAGTAGGAGATGGCTAGTGAGCTGGCAAGAATGAACCTCAAGTTACTATTTGATGATGGTAATTTTTCAGCTAGTATATACTTATTTATATTTAATCTTAATTACATTGCATAAACTAAATTTGATACTACTACTTTTCAAATAAACTGATTTTTAATTGAGTACTACTGTATTCTGTTAGAGTGATGATTCTCACACACTGTTTTTTGATCCCCACACACCAATTTACTTGAACTCCTCCCTAATAATAGGGTAAAAGGGTGTGTGAGGATCAAAAAACAGTGTGTGAGAATCATCCCCTGTTATGTTGGTGATAAATTCATTAAAAATATGCATTAACAAACTAAACATGCATTATAAGAGTATATAATTTTGTTATGACAACCCTTTACTGCCATTTTGATGGTATATGGATAAATTTTGGTAGTGTATGGATCGCTAATAAAAAGGAATATAGGTATACAGAAAGTTTAGACACATTGTGTTCATCGGTGCCAGCTTCCACATCGTAGGGAGTGAAAATCGAGCGTTAAAGAAGAAACCAAAACGAATAGCGAAATTCACTTCCGGTACTATATTCATTTCAAGTAGTCATGCATAGTATAAACTAGGGGTCAGTTAGTTCCATTTTACTGGGTAAAAAGCAAACCGAAGGAAAAAAATACAAATAAGAAAATTACTAAATTACCCTAACGTATAAACCTATAAAGGTTACAAATGATGCATATCCTACCAATCTGTTTGAACAGATCATGCAACCTACTTGAACAAACTTGAACAACCGACATTAACAACCATTCAATACAACCATCCGTTATACGTACAAGATCGACATACATGAACAAGGTGAAAACAATACATATGCTATATTGGAAACAAACCACAGTGGCACCCAAACCCCGCGTCATCACACAATCCGGCCCTAGCGAAAGACCAGAAGAAAATAAAGTCGTGAAACTAATTGATCCGGTGGATCCTAACTATCTCCGAGAATCAAGGAAGGTGGACTACGTTTTTTTGCTCATCAATAAAATCAGGAAGACTTGGTAATTCAGTCAGCCCATGATCCGAGATATTTGCAACGTTCGGAATTGTGGAGAATCACTTCATTTACTTTTAGTATAAATAATTGTAGATGGTAGTGTAAAAGATATAGGCCTCTATATTATATTCCTTTATCAGTGTAATATAGAGAGAGAAATAAAAACATCAATTACCCTTAATATTTCTGTCAATATCCATTCTTTCTTTACAGTACGTACACTATTGATTTCCATACAACTTTATTAATATCCTTGCAAATTACGTTGAGTTCTTAATTTGTAACGGATCAAGTGGTATCAGAGCATCGTTCCTAACCTGTGTATGGTGAAAACAAAGGCTGGTTATCAATTGACTGGCGAACCGTTGGTGTCATTACATCAGCACCGAAGAACAACAAAAACACAAGCTACAACATCTACTATGGCGGCTGAAGGAAATCCCAATCCGAACGAGTTATCAGCGAAGGTGGATCAGCTAACCACCCAACTCGCATCTGTGTTGGAATGGATCCAAACACAAACGAAACCCAAGGCTCGGGAAACACCTCAAAAGAAAACGAAGGAGGACGAGTCTGAATGGAGAAGCGAGTCTGAAGAGGAACACGAAAGTGATTCTGGTTGTTCGAGAAAGAAGGAATTTAGCAGGCCTTTTAAAGTTGAAGCTAAAATCGATATTCCCACTTACGATGGAACTATTGATGCCGAGAAACTCGATTCTTGGATCGATCAATTGGAGACCTACTTTACACTATACGGTTTCAAAAGTGTAGAGAAAGTCTCATTTGCCCGATTAAAATTAACCAGCCATGCCTTGGCGTGGTGGAACTCGTACCTCCGAACTCAATCAGATGAAGAGGTTAGATGGTCGGAATTCACTCGGTTGTTGCGTCAAGAATTCTACCCTATGGGTTATTCGCAAGATCGGTGGACACGTTGGCATAATTTGCGGCAACAACACGGGCAGCAGGTTCAAGAATATACAACCGAATTTCGGCGGCTAGCAGTGATGTTAGGAGTTCCATTAGATGGTGAAGAAACGTTTACAAAATATGTGGCTGGGTTAGCTCGACCAATCCGATCAGAGTTACGTCTACATGCAGTTATAGACATCTCGAGTGCTAGCCGCATAGCAATGGCCATTGAGCAAAAGAATAGAATGGGAGTGTCTCGTAATGATGATCGCCATAAAGGAGGGTCGAGTAACAATTCAAGCCGGAATGATAAGAAGGATCAACAAAAGCAGAAAACTAATCTTCAACAAAAAACTAATAAGTATTGTGAACATTGCAAGATGGATGGGCATGTGCTAGAGAAGTGTTGGAAGGCCAACCCATCTTTGTTTCCAAAAAAATGGGTCAAAGACAAGGGTAAACGGACAACGGCTACAGCTACGGTTAGTGATACAGTGGAGCTTGGGGCTGTCAATGAAGTCGACAAAAGTCTATCACTTATGGCAGGAGCACAAGAACACACTATAGACACAAAAGGAGCTGTAGATGAGAAAGAAGAATTGTTCACCTTGAAGATACAAGTGAAACAAGAACTGATCGAAGCCATAGTTGATACGGGAAGCCAAAAGAATTTAATATCTGCTAGTCTTGTTCAACGTTTGGGCCTGGATACAACCACTCACCCACGACCGTATGCATTGGGGTGGATACAAAAAGGGACTGACACACAGGTAACTCGCCAATGTAAATTTCGTTTTGCAATTACTAAACTTTATGTTGATGAAGTCACCTGTGATGTTGTTCCCCTGGATATATGTCAAGTCATTTTGGGCAGCCCATATTTATGGGAAAGGAATGCGATATATCATCGCCGTGAACAGAAATATCAGTTTGAGAAAGATGGGAGAAAGTTCACTGTCAAAAATAACAAAACAACACCTGGGATTGAGCTAGTGACTACTGGACAGATTAGTAGGGTTATTCATGCTGCTAAAGGCTTTGTCCTCCTCCTACTCAGGCCAGTAAAACATGAATTTAATTTTTATACATTAACTCATGTGTGTGGTAGTATGAATGACAGGATCAGTAAGCTCATTGGGAGCTATTCATCACTCTTTAATGATGTAGTCAATCTACCCCCAAGCCGAGCAGTGAAACATGAAATTCAATTAATCAGTGACTCCAATCTTCCCAACATTGGGATGTACCGAAATTCATCAATGGAGAATGATGAAATTAAAAGACAAGTGAGCGAGTTGCTGAACTTGGGAGTGATCAAGGCCAGTAGTTCACCATGTGGGTCGCCGGTTATTTTGGTACCAAAGAAAGACGGAGGGTGGAGGATGTGCATTGATTACCGGGCCCTTAACAAGATCACTGTTAAGAACCGGTATCCCCTTCCACGCATTGACGATTTGTTGGATCAATTAAAACACGCCACCATCTTTACAAAGCTCGATTTAAAATCGGGCTATTATCAGGTTCAAGTACGAGATGAAGACACGTGGAAGACAGCCTTCAAGACTCGTCAAGGACTCTATGAGTGGCTCGTAATGCCTTTTGGGCTTTGTAATGCACCAGCTACATTCATGCGGCTCATGAATGATATACTACGTCCTTATCTTGATGAGTTTGTCGTTGTGTATTTAGACGACATACTTATTTATAGTAGGTCAGAAGATGAGCATTTGGTGCATTTGCAAAAAGTTTTTGAGCTACTACAACAACAACAGTTACATCTGAATAAAAAGAAGTGTGAGTTTGCCAAACTTAATCTAGTTTATCTTGGTTTTGTAGTTGGTGGTGGTAACTTGCAGGTTGATCCCGAGAAGATTAAGGTCATTCGTGAGTGGCCAAGGCCCCAGTCCGTGACTGAGGTGCGAAGCTTTATGGGGGCATGTCAATACTTACGCAAGTTTATTCGGCACTTTTCGGTCATTGCCGCACCCCTACATGCCATCACAAAACTTCACAGTAAATTTGAATGGTCAAGTAAACAAGAAGAGACCTTCCTACTGTTAAAAAAAAAGATCAGCGAGGCACCCGTTCTTGCGTTGCCAAACTTACAACGCACTTTTGAATTAGAGACGGATGCGTCCGGGTATGCAATGGGAGCGGTACTAATGCAAGACGGACGCCCCGTTGCCTACCACTCTGAAATGTTCCAGGGAGCACAAAAGAATTATCCGACGTACGATAAAGAGCTGCTGGCCCTACACCAAGCTGTTAAACATTGGCGGTGCTATTTGTTGGGTAAAGAAACGGTTGTACATACCGATCACCAACCGCTTCAATACCTACAAAGCCAAGCGAAGTTACAGCAAGCGAGGCACATGAAATGGATGACATACCTTCAACAATTTAATCTTGTTATCAAATATAAAAAGGGTGTTCAAAATAAGCTTGCCGATATGTTATCGAGACCTCCAGTGACTAATCTTTGTTTGTCAACTTTCATGCAAGTGCAACCCATGTTTCATGGAGAGTATGCCAACGAGTATAAAAAGGATCCAGACTTCAAAATTATATTAGAAGAGGTAGCACATGGAGGGGTTACTGAATATGCATGGAAAAATAATTTATTATACAAAGGTAGTACACTTTGTGTTCCTGTTACATGTGATCGAGTTCGGTGGTTGCGTGAAGCCCATACATCGAAAGTAGCAGGACATTTTGGTGTCACAAAAACATTGCAGCACTTGCAGCGCTATGTCTTTTGGCCCCGTATGCATTTAGACGTGGCGCGATTCATTCGGGGATGTGTATTGTGTAGCACATCGAAGCCGTCTAATCGGAAAGTGGGATTGTACACCCCTCTTCCGGTACCATCACGACCATGGGATAGTATATCCATGGATTTCGTTGGAGGCTTACCGCTGACCCGAAGGGGAAGTGATTATTTATTTGTCATTGTCGATCGATTCTCAAAAATGGTGATTTTGGTACCATGTAAGAAGACGATTAATGGCGAGGAGGCGGCAAGGTTATTCTTTGAGCATGTATGGAAGCTTTTCGGGCTGCCAACGTCTATCATTTCAGACCGGGATTCACGTTTTCTAAGCAAGTTTTGGTGTTCTCTATGGTCAAAAATGGACACAAAGTTAAAGCGAAGTACCGCCTTTCACCCCCAAACCGACGGTCAAACCGAAGTTGTTAATCGATCGGTAGTTCACTTGTTACGGGGATACAACGCGAAGCATCCAAAAACATGGGACGAAAGTATCCCTTTCATTCAATTTGCAATAAATCACACCGTGCATAGCTCTACGAACAAAGCACCATCAGAAGTATGCTTGGGTTTTTTACCTCATAGTCCCTTTGATATTGCATTTCATGTGGAGTCTACTGGTCAAAATGCAAAGGAAGTTCATGAAGCTGAGAAGGCCCAAAGGTTTCTGGATAACGTTCGTAAAGTACATCAAGAAGTTGAATCACAATTGGTTCGGTCCCAACAAAAATACAAAGCCAGGCATGACCGTCATCGCGTACAAGGAAATTTTCAAGTAGGTGATCTCGTGTGGTTGCATCTTGGAAAGGATCGGTTAAAGGGAGAAGGAAAAAAATTAAAACCTATTCGTTACGGGCCGTTTCGGATTCTAAAAAAAATAGGCGACAATGCATGTCAATTAGAGTTGCCAGCCTACATGGAATTGTATTCAGTGGTGAATGTGGATAAGCTTAAGCTATTCGAACCATCAATGCTCGACGATGACATAGGTGAGGCTTTACCAGCTATGGAAGATCTCATCACTGATCAAATTAAGGTTCTACCTGAAGATACCATTGTGGAAAGCAAGAGTAGTTCTACTCGTAGGGGTGAACGGAGATCATATCGAGTTGGTTTGAAGGGACAACTTCCTACTGCTGCAAAATGGTTTTCAGAGGAGATTGCTCGACAGCGGTTTCCTCACCTTAAATTTTAGGATCACCGGAGTTTGATCCTTGCCGGAGAAGGGGAGGAGTGATCCGGTGGATCCTAACTATCTCCGAGAATCAAGGAAGGTGGACTACGTTTTTTTGCTCATCAATAAAATCAGGAAGACTTGGTAATTCAGTCAGCCCATGATCCGAGATATTTGCAACGTTCGGAATTGTGGAGAATCACTTCATTTACTTTTAGTATAAATAATTGTAGATGGTAGTGTAAAAGATATAGGCCTCTATATTATATTCCTTTATCAGTGTAATATAGAGAGAGAAATAAAAACATCAATTACCCTTAATATTTCTGTCAATATCCATTCTTTCTTTACAGTACGTACACTATTGATTTCCATACAACTTTATTAATATCCTTGCAAATTACGTTGAGTTCTTAATTTGTAACGGATCACTAATGTAGGCGAGAAACTTGTTGCATGCCGGCAGTGGCGGTTCTACAATTATAACTCAATGGGTCCGGAATTTTTTTTAAATACTAAATATATTAGAATGCTATTTTAGTGATAGTTTACCTTCAAAAAAATAATAAATTCCACAAATATATGGGATCCGAGCAGTATAATTTAGTGGTGTCATTTACATTTAAAAGAAATACTAATAGATTTGAAAAATATATGAGGTCATACACTTAAATTTAGTGGTGTCGTATACAATTTACAGAGTATTTTCTCTCTCGTGACCCCACGTGTCTCTAATTAAATTCGCCACTGCATGACGGTGATTCAAGATCCCAACTGAAACATGGAACTCCATAACACAATGTCCGCTCTCCGAATGACTATACAATAAAGAAGGCAAACAACTAGTTTAATTTCAAAGACAATAAATTAGCCAACCTATCGAGGGAATAAAACATTTAATCTCAACGCATCTAAAACCAAATGGTGCTTCGATGAGATATGGGACAAACTTCGAGGAAAGAACAACTAAACACATGGAGGACCACCAAGGAAAGAGCAAAGTAGATAACACGGAGAATAATCCGTGAAAAAAGACATGGCCTAACCAACATTAAAAATATCGAACCATCATTCACCAAAAACTACCTTACTCCGTTGACCAAAATCAACTAAACCTCCAAATCAGCCACATGACTGTATCCAACACTTAAATTGCCAATTCAGCACCAGATTAACAGAAGGAAATAAACCCAAAACCTCAGCTAACACGAATCCTATGCTATAGGACATCACCAACAGACTAGGAAAAAAGACCAAAGAAACCGAGCATGAATCCTCCACACTACTGGCCGTCAACCTTGATATTGCGATGGACGGACATTGAAGCGGCCCATGACCAGAGGGAGCTTCCGGATTAAACAAGCAAAAAAAGAAATAAAAAAAAACAAAACAAAATAACCGTCCAAACAACATAGAACCAGATTGATCTCACAACAAGAAAACTAGCTCCAAACAATGAGGAAATGGGGAACCGAAAAGCAGAATATAGTGTGGGAGGAGAAGATGGACAAGCAGATGTGAATGAGGGATCGAGCTACAAAGATGAGAATAGCAAGATCGGTCGGAGGGAACAAACTCCGATGCTCAGACAACGTCGGTTGAGGAACGAAAGATAAATCCTCCAACGAATAACCAAGATGACGAAACCTTACAACCAGCGCTCACGCTATCTGAGCCTAGAATACAAGTAAAATCTCGTATTCCTCACCTGAACTCAAATGACATTTCCCAGAAAAAGGACCGCACATCGATCCGAACACCGGATGAAGGGTGAGAAGGAACAAACTGAAATAAAAAAGAAGCAAAACAAAATCTAGGTACTATATACATTCATCAACATATAAATAACTTCACTAATATTAGCACTGACAATTTATCTATTTTTTTTTTTTTTCTTCCTACTATATAACTAAAGTTCTTTCATCGAAAAATGAAAGAACCCGACAAGAATACAATCAATCCGAAAAACAAGAATCGAGACCATAAAATAAAACTTCAAATAACAACAAGCACCCGCTATCTACTATTGAGCCAAACCGGAAAGCAAACAATCTAAACAACCCACATACAACAAAGAACACAACGAACACACAAACCACTAATAACCACTTCTTAACTACGCGAACTACAACCAAAAGGAGATCGAATAACAGACATCCGAACTAAAGAATCAGTTGTGGATGATGTGCTACTATCGTTGATGAGCACTTTAGTCAACGTACCATCAACGGTTTCTCGGTGAAGCTGTTTCCGCAGGAAAAAATTAAAAGAATAGGAGATCACGTCGTTATCAAATATGTTCACCCGAAGAAGGAGGTAACCACCCCATCCTCGCTAAATCATCAAAAAAACCTTCTTCACCATTGGCCGCCTCAACCTCATCGTCTTGATCTCAATGAATGAAATCCCCGGCCCATCTTCCAAAACCTTCTTCTTAATCGTGATTCCCTTTTTCTTGTTCTTGGATCCGACCTCATGATCACCTAAACTAATCGAAGCTCCATCCACAGACACATGCACTTCATGTCGACCCGATTCAACATTGAAGAAGACGGAGAAATCTGAACCGAATCATGACCACAATCCCTCGACTTAGTTGTTATTGCTCTCTACTCCATTAATACCCATGTTGACTCGCTCCATATATCTGGCACCACAAGAGATACCTTATAAAATCTAAGGCCACACTCTTGCTTATCCGCCACTTCCGTCTCTAAAGTCGAAATCATCAACTGATACAAAATTTATACCCAATCCACACCTATTAACAACCAAACTCTCTTTGATCCACTCGTATCTTGAATCTTTTTTGAGTTAAATGCCGAGCCCACATGACTTGGGCTTTATCCTGACTAATTTGTAGTTCATGAAAGTCATCCTTTAACAAGGATAATGCCTCCACTTGGATCATAGGTCTACGTTACTAGACCGGCCTTTGATCCACTCGTAATGATTGCTATTGAATGAAAGACTCGGTTCACCGGAGAAGTTTGAAACCGAATGTTGAACCACAATGTCAACGTTAGTTCCATACAAATTCACTAGATTGACAAAACTAAGAAAATCACGATCAAATTTTGTAAGGGTGCAAACCTATGTCCCACATCAAATACGGAAAGAAACAAATGTATGCATAAAATTTCATGGAAAACTCCTTCTACTACCAATTAGTTATAGAGTACTAAAGGACTCTTGGGCTTGTGTGTATGACATGTTATTTGGGCTATCTATTCTATCTAAAGAGTGGTATCAGAGCTTCAAGGTTTGAAGATCGGGCATGACTGCGGATTGAAAGCAGGTTTTTCGATGATGATTCGGTTATCATCAGGTGAACGAATGATGGATCTAGGGTATTATTTTGAAACTTGTATCGAGATCTAGTGACTTAGTTTTATTGCGGTAAACTCGAGGGTATGTCGATGTATCTTGGGAATTTGATCATACTAGGGTTGTCAATGGTTCTTGCGGGTTAAAATGCAATCAAACGCAACGGTTGTACAATTATGGTGATTTTTCGCAAGGGTTACGGAGTTAGTGATATGATTGATTGGTTTTGTTGCGGGAGAGATTTTTGGGAGATTCGGGTTTCGTGCAAAAGAATGATCGTGCTATCAAATTTAGATATTCATGCGCACTTGGAGGAGATAACTCATAGAAGATTCGTTAACTGTTGGATCAACTTGAACTTTGAACTTTAGGTAGTAGACACAAAGATATATATGTGGTAAAAATTTGGGGTTTATTGGACGTTTGGATATTCAGATATGATTTTTAGAGGTTACTGCAGTTTCATGATGAATTTTCCGGGTTTAATGAAGCGATTGCGAGACAGTTTGTCTTGTGAAACTTCCAGAAATATGAGCTAGATTTTCGTGGATGATGATTTGTTACGGGAGCTCAGTGGTGTTTTGTCTTGGGTTTAGTTGGTGTCGTAGGGAACGGGCACATCTGTTTGGAAATCAATAGTGAGAGTTATCAGGGAAGTTTGAAAATTGCGGGTTTTAAAACGGCATGATCAAGTGATTGGTCGGATATTTCAAGATTCTTGGAATATGTGGGCAGGTAAGAACTTCTTCTCACTAAGGAAATTGCTTACCAAAGGGTGTCAGATAAAACACGCCCGACTGGTGCTAGTGTTTGGTTGATGGTTGGTTCAACAAATCGAGCAGTTTCTTTCGAGGGTGATCAACTAGAAATATTTAGGTGATGGAGGGGGTGGATAATCTTGTAAGCCCCGGAACTTGAGCTTTCTAGGATTGTTGAGGCTTTGGAAACTCGGTGTAAGTGTCATGACCAAGGGAAGTTTTGAGCTAGTGGGAGTTGGACGACCAGTTGGGTTATGGAGATGGTTGTGCGACATGTTTCTCCAATGTTCTCATGGTTAGTGAGTTGATTTCGGATAACACTAGGGCTTCACATACTTGTTTTACTCTCCAATGGCAAAGAAATTTGTGACTGATCGGTGGTGTGAACCAAGTTTCTTCTTGAGTAGCCACATTTAATTCATACTCGTACAGTGGGAGCGTGCTTGGTTTAAGAAGATGGATTTGTGAAATTTATAGCGCGATGAGGAGGTCAGTGTGCCAGCGTGAAATCAGAAAGTTGAAAAAGTAGTCAGAGAATCCCGACAAACGCCTATTTAGACTTTCATGAAGACACCCAGTGTGAACGCAAAAATCATAGATAGACGAGTAATTTTGTACGAGTGATTGCCGACATGGAGATGTCAGGATCGGAAGTGTCTAGAGCGATAAGTGAGGTAGTGTAGTCTCCCACTTAAATCCTGTAACCAATCTCTCGCACACTTCAATGTGTCTTCTACCGTTAAAAGATGATTTTCTCGTTTGAGAAGATGTTGACGCAGAAACCGAGATGGCCTAAGCTAGTAACCGAAAATTGGATTATTACTCAGTAGTTTTTTTGGTGTCTAAAGACTTCCTTTCCCTGTGGTGTAGCGGTATGGATGTACGGTGTAACAACCCGAAATTTTCCAACGTATAATTATTAATATTTATTATTAATACTTGCGTTTTAATAAATGTATTTTTATACATTTACTTTTTATCGTAATTGACTTTCCAATGCCCGACTTGTCTTTGTGACACACGTACTTTTTACGAATAATATTTTCGAATATTATTTACATTCATGATTAATTAATATTAATCATTTTTAATTAACTAATGTTAGTAGTTAATTACTTGGGCCTTTTATTTATTTGTTGGTTACTTGGACTTGGTCTTTTATTACATGGACTAGTAAGCCCACCCTACACACTTAATGGACTAGTGAGCCCATATTTCATGCTAGTATTACATTAAGAATAATCATGTATTAATTAGCTTAATGAGGAGACAAAGTTACTCAAGCATGCATGACCATTTACCCATACATTTAACTTATTACCTCATTCTAGCTCTCACCAACATCCCATGCTTGAAAGTCACATTTGACTCCCTCTTTTTGGCCATATGTGATGACCCGGAAATTTCTGACCAAATTTAAACTTAATCTTTGTATGATTAACATTTCCGACACGATAAGCAAAGTCTGTAAAACTGAATCTCAAAATTTTTGAACTACTTTTATATATTTAAATACCCTTCGGTTGTTTTCGACGATTCGCGAACAATTATATGTAAATAGATACATATATACTATAACTTGAAAAGGTAATAACGTATTAATTATTTGATACCGTACATTAAACTTATTGGTTTAAATATCTATTTGAATATATATGATAAGTTGAAATATTTATTATTAAAATTTATTTATAAATAACTTCCAATGTGTAATTAAAAACTGATTTATGTATATTAAAAAGATATATACATATATATAATTTCAAGTTATTTAGTAAACGATAGTAACATTTTCAAATTGCTACAGTACCCAAAATGCTACAGTGTTTTTGAAAATCACTATTTGCTACAGTGAATTGCTACAGTAAAACCGGAACGTGAAGTGGTATAGTTTATGGATGATTTAAGACTATATTTTGACAAAGGTACGATTCACGAAACGTAAAGTACAAGTTTTCTCAGTATACGATAGGACGTTTGAAAAACCGGAACCGGGACATAAGTCGATGACAACGTACGACTTATCGGAACGAAAATTACAAGTCAACTATGCATGTGAATTTAATATAATATATAATTAATTATATAAATTAAATATATTATATTAATAATTAAAAAATATGTTGACAAACTAGAAGTTAAAAGATCATGAGCTGGAAATCCATCTCATGCGATCGCATGGGAAATGGTCTTGGAGGCCATGCGATCGCATGGCAGTCCTGGACAGGCCACACCTATAAAGCTCGAGATATCTGCCTCTGTTTTAATTTAAAAATTACTCCGTATTATATTTATTAATTATATTATTATTATTATTATTATTATTATTATTATTATTATTATTATTATTATTATTAAGATTAATATTATTATTAATCTTATTATTATTAGTAGTATTTGTATTATTATTAGTATTATACATAAAATACTACGACGAGGTCATGAGCGTGTCACTTTCAAAATAGTTTTATGAGCCGGATAAAGCTAAGGAAATTATGGGTTATTGCCAAGGAGGTTATGGGTAATATTCATGGGTATTATTTGCAAGTCAAACCTAGTGTTATCATCTCCGTTACGTCTACGTACTTTTCTACAATATTGAATCTCAATATTGATATGTAAATACTTATATTTTATCTTTTATATAATAATTGTGTATCCATGTCTAGTGCTCGAGTATATATATTTATACATGCTTGTATGCTAAATTTCCTTGTTAAACAGTTTATGATGTACCACTAATTAAATACATATATTACTGGTAAAAGATATATGATATACATGTTTTTGGAAAGCTGACGAAAAATCAATAACTTTTCATTTAGATATCGAATAATTTCGATGAACGGATTAAAAGATATGAGCAACTGAATTATGATTGAAGTTAATTGAAATTGCTTTTGAATCTACAATTAAGATTTAAACAACTTGTTTACGAGATTGATAAATTGGATTTTTGAATATTACCAACCGAGTAAATGAATCCTTATATAAGGTACGTCTCGTTTTGTTAAACTATTGTCAAAATTGACTTTTTGAAACAACATTGGATAACTTTTGTATGTCAATATCGAGCATTAGGATTGTGATACACTATGACCTGGCCTAGCTTGATAGACATTTATTGACCAACATATGTTCTCTAGGTTGAGATCTACGGTTATTTGGTAATCCGTGTTTCGATCACATTTTGGTGAACGACTTTATATGCTGCTAAGGTGAGTTTCATTGATCCCTTTTTAATTGCTTTTGCAATATATATTTTTGGGCTGAGAATACATGCACTTTATTTAAAACGCAATGGATACAAGTACATACTAAATTCTACACTGAGTTTGAACCGAAAATCCCTTAGCTTTGGTAACTGTTAACTGCCAGTTATAAGAACTGGTGGGCGCGAGTAGTAGTATATGGATCCATAGGGCTTGATATCCCCGTCCGAGCTAGAGCACTAGCCTTTTAACGGACGTATGCTATTTGAAAAGCGTACACGTTGGTTTGCGTGTATTATTAAGATGATTATACAAAGGGTACAAATTATAAATACGTTAAGTTTAGTTACCAGGGTGCTCAATTTCGTAGAATATTTTGATAAACGTTTCTGGATTGAACAACTGAAATCTTGTAATCCACCTTTATATACAGATTATGCGCAACATTAAAACTATGAACTCACCAACCTTTGTGTTGACACTTGTTAGCATGTTTATTCTCAGGTTTCCTAGAAGTCTTCCGCTGTTTGCTTAGATGTTAAACAAGCTATGTGCATGGAGTCTTACATGACATATTTTTCAAGGAGACGTGGCATTCACCAAATCATCACCATGTATCTTATTTTGACTGCATTGTCAACGGAAATACTGTTGTAAACTATTATTTATGGTGATTGTCTATATGTAGAAATCATCAGATGTCAAAAACCTTTGATTTAAATATTCATTTATGGTGTGCCTTTTCAAAAGAATGCAATGTTTACAAAATGTATCATATAGAGGTCAAATACCGCGCAATGAAATCAATGAATGACGTGTTCGTCCATATGGATTTGGAGCGATTGTCACACCATAAAACCGACGGTATTGTAGCATGTGAGGGAGAGTTCCATTTTTCAAACTTTGTTACTTATTTGCTTGTATCCTACTTCCTTTACACACACATACATACAACACTTCATTTTCTCTCAATATTATCTCTCAAACTTGTAAGTAACAAGCTTTAATTCTTCTTCTTTTCTCCTCTAAAAACCGAAATAATACATCATCATTCTTCTTGTTTTGCTACTTGTTTGATTATTGTTGTTTGTTGTTGTTAAAGATCAAGTTACCTAGCTTGTATCTTCATGAGATCTTGTTACTTTCATCTTTGTTTGATGAAGTCAAGAACAAGAACCTAAACTTGTTAGTTTATGGTTCTATACTTAAATGTTTTCAAGATCTAAAGTTCATAAACTTGATGATCTTCTTTGTGTTCATGTTTTGTAGACTTATATCCTAAGATCCAAACCTTGATTTGAATCTTCCTAAGTATGAAACAAACATGAACATAATACTTGTACTTTAGTTTAATTCTTTCTTTTGTAAGTACCTTGAAGTTGTGATGTTATTAATTTGGTCAAGTATTACTAGTTAATCTTGATCCCATATTTCTTGAAACTAAAAGTTAACTTTGTAAGTTCAAGAACATGGAAGTATAACTTTCTAGTTATAACTTCATACACTTGTGTTGGATCTAAGTTTTTATAGCTTATGGTCTTCTAATTTTGTTGTAAACAAGAGCTTATAAGCTTACATACATATTACAAGATTAAAACCAAAGTTTCATGACTTATGGTTTCATTAAAGTTAAGATCCAAGTTTTATAACTTAGGGTTTAACTTAAGAACATTAGATCTAGACTTTTGGGTCTAGGATCTTCAAGATCTAACTAAGAACTAAGTTCTACAACTTAAGATCTTGATTACTTAGTTTAATTTCAAGTTTATAGCTTAGTATTATTATTAGAAAACTTGTATGTGTCGGATCTAAGATCTTGATGTAACTTTGGTTCGTCAAACTACTTATAACACTTAAATGAGTTGTGCTACATATCTTAGATATACACTAGTGTTATGATGGTCAAAACTTGGTAAATATGATGCAAACACATCAACGAGTTGTACACTTGAAGCTATAAGCATCAAGGATGAGAACCGGGATGAACATCAAGCACCAAGAACCCACTGGAACACATTACCTACTGTTTTTCTGGGTCTGATCAGTAACCTGGGCTACTGAAAAGTTGATTTTCAGCTATTTCGGTTCGAGTAGATGATTTTCCGTTTAGACCTCTTCTTAATCCGAGTTACGGTTTAGGATCTATGGCCTCCCAAAAGTCACTACACCCTATTAATGTTGTGCTGAAATTTCTGACCTACTCGCACTTAAACCGTCACCAAGGTCAAACGAAGACGCATTTGGTTCTGGAAATTGGTCAGTACCTAGGGGA
This sequence comes from Rutidosis leptorrhynchoides, assembly GCF_046630445.1. Taxonomy (NCBI): domain Eukaryota; kingdom Viridiplantae; phylum Streptophyta; class Magnoliopsida; order Asterales; family Asteraceae; genus Rutidosis; species Rutidosis leptorrhynchoides. The sequence goes on from NC_092335.1 coordinate 198,264,546, forward strand.
CTCATATACGGAGTCATGGCCACTGGTATCACCTCATTTCAGTTTGTATAGAGGCCGTGGCGACTGAACGAAGTCAGCCTTTGTTTTAAACCCTATTCTTGATTGAAAACTTACTTTACACTTTTTGTTTAATGATGAATGATGATGATACTTAAGACCTAATTTACATACATTTAAACCTTTGGGATGATTTATTGACTTAGTAATTTTTGACTTAGGTTGAGGACTTTTTGGACCAACCACTTGTGATGACCCGGAAATTTCCGACCAAATTTAAACATAATCTAATATGATTCGACTCGATAAGCAAAGTCTATTAAACCGAGTCTCATTATGTTTGAACTATTTCATGATAACATTTGACCTTTAACTATTTCCGACGATTCACGAACCTTTAATTGTAACTAAGAATGTAAATATAAATAATTATATATAAAACTAATTATATTAGTATTAATGAACTATTAAGTAATTTTGTTATTATAAAAGATAACATTTAATAACTAAAGATTTTCATTTTGAATATATATAGTATATTGTATATAAATGATTCAAACATATTTTACCAACGTTATCAAAATATTAAATGTACAATGTTATACTTTGTAGTTAATTGTAAAAATATACATAATTAATCATCTACTCAACATTTAAAACATGATTTTATATATATGGTAGTATACATATATACATAAATATAACTATATATATATGATTTTATACATAATTATTATATTATGTATATGTAGAAATTTATAATATATCTATGATGAAATAATGTACTATTTTAATAAATATATATAATACTTACATATATAAAATATTTATATTTTTCATAATTACATACATAAGTATAATATAATTAGTATGTAAATAAATATTATAATATATTTATATTAAAATGCATAAATATATAATATTCAGTATATGTTACAATACATATTACATAATTATTAAATATTACATAATAATAGATGATATTAATAAATTAAATTTAAATACAAATATAGTTATTGTAGTAATGTTATTTGTATCGTCAAATATCAATATTTGTATTCATAATATCACTTTATATCATATAAAGATGAAATTGGATGTATATATTAGATTATTATTACTAATATTATTATTATCGATAAAATATTAATATTATCATAATTAGTATGGTATTATTATTATTATTATTATCATTTTTACAATTATTATTATCATTAATATTATATTTATCATTATTATTAAATTTATTAATATTATTAGATATTAATAGTATTGTTATTATATATTATTATTATTAATTAAAAAAAAACAGTAGGGATCTATATTATACGCGTGACCTCTGTATCCTTTATCTCTATTATTATTATTTTTTTGTTTCTTTCCTGCTCCCAACTCGTGAACCTGTGTTGACATTTTCTCCATTTTTTATCAACCGATCTCTATTATTACAACATGATTATGTATAATTGCAAATCAAATAAAAAGGAAATCCAATGGGATTAAAGAGCACAGCGATATTTTTTTTCTTCTTCTCTGCACGCTCCAATTTTTTTTTCTCTTAATTCAATTTCGAATAAAGTTTCAAAATCTAAAAATGCAGAAAGGTTAGAAATCTTTCTTTGAATCTATCTGCAAAATCTCAACTCTCAAATCTTTATATCGATCTTGAATTTTGAAGTCAAAGTTTAGTTTAAAAAAAGTCAACAATTGTTCTTGAGACAAATTCGCGTTCGTGTATATGTTTCTGATCAAATTGACGATTCCAGTAGTTTTTATACATGTTTAGAAAACTATTTCGTGTTATAAACATTATCTATAATGTTATCTATTACGAAATCAATTTTTTTTTTTTGTTCCAAGAACCGACGCTGCAGTAGTCCTTTAGTATTTTTTTTTTATTTTAGAACCCAAATTATTTTTTTCTGTAATGTTTTGAAGCTTTAAAGGGAACCCCGATTTTGTTTTTTTTTTTTGGTTATTGATATTTTGTTGAATCCATGAGACTTGTGGAGAAGAAGAGGAATAGAAGAAAAACAGTTTATATATAAAATTTAAATTCGATATTAGTACAGAGAATCAGAATTGGTGGGATGGTCGAGAGTGTTTGCGTGTGAGCATGTGGTCACGAGATCGATTCCAGAGGACGGTAGTTTCTTTTTTTTTTGAAACTCTTTTCATGTGAGGTAGTTTTCTTTTCTAATTTTATTATTGTTATTATATATTAATTATTATTAGTATTATTATTATTATTGTGATTGTTTTGATTGTTATTGTTATTGTTATTATTAGTATCATACTTGTTATCATATTTGAAAGTATTATAGACATTACTATTATTATTATGATAGGTATTAATAATATTATTATTAGTAATAAACTTATCATTTTAGTATTTTATCATCATTAGGATTATGATTATGATTATCATTATTATTATTATGAAGGAAATAAAAATATATTATTATCATCAATATTAGAATTTGTACCGGTTTATAAATAATTGTATCATCAGTACATTTACAATTAATAATATCATATTTATCAGTATCATCATTAATATTTACTAGTATTATTATGATTATCATTTATCATTTTATAAATATTAGAACCCTTATTATTAACATAAGTATGGTATTAGTATTAATATTATTTTAGAGTTATTATTATTAGTATCATTAACAGTTATCATTTTCATTTTTTTTGCTATTAGTATTATCATTATTAATAAAATTATTATTATTATTAGTAAATCATTATTATCTAAATTATTATTTTAACAAATAAATCTTTTGTACACTATATATATACTTATGGTATATACTAGGATTGTATTAATAATTCACATAACAAACTAATAAAATTTCATAAATACAATACTAACCACAAATATATGTATATAAATATATTAATGTCACTATTTATATAAACGTAAATCATTATAGATATATATACATAAAATCGATATATATATAAAATATAATATAAGTATACGTTTTAAAATAAAGGTTAGAATAAATTCTACAAAACTATAATATATAAATAATACATATTAATAAATGAAATTTTGTAACTTACATTATACGTATTAATATATACACAATTGATATAGGTTCGTAAATCCGAGGCCAACCCTGCATTGTTCAATGACGTCATATGTATTTTTACTACAAAATACAGTATCGTGAGTTTCATTTGCCTTTTTACCCTTTATATTTTTGGGCTGAGAATACATGCGCAACTTTTATAACTGTTTTACGAAATTGACACAAGTACGTGAAACTACATTCTATGGTTGGATTATCGAAGTCGAATATGCCCCTTTTTATTAAGTCTGGTAATCTAAGAATTAGGGAACAGACACCCTAATTGACGCGAATCCTAAAGATAGATCTATCGGGCCCAACAAGCCCCATCCAAAGTACCGGATGTTTTAGTACTTCGAAATTTATATCATGTCCGAAGGAGGATCCCGGAATGATGGAGATATTCTTATATACGCATATTGTTAATGTCGGTTACCAGGTGTTCAATCCATATGAATGATATTTTTGTCTCTATACATGGGACGTATGTTTATGAGAAATGGAAATCTGAAATCTTGTGGTCTATTAAAATGATGGAAACGATTGTTTAAGTTAAACTAATGAACTCACCAACCTTTTGGTTGACACTTTAAAGCATGTTTATTCTCAGGTACGAAAGAAATCTTCCGCTGTGTATTTGCTCATTTTATAGATATTACTTGGAGTCATTCATGGCATATTTCAAAAGACGTTGCATTCGAGTCGTCGAGTTCATCAAGATTATTATCAAGTCAATTATAGTTGGATATATTATGAAATGGTATGCATGCCTGTCAACTTTCGATGTAATGAAAGTTTATCTTTTCAAAAACGAATGCAATGTTTGTAAAATGTATCATATAGAGGTCAAGTACCTCGCGATGTAATCAACTGTTGTGAATCGTTTATAATCGATATGGACTTCGTCCGGATGGATTAGGAGGGGTCTTCACACCACTTGCTTACTTTTCCCGTATCAACTTAACTACTTTCCACTGTGAGTTATAGCATCCCTTTTTACTTTAACTATTTTGGGAATTGAGAATACATGCGCGTTTTACGTTTTACATACTAGGCATGAGTACTTAAACTTTATATGTGTGTGGGTTATACAACGGCTTAAACTTCCCCTTAGCTCGGTAACGTTTAGTCATTGGTCTTTGAACCGATGAACGCGAATCTTAGATATGGATCCATAGGGTTTGACATCCCCACTCAGGCTAGTCGCGCTAGTATTTAACGGGTGTTTAATACTTCGTAAAGATACGCACTCACCAAGTGTACTTTTAGGGGGTTATAAACGTTAAGTTAGTTACCAAGTGCCCACGGTTGAACATATACTTTTCATACTTTTTTGAAATACGAAATCTCGTGGCCTACCTTACATTACGTTATACTTAAACTATAGCTCACCAACATTCGTGTTGACGTTTTTAAGCATGTTTTTCTCAGGTGCTTAAGGTTTGCTTGCTTCTGCTGTAGTTGTCATGCTTTGTAGACTCCCGCTGCGCTTATTAGAGATGTCACCGCATGAAACGTTTAATTTGCATTCAAACAATGTTATTTTTGAAACAATGTATTTGTAACGACCTATGGGTCACGTACTATTATTTTTGCTTGCTATTCGTACAAGCATACTTTCGGATGTTAAACATTTGACGTTGGTTAAAAACGTCACCTTTTATCATGAATGCAAACTCATTTTGAAACAGCATATAGTGTTTGACCTTGTAATGATCCTATTGATGATGGTCCGTACACATTGATTTAGTACGGGGCGTCACATTTGGTATCAGAGCATTGGTTGTAGGGAATTAGGTTGCATTAGTGAGTCTAGACCGACCCAAGTAGGATTCACTAATAGGACTAATCTACAACTTGCTAGTTTACTTGTTTCTGCAGAACTTACTGCATGCTGTTGCTTACTTTTGCTGCTATATGCCGTATACTGCTACATGTTTTCACTACTGCATGAGGCTATTTGCTTTCGATTGCATGATACCTCTGTACGATTTGTTATTATTACCATGCTATTTACTGCTATAGACTGTCGTAGTTACTTTACCTAATACGTGCTTGCTTTATGACTTACTGACATGGAAAAAGTTATTTTTCCTTGTTCAGATGTCGGATATTCCACCCGTTATCATTTTGGAGAGCGACTCAGACTCATCCGCCACCTCGCCTGCCATTATTGCCGATTCTCAGATCCCGTCGTCGACACCATCCAGTGACTCTGGCGCTTCATCCTCTGGAGCCAGTAGCCATGCACCCGACCCAGTGATCACCTTAGACGGAGCCGAGGACCTACAGGAGATTCCAGCTCCACTTGCCCCAGGACCCTCGGAGCCACAGCACCATTCCGGTGGTGTTGTGATTCCCGGGGAGGATGGGGAGGGTCCGTTCCGTAATGAGCATAACCATTGGTTCAGACGCCTTCCTGATGGACGTGTCGTGCCAATCCCTCCTTTCAGATACCGACTGATGACAGCCGGCCGAGCAGAGCCACCCGTGCAGCCACCCCCAGATGATTCCGATGACTCATCATCCGACGACTCATCCTCCAACGACTCCAGCGACGAGGATTCCGATGAGGACCCTGATGAGGCACCCGTGCAGCCACCCTCCACCCCGCCGAAGAAGTGGTATCATTTCGATGGTACCGTTATTCCAGGGATTAACGGAGGTCGACCATTCGTTAACTCACACGGACTGAGGACTAGGGTCACCGCCCGTAAGTGGGTTTTGCCTTACCCTGCTGATCCTTTCATGCGTAAAGCTTACCGTTATGAACCATCTACTTCTGGTGCTGGATCATCTGCGCCACCGGCACCACCTGTATCATCCGCACCGCCTGCCCCACCATCTCCCTCTGTCGAGGAACTGGCGAGGGAAGTGGAGATCCTCCGTGCTCGGGTAACTGAGCTCGAGGACCAGATGTCCCACATAATGGACATCCTACACCCACCTTCACCATAGGACATTTGTAGTAGATTTCATTATGTAATCTCGTTTGTAGTTTCATGTATTACTTATGTACTGTACGAACCTATGCGGATGTATGTAACTTATTATTAATGAATGGAACTTTGTGTTGTTTAATTCTTGCACGGTGTTCTATTTACGTTACTGTATGATGATTTTGTGGTATCTGTATCTAGTTGCATTACTTAATTAACATGTGCTGTGTTAATTCCATGTTGGTTACCATATACTGTATTATTATTGAATGCTGGATTTTGACTTAAGTCAAAATTTTTGTTTAGAACATCAATGGCAAACGGAAGATTAACGCCCACAGCAGCACAGATCGAAGAAATGATCACTGAACGAGTAGCTGCAGCTTTAGCGGAAATGAACCCCCAAGCTCCACCAGTTAACCAGCCCATTCGTAACGGGTGCAAATACAAAGAGTTTCAAAGCTGCAAGCCTCACAACTTTAGTGGTACTGAGGGGCCAGTAGGATTGACTAGGTGGTTTGAGAAATTAGAATCTGTGTTCTGAGTTAGCAACTGCTCAGATACGAACAAAACCTAGTATGCCTCTTGTACGCTGTCAGACGGCGCACTAACCTGGTGGAGCACACTGTCTCAAGCAAAGGGTATTGATGAGGCGTATGCTACCCCATGGGAGGAATTTAAAGATGCCATGATTGAGAAATATTGCCCCAGGATAGAGATACAGAAAATGGAGGCCGAGTTTTGGCAGTTGAAGGTTGTGGGAAACGATCTCGATGGTTACAACCGTAGGTATCTGGAATTAGCCCTGATGTGTCCTACCATGGTTACCCCGGAATTTAAGCGTATGGAAAGGTATTTGTGGGGACTTCCTAAGACCATTAAGGGAAATGTCACCTCTTCTAAGCCACCTAATGTCCCGAAAACAATGCGCATGGCGCACACCTTAATGAACCAAATTATCAGCAATGAACCGAAAAAGGCAAAATCCGAATCGGGGGTTAGCAGTGAGAAGCGTAAGTGGGACAACAACAAGGGGAGAACCTATGATCAAACCCCCGCTAAGAGGCACAACGATGGGAGGAACCCCAACCAGAACACTAGCTCAAACCCTAACTACAAGGGTACTCTACCGCAGTGCAAGAGGTGTTACAAGCACCATACCAGGTACTGTAATGTGGTTTGTGAAAAGTGCAAATGGACCGGGCATGTTGGTAAGGACTGCAAGATCACCACCCTAAATGTGAAGGCAAACCCCAATGGACTTAGGAAGTGTTATGAATGCGGACAACCGGGCCACTTCAAGAATGAGTGTCCCAACAAGCGAAAGGACGGCGGACCACCGAATGGCAGAGCTTTCAACGTAAACGCAAGGGATGCCCGTGAGAACCCTGACTTGGTTACAGGTATATTCACTATCAACAATCTATTAGCTTCTGTCCTATTTGACACTGGTGCCGATAGAAGTTATATATGTAGACATTTTTGCTCTAAGATAAATTGGTCGTTAGTTCCTTTAAAAGAGAGTATGCTTGTTGAGGTAGCCAATGGGAAACTTGAGAAAGTTGACCAATTTTGCCGAGGAGCTATTATCAACATAGCTGGTGTGGATTTCGAAATTGACTTGATACCCATCAAATTGGGAAGTTTTGACGTGATTGTCGGTATGGATTGGTTGACCAAGGTAAGGGCCGACATTATCTGTGAAGATAAAGCTCTTCGTGTACCACACGGAGATGGTGAACCCCTGATTATTTATGGAGAGAGATGTAGCTCGCAACTGAATCTCATTAGTTGCATGAAAGCGCAAAAGATCATGAAGAAAGGACGTCTTGCTGTTCTAGCACATGTGAAAACGTTAGAAACCAAGGTGAAGAGCGTGGAGGATGTACGAATTGTGAATGAATTTTCCGATGTCTTCCCAGAAGAATTGCCTGGATTACCGCCAACGAGGGCAGTGGAGTTTCAGATCGATTTAGTGCTAGGAGCTGCACCTGTAGCTCACGCACTTTATCGACTCGCACCTTCCGAGATGTAAGAGTTACAGAGCCAACTACAAGAACTGTTAGACCTTGGATTTATCCAACTAAGTTCTTCGCCTTGGGGCGCGCATGTTTTGTTTGTGAAGAAGAAGGACAGATCATTCCGCATGTGTATCGACTACCGTGAACTCAACAAATTGACGATAAAGAATCGGTATCCTCTTCCCCGAATTGACGATCTTTTCGATCAGTTGCAAGGATCGAGCGTTTACTCTAAGATCGATTTACGATCTGGTTATCATCAGTTGAGGGTGAAGGAGAGCGATGTAATGAAAACTGCGTTCAGAACTCTTTATGGTCATTATGAGTTTCTCGTGATGCCATTCGGCTTAACCAACGCACCTGCAGTATTTATGGATCTCATGAATCGTGTGTGCAAGCCATACTTGGATAAGTTCGTTATCGTCTTCATAGATGATATCCTCATCTACTCCAAAAGCGAAGAAAAACATGAGCAACATCTCTGACTAGTGCTCGAACTCTTGAGACAAGAGCAACTTTATGCCAAATTCTCCAAGTGTGAATTTTGGTTGAAGGAAGTCCAATTCCTGGGTCATGTTGTGAGCGATCAAGGTATCAAAGTTGATCCCGCCAAGATCGAAGCTATCAGCAAGTGTAAAACCCCCACTACTCCGACTCACATTCGCCAATTTTTAGGTCTCGCCGGTTACTACCGAAGATTTATTGAAGGTTTCTCTCTGATTGCGCGTCCTTTGACTGCACTGACTCACAAGGGGAAGAAATTCATTTGGGAACCCGAACAGGAATCAGCATTTTAAACCTTGAAAAAGAAGTTAACCACCACACCTATCTTATCACTTCATGAAGGCAGTGACGATTTCGTCGTTTATTGCGATGCTTCAAAAAGTGGTTTTGGTTGTGTACTGATGCAACGCACAAAGGTTATCGCTTACGCCTCCCGACAACTGAAGATTCACGAGCGAAATTACGCAACACACGATCTCGAGCTTGGAGCCATTGTCTTTGCATTAAAGCTGTGGATACACTACCTTTATGGAGCTAAGAGCACTATTTTCACCGATCATAAAAGCCTCCAACACATCTTCGATCAGAAGCAACTGAATATGAGACAGCGTCGATGGATCGAGATGCTGAACGACTATGATTGTGAACTTCGTTATCATCCTGGCAAGGCGAATGTTGTAGCCGACGCCCTGAGCCGAAAGGAGAGGATGGCACCTCTTCGTGTTAGGGCGCTGAACATCACCATTCATTCGAACCTCAATAGCCAGATCCGAGCAGCCCAAGATGAGGCTCTCAAGGAGGAGAATATATCTCATGAATACTTGAACATTCTCGTTTCTCGATTTGAAGTTAAGGAGACTGGACTCCGATGCTATGCCGGAAGAATTTGGGTACCTCGTTATGGAGATCTACGGAACCTTATACTAGATGAAGCCCACAAGTCGAGATATTCGATTCATCCAGGAGCCGGCAAAATGTACCACGATCTTAAGGAACAGTATTGGTGGCCTAATCTTAAGAAAGACGTTGCAACTTATGTTGGTAAGTGTTTGACTTGCTCGAAAGTTAAGGCCGAACATCAGAGGCCTTCTGGGTTACTTCAATAATCGAAAATCCCGCAATGGAAGTGGGAAAGGATAACAATAGATTTCATTACCAAGCTACCAAAGACGGTGGGCGGATACGATACCATCTGGGTTATTGTTGACCGTCTTACCAAATCTGCACACTTCTTAGCCATGAAGGAAACGGATACGATGGAAAGACTCGCTCAACTATACATCAAAGAGGTTGTATCTCGTCATGGTATACCTTTATCGATCATCTCAGATCGCGATCCCCGTTTTGCTTCTAGATTTTGGCGTTCTTTACAAGAAGCCATGGGAACCCCTCTAGAAATGAGCACTGCATATCACCCACAGACCGACGGACAAAGCGAACACACGATTCAGACTTTGGAGGACATGTTGCATGCTTGTGTTATTGATTTTGGAAAGGCTTGGGAAAGGCATTTTCCACTGGCCAAATTCTCTTACAACAACAGTTATCATTCGAGTATTAATGCCGCACCTTTTGAAGCCTTGTATGGCTGCAAATGCCGATCTCCTATTTGTTGGGCCGAAGTAGGCGAAACGCAAATCACCGGACCCGAGATAGTCCATGAAACAACTGAGAAGATTGTCCAAATTCAAGCGAGGCTCAAGACGGCCCGTGATCGCCAAAAGAGTTATGCAGACCTTAAACGTAAAGACTTTGAATTCAACGTGGGTGACCATGTAATGTTGAAGGTCACACCTTGGAAGGGTGTAATCCGTTTTGGAAAACGTGGGAAGCTCAACCCGCGATACATTGGTCCTTTTGAAATCTTGGAACGTGTTGGACCCGTTGCTTACCGTTTGGATCTTCCGGCTCAATTGAGCTCAGTTCATTCTACTTTTCACGTATCGAACTTGAAGAAATGTCTTGCTGCACCAGAACTTGTCATACCACTGGAAGAACTTACGATTGATGAAAAACTCCACTTTGTGGAAGAACCTATCGAAATTATGGACTGTGAGGTCAAAACTTTGAAACGCAACAAGATTCCGATCGTCCGAGTTCGGTGGAATGCCAAACGAGGACCTGAGTTTACCTGGGAACGAGAGGATCAAATGATGCAGAAGTATCCTCGCCTTTTCCCGACTCCTCCATCTACCTCAGCTTAAAATTTCGGGACGAAATTTTCTTTAACAGGTGGGTAATGTAACAACCCGAAATTTTCCAACGTATAATTATTAATATTTATTATTAATACTTGCGTTTTAATAAATGTATTTTTATACATTTACTTGTTATCGTAATTGACTTTCCAATGCCCGACTTGTCTTTGTGACACACGTACTTTTCACGAATAATATTTTAGAATATTATTTACATTCATGATTAATTAATATTAATCATTTTTAATTAACTAATGTTAGTAGTTAATTACTTGGGCCTTTTATTTATTTGTTGGTTACAAGGACTTGGTCTTTTATTACATGGACTAGTAAGCCCACCCTACACACTTAATGGACTAGTGAGCCCATCTTTCATGCTAGTATTACATTAAGAATAATCATGTATTAATTATCTTAATGAGGAGACAAAGTTACTCAAGCATGCATGACCATTTACCCATACATTTAACTTATTACCTCATTCTAGCTCTCACCAACATCCCATGCTTGAAAGTCACATTTGACTCCCCTCTTTTTGGCCATAAAACCGACGGTATTGTAGCATGTGAGGGAGAGTTCCATTTTTCAAACTTTGTTACTTATTTTCTTGTATTCTACTTCCTTTACACACACATACATACAACACTTCATTTTCTCTCAATATTCTCTCTCAAACTTGTAAGTAACAAGCTTTAATTCTTCTTCTTTTCTCCTCTAAAAACCGAAATAATACATCATCATTCTTCTTGTTTTGCTACTTGTTTGATTATTATTGTTTGTTGTTGTTAAAGATCAAGTTACCTAGCTTGTATCTTCATGAGATCTTGTTACTTTCATCTTTATTTGATGAAGTCAAGAACAAGAACCTAAACTTGTTAGTTTATGGTTCTATACTTAAATGTTTTCAAGATCTAAAGTTCATAAACTTGATGATCTTCTTTGTGTTCATGTTTTGTAGACTTAAATCCTAAGATCCAAACCTTGATTTGAATCTTCCTAAGTATGAAACAAACATGAACATAATACTTGTACTTTAGTTTAATTCTTTCTTTTGTAAGTACCTTGAAGTTGTGATGTTGTTAATTTGATCAAGTATTACTAGTTAGTCTTGATCTCATATTTCTTGAAACTAAAAGTTAACTTTGTAAGTTTAAGAACATGGAAATATAACTTTCTAGTTATAACTTCATACACTTGTGTTGGATCTAAGTTTCTATAGCTTATGGTCTTCTAATTTTGTTGTAAACAAGAGCTTATAAGCTTACATACATATTACAAGATTAAAACCAAAGTTTCATGACTTATGGTTTCATTAAAGTTAAGATCCAAGTTTTATAACTTAGGGTTTAGCTTAAGAACATTAGATCTAGACTTTTGGTTCTAGGATCTTCAATATCTAACTAAGAACTAAGTTCTACAACTTAAGATCTTGATTACTTAGTTTACTTTCAAGTTTATAGCTTAGTATTATTATTAGAACACTTGTATGTGTCGGATCTAAGATCTTGATGTAACTTTGGTTCATCAAACTACTTACAACACTTAAATGAGTTATGCTACATATCTTAGACATACACTAGTTTTATGATGGTCAAAAATTGGTAAAGATGATGCAAACACATCAACGAGTTGTACACTTGAAGCTATAAGCATCAAGGATGAAAACTGGGATGAGCATCAAGCACCAAGAACCCACCGGAACACATTACCTACTGTTTTTCCGGGTCTGATCAGTAACCTGGGCTACTGTAAAGTTGATTTTAAGCTAGTTCGGTTCGAGTAGATGATTTTCCATTTAGACCTCGTCTTAATCCGAGTTACGGTTTAGGATCTATGGCCTCCCGAAAGTCACTACACCCTATTAACGTTGTGCTGAAATTTCTGACCTACTCGCACTTAAACCGTCACCACGGTCAAATGAAGATGAGTTTGGTTTTGGAAATTGGTCAATACCTAGGGAACTCATATACGGAGGCATGGCCACTGGTCTCACCTCATTTCAGTTTGTATAGATGCCGTGGCGACTGAACGAAATCAGCCTTTGTTTTAAACCCTATTCTTGATTGAAAACTTACTTTACACTTTTTGTTTAATGATGAATGATGATGATACTTAAGACCTAATTTACATACATTTAAACCTTTGGTACGATTTACTGACTTAGTAACTTTTGACTTAGGTTGAGGACTTTTCGGACCAACCACTTGCTTACTTTTCCCGTATCAACTTAACTACTTTCCACTGTGAGTTATAGCATCCCTTTTTACTTTAACTATTTTGGGAACTGAGAATACATGAGCGTTTTACGTTTTACATACTAGGCACGAGTACTTAAACTTTATATATGTGTGGGTTATTGATGTCGTAGGGGGTGTATACAAAATAGTATTATTTTTAGTGCGAAATACTATTAAATATGCTACAATTTTACACAAGTTATTTATTTATTTATCGAGTGGATATACTTAAACCTTGCTACAACACTTATAGGCAGTGTACCTAATCGTATTATAGTATAGTTTTTAGTAAGTCCGGTTCATTCCACAGTGAGCTCGTGAAGTATAACACTATATTTTTTTTACACACAATAATTGTAAAAATATAAATATATATATATATAAGTAATATTATTATTATAAAGGGGGGTTTTTACCGTTTAATGACCAGTTTGTCGATTTTAAAACTTTAGTCGCAGTTAAAACTAAATGTAAAATATTAAAAATAAATACAAGACTTAAATTAAAGCATAAAGTAAATAACGATAATGAAATTGCGAATAATAAAAGTGCGATAAAATAAACTTGCGATAATTAAAAAGTACGATAATTAAAAGTGCAATTAAATACAATAACAATAAAAATGCGATAATTAGAAGTGCAATTAAATATAAAATAAAGGAAATTAAATATGAAATAAAAGAATTATGCATATTTAAACTTCCGTAATCATGATGTTTGACGTGTTGATTTTAATTTTATGCCCATGGGTTAATTGTCCTTTGTCCTGAATTATTTAATATGTTCGTTTGGTTTTTGTCCAAAACAGCCCATCAGTCATAAATATAAAGTGCGAGTGTCCTCGTCAAATTATTCTTATACCCAAAGTTAAATATTCCAACTAATTGGGGACTTAAACTGTAACAAGATTTTAATACTTTGTTTAGTAATTACACCAGGATGTCGACTGAGTGTAACCCAAGGTTTTAATATTTTGTTATCAATTATACCAAGTGTCCTTGTACATAATTTCACCCCTGTTTTAATTATTCTAGTGGCTATTAATCCATTCCCGTGTCCGGTTAAATGAACGATTATTCGTACATATAAATACCCCACCCATCGTGTCCGATTGAGTGTATATGGTAATTTATAGGGACGCCCAATTGTAAATCTTTATATTAACATTAACAAACTATCATTTAGTTAAACAAATATAAAGCCCATTAATAGCCCATAGTCTAATTTCCACAAGTGTCGTTCTTTTGTCCAAACCCCAATTATGGTACAAAGCCCAATAACCCAATTTTAGTAATTAGCCCAACATCATGATTACTTCGGATTAAATAAGCATAATAATAACTTAGCTACGAGACATTAATGTAAAAAGGTTGAACATAACTTACAATGATTAAAAATAGCGTAGCGTTACACGGACAGAATTTCGACTTACACACTCAAACGATCTCTATCATAAATCTTATTATTATCATAATTTAAAATTAAAATTAAGATTATTGTTATATCTGATTACATTAACATTATGATAGAGAATTATAAAATATAGATATTGATATTTGATATTAAGGAGAAAGATATATAAATAGAAAGATAGAATTAGGATAGAAAAAAAATGTGTTTTCATCGATCGAATACACTGCCTTTTATAGGCGAATTCTGAATTTGATTTTTCACTTATGACCCCTGAACTATGCTCAATTAACAACTTTTTATTATTTAATATTATTCTTATTATGAATTATTTAAATATTATATTTTATTCTTGTGCATAGTTGACTTGTAATTTTTACACCGTTGCGTCGAGCGTTGAAAGTTGACTTAGGTCCCAGTTCCGGATTTTCGAACGTCCTTTCGTACAATTTTATATTGTGTACTTTGCATTTTGTAACTTGTACTCTTGTCATTTTTAGACGTTCTTCATCAATAATTTGAACATTTTTGATTGTATCTTGTACTTTTGAGCTTTTTGGACCTTTGTGTCTTCAATTCGTCGTTTTCGCCTTTTGTCTTCGCACTTATTTAATATAAACGAATATTACTTGAAAATGGAACAATTGCAACTAAAATCTTGTATTTCTTGGGGGATAATGCTATGAAATATATGTTCCTTTTTAGCCTTATCAATATTCCCACACTTAAGCGTTGCTTGTCCTCAAGCAATATAGTCTTGAAAAACACTTGAATCACTTCTTTATTCTTCACACTTTGTACATCAGTGATTTCAATACGGCGGTATGAACAATGATAGTAACGATGTGGTTAAATGTGGGTGTGTCATTCACAGTTGCCTTGGGTTTAGGTCAACGACACTTTCAATCAAATAGCCGATTTACTTTCGGTTTCCAAAGCAAAGTGCACATTTGAAAGGCGGTTTACAGTCCCACATGACTATAAAAATGTAGATCCTTTAGGGAAATTGGATCTTTATGAAAACATTTGATCTTTTGAAAATTCATGCTAGATTTTACCCTAGACAAGTTTTCTGATTTGATCCATCATCGATGTTGCAAAATATATTTGTGGATCAATATTTTGGCTAAAAACTTTTAGGTTCGTGTAATCCACTGCTATCCCGGTATCGGAAAGCACACATCCAGTTTACTTGTTCCGTATATTACCTTTCGGTAAACTACCGTCCGGTTGTAAAGGAAAGCGATGAACAAGAAACTGTTAAGGCAATGTCCCGTGACATGCAAATGATTATGGTCTTATTAACGTGTCGGATGCTAGAACTATCCTTGGTAGGAGCAATAGTAAAGATCATCCTATAATTTTTTTTGGTCTGGCACAAGGTCCTGTCTCCGACCATGCTATGCAACCACCGTTCTTACGGTTGACACCCGATTTGGTTCAGGTGACCTAATGAATTCCAGGTGAATTCCTAGGATTTTACGTTCAATGGTAATGAACGCATTGAAAATGGATTTTCAGAAAACAAATCGGTTTGTATTTTTGATCAAAATATTTTCTCGTTCAAGCTCGAGTTTAGATATCATTGAATTCCATGAGTTTGAATTCTCAATCTTTAAGGTCAATCTCAAGGATTGAGTAATATCAGTCTTAAAAGCTGATTTTTAATCTTTAAGGAGATTATCCTTTCTGGGGATCTGATTCATTAGTCTTATCCAGCTAATTTGCACGGTGCCCCCCCATTGTACGAGATAAATCCTTCTCATGGTTAGGATAAATCTGACCACCTGGCAACCCTGTTTGATGCTGAGGTCCGTGGATTTCCAACCGATTTTAGTGATGACTTTTCTAGATTTTTTGTCAACCTACAGCTGGTCTGGACGACAACTTCTTGACCTAAATTAAGAAGCGTGTGTCTTTTTCGGAAGACTTTACTTCCTTCAAATGATGGAATTGATTCATCGTGTAGATCCATCTTTCTTTCAAATGTATTACAGTAAACCGGGTAAAACTGATTAGTATCGTCCAAAGCAAAAGTACCTGCAATAATCTTGTACAAAAATATGTGATATATGTTTTAAATTGAATAACTTGGTACATTCTTCCCACACTTAGTTTCTTTCTTTGCCTTTTTATTTTCTTCTATTTCATTTTAAATGAATTCAAGCGTTTTAGGGTGTTTCTCAATTTATGTCCTTTTCGAGGTAACGATAATTTCGGTATTATCACCTAGTTTTCATCGTTCATAAATATGTATAAACATGATTTTGAGTTCATTTAATTGAAAATTTTTCAAATTTTCACAAAATTTGGCAAATAAACTAAGTGTAAACCCGAGAGAATTTATAACCCTTTCCCACACTTGAGATCATGCAATGCCCTCATTTGCATGAAATCAGACTATAATTATAAATTCATGAGGGTGATTAGTGTAGAAAAGTGATTAAAAATACCCAGTTTGTAAGCATATTATTTTACATCACATTTGATATTTTGCGCCTTGTCATCAAAATTAGTAGCTTTTTGTTGAACTTAATGACAGTCTTTGAAAGTGCGCTGTTTTACCCTGTTGTGTACATAACATAAAATACAAACATATATACATATTTTTGAAGTTTGGTATATAACCCCTACGTTCAAAAATTAATATAATATTTTTTTTTTGCATACTTTAGATCAATAAAATTAAATGATAACAAAATTTGTCGCCCCGCCCTCGGGTAAAGCAATTTCGGCTCAACGACCTAGTCTTTAACTCACGACGAATTTTAGAAATCATTTTTTAAACTTAATGAATTAAAGTAAATTTTGTTTTTAAAAACTTAAATTAAAATGCATATTAATTTCATAAAAAAAACCTACAAAACAAAAATTCAGAATGGAGGGAGAAAACTAGTTCTTTAGTGTCTGCTAGCGGAAAAGACCAATCGGGTTCCATTCTCGAAACTACACGAGAACAGAACAACTAACTCTAGATAGCATTTTCTTTTTAGAACATTTGAATCTCCCCACACTTAGGTAGCCGTGGTGTCAAAATTGTGATTAACTTCATCGTTAATTTCTCTTGGTCCATAATCAACTTGCATATCCGTGACTTTTTCTTTAAGCCATTGGTCGGATTCCTGTGTAATATCCACAATTTCAACTAGTTTCTCCTTTTCTTTAGGTGATAGATTGGATACTAACCGGTTACATAACTTAAAGTTCCCCTTGGTTCTAGCATCGCGAATCCGTTTAATAAGTTTCTTCATTGAACTATTAATAACGGGATCATTTAATTTCGTATCAACAACGGGGTTCTTTGTTATCATGTCATCATTAGGTGTTACTTCATTTTCCCCACACTTAGGCGTTTCATTATTGCTAAGTATTACCGTTGGAGTTGGTAAAACCACATGGTTCTTACCAATTGTTTTTACTGGTTCAACGGTTTTGGCTGGTGGAGATTTAGACTTTCGAATCATAAAGGTGATCAATTTGTCACCACTTTTAAGTGTCATTCTTCCATTTCCTACATCAAATAACGCCTTGGTGGACGCTAAGAATGGCCGACCTAAAATTAGAGGAATGTTTGGGTCCTCTTCTATGTCAATGACAATAAATTCGACTAGAAAGGTTAAATTGCCTACTTGAACGGGTAGGTTGTCAGCAATTCCAACTGGGTGCTTAATGGTTTGATCAAAGAGTCGAACACTCATATCCGTTGGACTTAACTTACCTACACCTAATCTCTTATATAAGGAAAGAGGCATAACACTTACACTTGCACCTAAATCTGCTAGTGCATCATACATGACACAATCACTAAGTAGACAAGGAACAATAAATTCACCCGGATCACCTACCCTAGGTGGAGGTTTTGGTGGAACTGTCTTCACCGGGTTTATATTTACGGCTTTTGTTTCTTGCACTTTCTTATTCTTTTTCTCCTTCTTCTTTCCAGAGGTATCACAATCTTTATTACCTATCACTTGCTCATACTCAACTCCTTTTCTTGGAAACGGGATGGGTGGTTTGTATGGTGCCACCACTGGCTTTACATACTCGGGTGGTGGTGGTGTAACTTCTTCATTGTTACTCTCATCTAAAACCTTCCCATCTTCTGGTGCTGGTTTTTCAGAATTCGTTGAAACCATATTAACATTCTCATTCCGAGAATTTACTTCAGTATTACTCGGTAGCTTTCCTTGTTCCCTCTCACTCATCATGCTAGCAAGAGTACCTACGTGTTTTTCAAGATTCAAAATGGAAGCTTGTTGAGTTCTTAATGACTGATCAAACCTCTCGTTCGTTTGGGTTTGAGATGTAATGAATTGTGTTTGAGATTCAATCAGCTTTGCCATCATTTCTTCTAGATTTGGCTTTTTCTCTTCGGGTTGTTGTGGTGGTTTATACAAGCTAGGTCTTTGTTGATTGAAAGTGTTGTTTTGAGTCGGTTGGTTATTCGGACCTTGTTGGTTATACCAGTTATTTTCGGGTCCTTTTGGATTGTAAAGAATGTTTTGATTTCGATTTAAGTTTAGCCTTGGCGGTTGATAATTATTTTGATAATTATTTCCCGGCCTTTGGTTCATATAGGAAACATTCTCTCGTTGTTCCATCGTTGGTTCAATGTGACAATCTTTCAATAAGTGTGGTCCACCGCATTGCTCACAACTGATTCGTATTGCGTGAATATCTTTATTCATCTTTTCCATTCGTCTTTCGAAAGCATCTATTTTTGCGGAAACGGAATCAAAGTCATGGCTAGAATCGGCTCTAGCCGCTTTAGATGATCGAAAGATATTTTTTTCTTGGTTCCACTCATGCGAGTGGGAGGCTGTGTTATCAATAATTTTGTAAGCTTCAGTTGCGGTTTTCTTCATAATGGATCCACCAGCGGTTATGTCGATGTCTTTTCGTGTGGCGATGTCTACGCCTTTATAGAAGATTTGTACTATTTGAAAAGTATCTAATCCGTGTTGAGGACATCCTCTCAACATCCTTCCGAATCTTGTCCACGCCTCATATAATGTTTCATTTGAATTTTGCGCGAACGTAACAATTTCTCCTTGAAGTCTTACGGCTTTGGATGCCGGAAAGAATTGTTTAAGAAATTTTTCAACTAAATCATCCCATGTAGTAATCGCCCCTTCAGGTAACGATTCTAACCAATCTTTGGCTTCTCCCTTTAAAGTCCAGGGAAATAACATGAGATAGATTTGTTCGTCTTCCACTTCTCGGATTTTGAATAGTGTAAAAATTCTATTGAACGTACGAAGGTGTTCATTCGGATCTTCATTCGGCGCACCACTGAATTGGCATTGGTTAGTTACCATATGTAGAATTTGTCCTTTGATTTCATAATCTGGCGCATTAACGTTTGGCTTAATAATGGCATGACCTTGGCCCGTGCGTGTAGCTCTCATTCGATCTTCCATACTTAGAGGTTCTAGATTTTCCATAATTGAATTCGTTGAATACGAATCACTAGAGGACTCTGATTTAACGGTTTGTGGTTCAGGAGGAATAATTAGTGGTTCAGGATCTTGGAATTGTCCTTGAATATCCTCCGAGTTCTTAGTTGTGAAGTCGGGTTCAAAAGATGGATTATCGGAAATTTGCGTTGGAGTTCTTGGTCGACTAGGTGACGATTCTAAAGAAAAATCAACGGCGACAATATTGGCTAGATGTCTTGATCGAGTTACAGGTGGTGAACGTATGACAGGTGGTGAACGTTTTGCTCGGTGCATTCACAGAATATCCTATTAGTTATAAAAAAAATAAGAAAAACTTATATAAGTTGTCCAATCAATAGACTTTTCTGATTTTTGCCCACGTTTCGAATAGCCAAAAGATGCAGCAGAGGGGCAGGATTCGTTTGGTCTCAATATAATTGAGGACTGTTTGGCTCCAACAACCCGGTCCACGTACAAATCCAACTATTACTACGAACCAGAAAAATGTCAACGTCTATTAACTTAACCGCTTAAATAATTTCTCTTTCCGTTTAAGAAATATTAGATTAGATGTAGATAAAATTCTATGTCCTATAACTAGAATGACGAGAAATAAGGAAGAAATAGATTGCGCGTCGAAAAGTGTCGAAAAACGAAAAAGGCGAAGAGTGGCTTGTAAGACTTAAAAACACGCGATTAATCCAACCTTATAACTATCACTATCTTAAAATTAAAACTACAAATGGAGATCACTAATTGGAATTGTAATTGATACATAGGTAAACGGCGTCGAAAAATAAGAAAATAGCACGAAAAATAGCGTCGCAAAATTTTAAGGCACCTAAATCTTAGACTAAGGATTAAGCACTTAAGGGATTTTACGGCAAAGCCTAAAAATCTGGTAGTATAAAAATAACTACGGCAAAAAAAAACTAAATTTAATACTAAAAGTTGCGACTATAGTCTAAAAATCTAAAGGTAATAAAACTAAAAAAACATTTTTTTTTATAGACAAAATCTTAAAAAAATATATTTTTTTTTAATAATTTTTTTTTTATATGCAGGCTCAAAATGGGAGTGCAGATTCAAAATTGAATGCAAGTTCAAAAGCTGATGCAGGCTCAAAACTGATGCAGATTCAAAACTATGCAGGCTCAAAACTGATGCAGATTCAAAACTCGTGTTTTTTTTTTTTTTTTTTACGTTTTTTTTACGTTTTTTTTTTATGTTTTTTTTTTACGTTTTTTTTTTTTTTTTTTACGTTTTTTTTTTTTACAAACTTATATTTTCACAAATATAAATTAAAAATATAGCGTTTTAGCGGTCCCCGGCAGCGGCGCCAAAAATACTTGATGTCGTAGGGGGTGTATACAAAATAGTATTATTTTTAGTGCGAAATACTATTAAATATGCTACAATTTTACACAAGTTATTTATTTATTTATCGAGTGGATATACTTAAACCTTGCTACAACGCTTATAGGCAGTGTACCTAATCGTATTATAGTATAGTTTTTAGTAAGTCCGGTTCGTTCCACAGGGAGCTCGTGAAGTATAACACTATATTTTTTTTACACACAATAATTGTAAAAATACAAATATATATATATATATATATATATATATATATATATATATATATATATATATATATATATATAAGTAATATTATTATTATAAAGGGGGGTTTTTACCGTTTAATGACCGGTTTGTCGATTTTAAAACTTTAGTCGCAGTTAAAACTAAATGTAAAATATTAAAAATAAATACAGGACTTAAATTAAAGCATAAAGTAAATAACGATAATGAAATTGCGAATAATAAAAGTGCGATAAAATAAACTTGCGATAATTAAAAAGTACGATAATTAAAAGTGCAATTAAATACAATAACAATAAAAATGCGATAATTAGAAGTGCAATTAAATATAAAATAAAGGAAATTAAATATGAAATAAAAGAATTATGCTTATTTAAACTTCCGTAATCATGATGTTTGACGTGTTGATTTTAATTTTATGCCCATGGGTTAATTGTCCTTTGTCCTGAATTATTTAATATGTCCGTTTGGTTTTTGTCCAAAACAGCCCATCAGTCATAAATATAAAGTGCGAGTGTCCTCGTCAAATTATTCTTATACCCGAAGTTAAATATTCCAACTAATTGGGGACTTAAACTGTAACAAGATTTTAATACTTTGTTTAGTAATTACACCAGGATGTCGACTGAGTGTAACCCAAGGTTTTAATATTTTGTTATCAATTATACCAAGTGTCCTTGTACATAATTTCACCCCTGTTTTAATTATTCTAGTGGCTATTAATCCATTCCCGTGTCCGGTTAAATGAACGATTATTCGTACATATAAATACCCCGCCCATCGTGTCCGATTGAGTGTATATGGTAATTTATAGGGACGCCCAATTGTAAATCTTTATATTAACATTAACAAACTATCATTTAGTTAAACAAATATAAAGCCCATTAATAGCCCATAGTCTAATTTCCACAAGTGTCGTTCTTTTGTCCAAACCCCAATTATGGTACAAAGCCCAATAACCCAATTTTAGTAATTAGCCCAACATCATGATTACTTCGGATTAAATAAGCATAATAATAACTTAGCTACGAGACATTAATGTAAAAAGGTTGAACATAACTTACAATGATTAAAAATAGCGTAGCGTTACACGGACAGAATTTCGACTTACACACTCAAACGATCTCTATCATAAATCTTATTATTATCATAATTTAAAATTAAAATTAAGATTATTGTTATATCTGATTACATTAACATTATGATAGAGAATTATAAAATATAGATATTGATATTTGATATTAAGGAGAAAGATATATAAATAGAAAGATAGATTTAGGATAGAAAAAAAATGTGTTTTCATCGATCGAATACACTGCTAGGCGAATTCTGAATTTGATTTTTCACTTACGACCCCTGAACTATGCTCAATTAACAACTTTTTATTATTTAATATTATTCTTATTATGAATTATTTAAATATTATATTTTATTCTTGTGCATAGTTGACTTGTAATTTTTACACCGTTGCGTCGAGCGTTGAAAGTTGACTTAGGTCCCAGTTCCGGATTTTCGAACGTCCTTTCGTACAATTTTATATTGTGTACTTTGAATTTTGTAACTTGTACTCTTGTCATTTTTAGACGTTCTTCATCAATAATTTGAACCTTTTTGATTGTATCTTGTACTTTTGAGCTTTTTGGACCTTTGTGTCTTCAATTCGTCGTTTTCGCCTTTTGTCTTCGCACTTATTTAATATAAACGAATATTACTTGAAAATGGAACAATTGCAACTAAAATCTTGTATTTCTTGGGGGATAATGCTATGAAATATATGTTCCTTTTTAGCCTTATCAGTTATACAACCGCATAAACTTTCCCCTTAGCTCGGTAACGTTTAGTCATTGGTCTTTGAACCGGTGAACGCGAATCTTAGATATAGATCCATAGGGTTTGACATCCCCACTTGGGCTATTCGCGCTAGCATTTAACGGGTGTTTAATACTTCGTAAACATATGCACTCGCCAAGTGTACTTTTAGGGGGTTATAAACGTTAAGTTAGTTACCAAGTGCCCACAGTTGAACATATACTTTTCATACTGTTTTGAAATACGAAATCTCGTGGCCTACCTTACATTACTGTTATACTTAAACTATAGCTCACCAACATTCGTGTTGACATTTTTAAGCATGTTTTTCTCAGGTGCTTAAGGTTTGCTTGCTTCCACTGTAGTTGTCATGCTTTGTAGACTCCCGCTGCGCTTATTAAAGATGTCACCGCATGAAACGTTTAATTTGCATTCAAACAATGTTATTTTTGAAACAATGTATTTGTAACGACCTATGGCTCACGTACTATTATTTTTGCTTGCTATTCGTAGAAGCATACTTTCAGATGTTAAACATTTGACGTTGGTTAAAACGTCACCTTTTATCATGAATGCAAACTCATTTTGAAACAGCATATAGTGTTTGACCTTGTAATGATCCTGTTGATGATGGTCCGTACACATTGATTTAGTACGGGGCGTCTCATACGGTGTGACCCGGATAGTTTATCCGGAGGTATTAAATGGATTCGTAGTAAGCTTATCGAGAGTTATGGGTGTTCAAGCATGGTTGATAGTTGAGGTTGATTTTCTATTGGAAATTGGTGTTAGGGTTGATCTATCTTCAAGTGGGAGATTGTAGAGTATATGAAGATTATCATATAGTGTTGGGTCGCGAAATTAGTGTTTTGAGTATCTTGCGAGTCACGAGACTTGCCTCGCGGACCGCGAGGCCTGGATCGGTGGAGATATTGTGTTAATTAAGGAAACGATTTTTGTAATCCCTATATAATGTAATCCTAACCTCCTGTTATTGTGTGCACAAATTAATAGAAGAAAATATCTCGTATGCGCCCTTGGACTAACCCTTCTATGTGTTTGGAGTTGGGATATAACCACGTTAAATCCTTGTGTCGTTTACATTTATGTTTATCGTTTTGCTTTGTTTTTTTTGTTTTTGTTTGTGGATTTTGTTATTGGTGCAATCACATGTATTTTTTGGGATCGTACAAATCCTAACAAGTGGTAACAGAGCCAGGCTATAGCCCGCATGTGGTGGACGACGTTGCATGCACACCTATCAGTGCATGTGAGTGCACCTAGCGATGATGAGTTGATCCTGGAGCCTTGTATCGAAATCTCCCTGATTCCTTGAGTCATCGGGTTGAGAGTTCTGTTTAACGATGCTGATTCGGACTTTGGTATGAGGGGATTCTTGTAAGGGTGCAAACTAAAGTCCCACATCAGAAATGGAAAGAAACAAATGTATGCATATAAGACTAAACAAACCTCAAATTGGTTTAGAGTACTAAAGCACTCTTGGGCTTGTGTGTAGGACATTTTGTTTGGGCTATCGATCTGTAACAACCCAAACCAAACCGCAATCGAACCCACTTAAAATATCACAAAAAAAAAGTAAATTAATTTGCTGTTCAGTTATTGGCGCGGCGCGCCATACTTTTGCGCGGCGCGCAGAATGCCCTGGACAGGCTGCTGTCCCAAAAAGTCAAATACGCGAAAATGTTTGACCGTTTCCCGACATAATTAGACAAAACACTTTCAGCCACAAGTCCATGTATGTAAAACTAACACATTCCATTCATAAAATAAGTTTTACAAAACACTTACGCATACACGCCGTATCGACACGTTAGTACAACGACCGCTTCGCTCGATGATATAAACAAACACAAACAAAATTCTACGCGATATAAACACACGCGAGAATTATTATCACATCACAATAGCATATTAATAATATCCGCATTACTAATATAAACGTTAGTCAACCTATAAACAAGGCACTAGCTTGAACCCATTCCGACCCGTAATCCTACAAGTCCCGCAACAAATTAAGCACACACAAAAGTCTAAGTCTAGGCACCTATCTCAAGTCACCTAAATCCCTTAGACCATGCTCTGATACCACTTGTAACAACCCAAACCAAACCGCAATCGAACCCGCTTAAAATATCACAAAAAAAAAATTTAATTTGCTGTTCAGTTATTGGCGCGGCGCGCCATACTTCTGCGCGGCGCGCAGAATGCCCTGGACAGGCTGCTGTCCCAAAAAGTCAAATACGCGAAAATGTTTGACCGTTTCCCGACATAATTAGACAAAACACTTTCAGCCACAAGTCCATGTATGTAAAACTAACACATTCCATTCATAAAATAAGTTTTACGAGGCTGGGCCCACATCGGCCGTTTTACGACTTTCGTACGAAAATTCAAGTTTTCAACCACATGATTTGTAATACAAAATAAAGGCCGAGCATGGCGATTGGGGATACGCTACCCAATCCTAATCAATCCAAAAGCAAGCCTTCTAAAGCAACTACGCGAGTCACTAGTTCCCACGCTTACCCGAGCCACCTCATCCAAGCAAATCTATAAAAAAAGTCAACAACGAGAGGGTAAGCTAAAGCTTAGTGAGTGATAATATACTACATAGATATATATGCATAAAATGGACACGCACGCAATTAAACAAATACCGCATACCGGAGCATCCAAACATAAAGGCAAGCTAGTCTAGGCATACCGTACGATCACTAAGCAACAAGCTACTAATACATCAATAAGATAAGTTCACCAACGTCGATGTGAAAAACGCCAATAAACTACACCCGGAGGGTTAGCTACATCACGACAATACAACGTTATACGTATACAATATATATATATATATATATATATATATATATATATATATATATATATATATATATATATATATATATATATATATCGAATAACATAATTTGCTTACGCTTACAACACAATAACCATGGTTAACCAATCGTATAAGGGAATGGCGCTCGCGAAAACGCCATCGGTGTTCATAACATCCGTTAGGGTACTTAACACCTCGTATCACTAACCCCTAGGGTGGCACCTTAACACCTCGGTACTTCACCCCGAGTGGCATCTTAACACCTCGATGCTTCACTCATTATTTTACGGAGTGGTGTCTTAACACCTCGACACTACACCCCTAGGTGGCATCTTAACACCTCGATGCTTCACCCCGAGTGGCATCTTAACACCTCGATGCTTCACTCATCACATGAAACGTGGTGTCTTAGCACCTCGACACTACACAATTCACGTTACAACAAATAGATACATTATATACCTACACATATAATTATTCCACTCACAATATTAACCCTTCGCCATTGGGGTTATATAATCCACATCACATGCCCATGTGATAACGTACACACAAAGTGTGCACCTCGCCAAGGTAGTCAACCAAAATGCACAACCGTGCCAATTGGACCTATACACAAGTCCAACAATTCCACCTATAAGAGAAGTGAGCTCTATAACCGAGAACCCCTTCACCCGACCCGCACCCATCCTACACGTACATATGCATATAGGATATTAACACTCACCTTGTCGCCTTGAAGAATGCTACCGAATAATCCGCAATCACCGATGGAATGTACCTATTCCATTTATCACATAACAAGTAACACAATTAGGGTGGATATACAAATCAACCCAAATTGACAACTAGTGCAATTTCGACCCAAATGCACTTCCAAGCACCAACCGCGCCCAAACTAACCAATAATCACTAACACAAGTGAGAATGGTCCTAATATGCCAATCAAACCTAATCATAGGTGTTAAACACCTATCTTGCCCAAAATGACACTTAAACCCTAATTTGACCCATAAGGAGTCAATATCACGCCATTAGCAAGTTTTGACACCAAAACATATTTAACTCGGTTCTATGCTTCAACTTAATCCATTTTAAGTTTATAAACCCTATTAAATCGGCAATTGAGTCATAATCATCAACAAACCCTAATTTTGACTCTAGTCAAAATTAGTCAACCACAAGAACCCTAATTGTCTCCAAAACATCAATAATCACTAATATTAGTAATTATACACCATTTACAAGTCTTAAACCTGGTTAAATCATTAACCAACCCAAAACCCGCCAAACATCAAAATAGCAAGTTTCCATAAACCCTCTTCATCAACTAAATGGGTTTTACAACTAACAATCTCAAAACCCTAACATTGAAATCTCAAATCAAACAATGAAATTCGGAGTTTGAACTTACCAATACCACCAAAATGATGCCGTTGACGAGTAGAACAACTTTAAAACCCGAGCTTTGGTGAGAATCCCACTCCTTCTTCTCTAATTCAAGCTCTCTCATTCTAGAACTCTTCCTCTCTCTCTAGATATGGATGAGAGTGTTTGTGTGGGTGAGAAATGAGCTCCAATGGAGTTCTAGATCAGTTTTGGTGACCCTAAACCGACCCTAAATGAAAAAACCAAAGTACCCCTCATTTAAACCTTTTAAAAAGGCTGAAAAATGCTTCAGGGGCAATCGGAGCGCCGCTCCAAAAGGTGGAGCGCCGCTCCAAACAACTAGAATTTGTGGTCGAGCCCAAAACAAGTTTCAGCAACTTGTTTTGGCCATAACTTTTCGACCGTAACTCCGTTTTCGATGAATCAAATATCGTTGGAAACGTAATAAGATTTTCTTTCCAATGGTAAGGCTTTGAAACATCAACTCAAACTTTATTTGGGGTTGAAAAGATACGTACACACCTTGTCACTTCAGACAACGTCCAGTTTCCTTCGACGTTCGAGCAAGCAATACGTACATGCTGCGTACACTTCATACACGCATCGTACACCATAAATACATTATGTACAATAAATATTTGGGTCTTACAACTCTCCCCCACTTAAACTCGATCACGTCCTCGTGATCTTCTCCACTTAACCAATCCGGAACTACTCAACGGCCCTCAATCCAAAGTTCTAATCCGAACTTTCCTAGACAATTCTTCCCAATGAATCACCTTTAACAACTAAAATCGTCACCCGCGATTTATCAAAACCACTATCCGAGCACTAAAACCTGCTCTTTTCCCCGTATCGGAAAAACTCAACCAATCTCGTACCGAGATATCAATTCCTTAGCGTACCTTTACCAAGGACAACGCTAAAAGTGACCAAGTCTCAACCTAAAGTCAACGATCCGAACGTTGAAGATCGAACCACATGAATCCTTGCGGATTACACTTACCACTAAACATCCTTTGTAGTGCGCAATACAACCAATACGCCACTATCCTAACATCATAAGCAACGGCTAAAACCAAAAGCGCCCAAAATGACTATGGCAACGCTAAACCTAAGGTGTACAAAATCGACTATTGTCACACCCGTAACAACATGTGAGCGAAACACGGCTATCGCCTCACTAATCTCACGACATGGTCCCCACGACCCCAACATCGACATATAAAACCACCGTTAGTTCACACAACGTGGTCCTTACGACCCCACCATTGGTGTATAAAATAACCAATAGATCACACATCCAACAACATGAAGGCTGGCAGAAAACTACACGCGACCCACTTCCCAAATCATAACACCGGATGAAGTCAGCGGACCCCGTCAACGGTCATGCTTCACCGATATTACACTACACCCATGATGAAGTCAGCGGACCCCGAAGGTCATGCTTCACCAATCAACGATCTCATGATGAAGTCAGCGGACCCTGAAGGTCATGCTTCATCAATCACCAATACCATGATGAAGTCAGCGGACCCCGAAGGTCATGCTTCATCAATCAACGCCCTTTTGGCCTCGAACGACGAGTAGCGTAACATTGCGCTCTGCTACGCCATAGTGAATCCTAACGGATACCACTAACCATTCACACAATCGAGCAAGAACCACCTATATCAAACATAGGCACAAAACATTAATTCTCTAAAAGAGGATCCGATACGCACATCCCTTAACCGAGAGATTTCACCTTACCCACCATACCCGTCCATTATCTCTCAACGAGATTTACCACATTACCACCCTGGTGATAATTCAAATCCAAAATCATAGGTACAATTTAACTGAAATTGTACTCTACCACAAATCGACCAAATCTAGGTCCCGACACAAATTTCGGATCTACCAAAAGCATTGTCCGAAATCTCACACTAAAACCTTCGCGTGCGGGAGTGTAACTCCCCCACTTGGAACTACGTTCCATAACCGCATCTCGTACACCCGCACAATGCTACCAAAGGTAGACTTTACCAATAATTGGGTTCACACGGCCCATCACCATGTCTTGCTTCAACTTTGAGCATACCAAGGATCCTAACCTATCCTTAAACACTTCGAATGAAAAGTGTACCACAAATTACACGAACTATACACTCGCAATCATCCAATTGCTTTAGTTTGTCGAATTTCACCCGATCACTCATGTACCTAAGGGTTTCACTTCGGTACCCTAAGTACAATGTAACCGCAACACAATCGGAGTCGAACACCACGCTAGTAGGTATAAAAAGGCACCTAATGTCGCGTCACATAGACTCCTTTACCAAAATACATCGAGATCAACACTCGATTTCAAGAATTTCAATCCCCCCGATGAACCTCATGGTTCATCAACTTCAATGCGAAAGCGAACACGCGCTTAACGACCGAACACCAAATCCCATTTCCATGGTTTGGTAGAAACATTTCCCAAATACTAAGGGATGCTCGGTTGCACCAAGTCTTACGCCCTTCGCCCG
Organism: Rutidosis leptorrhynchoides; assembly: GCF_046630445.1. Taxonomy (NCBI): domain Eukaryota; kingdom Viridiplantae; phylum Streptophyta; class Magnoliopsida; order Asterales; family Asteraceae; genus Rutidosis; species Rutidosis leptorrhynchoides. The sequence continues at coordinate 198,294,546 of NC_092335.1, forward strand.
ACAATCCAACGTCACTATAGGGTACTTCCATTAGGAACATCACCTATATCAATAATATGCACAACACAATTGAGACCTTAAGGGTCTCACTCGAACGAGCTTAACGACCCGATACCAACCAAAATGCTTAAGCACCCAAGGATTCGCACCATAGGATCAAGGCACAACACACCACTTATACACTCTACTGAGAGCAAACCGGAACCATAAACGTAAACCGCCCGCTTGCTACGAATTATCTCCAACGGAGAATAAAGTTTAGCTAAGACTTACGCACATACCGCATGTTATTACAAACGAACAACATATAATTTCGTACTAAAAGTACCTGATGTAGCGCTGTTGGGCTTCCGTGCTCCACTACCCATCATGTAATCGCACTCTAACCTCCTAACCCGATCGTCATACGATTCGGAACACTCTGACTTTCGGTGTCCGTCCATCCGGCAAATGAAACACCTGATTGAGCCTAAAGGTACCACCGTACAATCTTGTGCCAAATGACCCCGTTCCCCACACTTAAAGCACGTGACCTTGTAACCCTTCTTACTCTTCTTCTTCATATTCCCGACGCCTTCAGGCGTACTTCGTGCCCTCTTACCATGAGCACCATGTAATCCTAACCTTGCAAGTACATCTTCATCATCGCTACCTCGAGGTTTGGGAAACCTCTTTTCAAACTCTTCCTTTACAACTTTAGTCACTTGGTCTCCAAGACCATTTCCGTCATTTGTCCTTCGACCAACTCCTTGGTTACTTCTCTAACTTTGCCGGTGAAAACCGAGACATATTGTTCAAACACGGCCTCAATCTTTAACGTTAACTCATCCTTCCCTTCGTGAATAGGCTCACTCGTTCCGCATCCATCTTCCGTTTTCATTCTAAGGGATGCAAACGATTAGATCACGAACGTATAGACCACACGCACAACACCGTCCCATCTTGCTAAACACTCGTCGTACATCACTTGTTAGACACGATTTGCACCCGTAATAAGGTTTGCAAGTCCTTATTACGCATACACGCCGTATCGACACGTTAGTACAACGACCGCTTCGCTCGATGATATAAACAAACACAAACAAAATTCTACGCGATATAAACACACGCGAGAATTATTATCACATCACAATAGCATATTAATAATATCCGCATTACTAATATAAACGTTAGTCAACCTATAAACAAGGCACTAGCTTGAACCCATTCCGACCCGTAATCCTACAAGTCCCGCAACAAATTAAGCACACACAAAAGTCTAAGTCTAGGCACCTATCTCAAGTCACCTAAATCCCTTAGACCATGCTCTGATACCACTTGTAACAACCCAAACCAAACCGCAATCGAACCCGCTTAAAATATCACAAAAAAAAAATTTAATTTGCTGTTCAGTTATTGGCGCGGCGCGCCATACTTCTGCGCGGCGCGCAGAATGCCCTGGACAGGCTGCTGTCCCAAAAAGTCAAATACGCGAAAATGTTTGACCGTTTCCCGACATAATTAGACAAAACACTTTCAGCCACAAGTCCATGTATGTAAAACTAACACATTCCATTCATAAAATAAGTTTTACGAGGCTGGGCCCACATCGGCCGTTTTACGACTTTCGTACGAAAATTCAAGTTTTCAACCACATGATTTGTAATACAAAATAAAGGCCGAGCATGGCGATTGGGGATACGCTACCCAATCCTAATCAATCCAAAAGCAAGCCTTCTAAAGCAACTACGCGAGTCACTAGTTCCCACGCTTACCCGAGCCACCTCATCCAAGCAAATCTATAAAAAAAGTCAACAACGAGAGGGTAAGCTAAAGCTTAGTGAGTGATAATATACTACATAGATATATATGCATAAAATGGACACGCACGCAATTAAACAAATACCGCATACCGGAGCATCCAAACATAAAGGCAAGCTAGTCTAGGCATACCGTACGATCACTAAGCAACAAGCTACTAATACATCAATAAGATAAGTTCACCAACGTCGATGTGAAAAACGCCAATAAACTACACCCGGAGGGTTAGCTACATCACGACAATACAACGTTATACGTATACAATATATATATATATATATATATATATATATATATATATATATATATATCTCGAATAACATAATTTGCTTACGCTTACAACACAATAACCATGGTTAACCAATCGTACAAGGGAATGGCGCTCGCGAAAACGCCATCGGTGTTCATATCATCCGTTAGGGTACTTAACACCTCGTATCACTAACCCCTAGGGTGGCACCTTAACACCTCGGTACTTCACCCCGAGTGGCATCTTAACACCTCGATGCTTCACTCATTATTTTACGGAGTGGTGTCTTAACACCTCGACACTACACCCCTAGGTGGCATCTTAACACCTCGATGCTTCACCCCGAGTGGCATCTTAACACCTCGATGCTTCACTCATCACGTGAAACGTGGTGTCTTAGCACCTCGACACTACACAATTCACGTTACAACAAATAGATACATTATATACCTACACATATAATTATTCCACTCACAATATTAACCCTTCGCCATTGGGGTTATATAATCCACATCACACGCCCATGTGATAACGTACACACAAAGTGTGCATCTCGCCAAGGTAGTCAACCAAAACGCACAACCGTGCCAATTGGACCTATACACAAGTCCAACAATTCCACCTATAAGAGAAGTGAGCTCTATAACCGAGAACCCCTTCACCCGACCCGCACCCATCCTACACATACATATGCATATAGGATATTAACACTCACCTTGTCACCTTGAAGAATGCTACCGAATAATTCGCAATCACCGATGGAATGTACCTATTCCATTTATCACATAACAAGTAACACAATTAGGGTGGATATACAAATCAACCCAAATTGACAACTAGTGCAATTTCGACCCAAATGCACTTTCAAGCACCAACCGTGCCCAAACTAACCAATAATCACTAACACAAGTGAGAATGGTCCTAATATGCCAATCAAACCTAATCATAGGTGTTAAACACCTATCTTGCCCAAAATGACACTTAAACCCTAATTTGACCCATAAGGAGTCAATATCACGCCATTAGCAAGTTTTGACACCAAAACATATTTAACTCGGTTCTATGCTTTAACTTAATCCATTTTACGTTTATAAATCTTATTAAATCGGCAATTGAGTCATAATCATCAACAAACCCTAATTTTGACTCTAGTCAAAATTAGTCAACCACAAGAACCCTAATTGTCTCCAAAACATCAATAATCACTAATACTAGTGATTATACACTATTTATAAGTCTTAAACATGGTTAAATCATTAACCAACCCAAAACCCGCCAAACATCAAAATAGCAAGTTCCCATAAACCCTCTTCATCAACTAAATGGGTTTTACAACTAACAATCTCAAAACCCTAACATTGAAATCTCAAATCAAACAATGAAATTCGGAGTTTGAACTTACCAATACCACCAAAATGATGCCGTTGACGAGTAGAACAACTTTAAAACCCGAGCTTTGGTGAGAATCTCACTCCTTCTTCTCCAATTCAAGCTCTCTCACTCTAGAACTCTTTCTCTCTCTCTAGATATGGATGAGAGTGTTTGTGTGGGTGAGAAATGAGCTCCAATGGAGTTCTAGATCAGTTTTGGTGACCCTAAACTGACCCTAAATGAAAAGACCAAAGTACCCCTCATTTAAATCTTTTAAAAAGGCTGAAAAATGCTTCAGGGGCAATCGGAGCGCCGCTCCAAAAGGTGGAGCGCCGCTCCAAACAACTAGAATTTGTGGCCGAGCCCAAAACAAGTTTCAGCAACTTGTTTTGGCCATAACTTTTCGACCGTAACTCCATTTTCGATGAATCAAATATCGTTGGAAACGTAATAAGATTTTCTTTCCAATGGTAAGGCTTTGAAACATCAACTCAAACTTTATTTGGGGTTGAAAAGATACGTACACACCTTGTCACTTCAGACAACGTCCAATTTCCTTCGACGTTCGAGCAAGCAACACGTACATGCTGCGTACACTTCATACACGCATCGTACACCATAAATACATTATGTACAATAAATATTTGGGTCTTACACGATCCTATCAAATTCTTCAAACAAATTCTGATCTAGTGATGCCATGTCACTCACTTCCGAAACCTACACATGTTCATCAAGGTCAACTTCAACTAATTTGTGAACGTGTTTAGCATGAGTAGATTTAATAAAATCGTAATGAGACACAAGAATACCAAGATACATGGAAGATTTGAGCACACAGATCACTTTACCAAATTACCCGGCTACTACACGAGCGTTGGCCACCAAAATACATGTTGTCGGTATTCCTCTTAACTCAACCCAAGTGAAACAATCATAAGACTATGCCACCTACGAGAAGGGGGTGATCAAGACTAGATAACATCTATAACATTAATAGACGTATGTGATCTTTGTTAAAGGTGAAATGCACATATCCTTAGGGATATGAGGAACACCGACAACAATCATGTGCATGTCTCTGGAGTGCCTGGTATCCAAAAAATATTTCTAATGAATATAATTTACTTAGATAACTTTGGAATTCTTTGGATGAATCGTATTTTTTTCTCAGGTGTGTAGAACAAGTATTTCACGAGTTTTCGTAAAATAGGTAAACCTAGTGGTACGACCATCAGGTATAGCCAAACCATTAAAACCCGTGGTGGCAACACCAGGTTATATCCTGTGAGATCCGGGGTGTGAACACCGGGTTATCATTTGCAACAACAAAAAATGTAGGGACTACATACATGATTAATATGAATGAAACATAAAATGATAAATGCGGAAATCTAGTGTTATAATTTCAATAAAAGTACAGTCTTAAGCCCTTCATAATTTAAAAATTATTATTATTGTATCTTGGTTTACGTATGACAATATAATGATTTACAAACCACAACATAATTTTGAATCTACATGATAACCCGGTGTTCACAGCATCGAGTCTCACATGTTAATTATGTTGAACAAAAGATCAAAGGAACATATGTAGGGGGCCCTCGCTTTTGGAGAGGGTTAGTCACCAGACGGCAGACGCGACAAGCTGTGGCAAAATCTGAGATTTGTAGCCGAGCTATTTAAGGTCTGGAAGATCAAGAGGATCGCGTTTAGCGAGGGTAGGGTCACGACGCGACCCTGTATCGTGTCCAACAAGTCATAAAAATATTACCTTTTTTTGTTTGTCCTATAAATTAAACCTCTATCTTCTTGTAACTCTAACACTTATGAAAATTAATAAGAATTTCTCTTAGGTTATCCGTGGATTAAACCAATAGCAATATTAGACATAACCACATTAAATTCCCTGTGTTATTTATATTCTTGCACTTATTTTAATCCTTATCTTTCTGTGTTCTTGGTATTTATCTGTCTGTTCTTAGTTGGGTGATAACCTAGGGTTGTCATGTTCTTGTTGGGGCTCGCTAAATTTAACAAGTGGTATCATAACCTGTGATACTATCTTAATTCAGGAAAAATGACTAGATCAAAGTGGTGTGAAGATTGATAGGTTTGATGGAACTGATTTCAGTTTCTGGATGATGCAGATAAAAGATGTACTTTATCAATAGAAGCTTTATCAGCCTTTATTGGGGGTTAAACCTGATGGTATGGAGCAAGAAGAACGGAATCTGTTAGATAGGCAAGCTCTAGGGTTTTGACTTTCTCTGGCTAAGAATATTGCTTACAACATTGTAGGTGAAACCACAACTGCGGGATTAATTGTGGCTTTATCTAACATGTATGAAAAGTCTTCTACTTTGAATTTTCTTGATACGATAGTTAGGGAATGCTAGGATGATAGAGGGTTCCTCGGCAGCGGATCATGTTAACGAATCTAACCTAATTTTAACCTGGTTGGAATATGTTGGGGTTAAATTCGGGGATGAGTTGGAGGCGTTGTTTTTGTTATCCTCATTACCCAAGAGTTGGTCTGGCACGGTGACAGTGGTTAGCGGTTCATCCAGAACTACTAAGCTTACTTTTGAGGGGATCTGGGATTTAATTCTCAGTGAAGGAATCAGGAGGAAAGATTCGGGCGAGGGTTCGGGTTCCATTTTGAGTGTTGGTCGGGGGAGAGCTAGATCAAAAAGTTCATCAAAGACTAAAAATGCAGTGTGTTTGAATTGTGAGCAGGTTGGTCACTATAAGTCAAAGTGCCTGAGTCTAAAGTCGAGTGGGAGCTCAATGACTACAGTGATCGAGGACGCGATGATGTGTGGTGAAGGATGTAAGGTTCATCTTGATGTTGAGTCGATATTGAAGGATGTAAGGTTCATCCTTAAGTTCAAGAGAAGCTTAATCTCAGTTGGGAAGTTGGAGAATGAACGAATTAAGGACGTGTATGGTGATCAACAGTGGAAGGTTATTGGAGGCGATCGCATCAATAGTAGGTTTAAGACGGGAACCATGTATATGGTTGATATTCCTTCCGAGGAATTAATAGGTGAAAGAATAACTACTGGAGATTCTAGCGGGCTGGAGCTTTCTAGTATTGTTGAAGGATATTATTTGAGTGGGAGCTCAAGAGGAATCAAAACTAGTAGGAGTTCAAATAGAATTGGTTACACTGAAGTCTTCGATACTTCGAGTATATAAAGTCCAATTGCAACTTTATTGCGATTGACTGAGGAAGATGAATGAGAGGTTTTTCTAGGAGTCACTGTTAAGAACACATACATACAGTGGGAGTTGGCTCGGAGTGAAAAATCGGGTTCGTCAAAATTCGTGTGCACATATGTGGTCGGTGTTCCAACGGAGAAAGCAAAAGCAGTAAGGTGGACGTTTAAGGGTGCGACCGCTTCCTAATGCAAGGTCTTGATCAGTAAGGTCCATGTGTTTGTTATGCCAACGGGTTTATTGTTTATTGGAGAGATGAGTCGGGTTGATGGTTATATGTATACATGTATACATGGATTGCTTGGACAATGGGGCCACTATAGTCGGGTAGGGGCTCTGACCCGTTATCTCCTAAACTAAGGAGATATATGTTGTATCCAAAGTGATTCTTATTCCCAAGCTAGTAGCATAGACCAGATTATTTCTCAGCGGTATTTTTAATTTTGAAAGACTTCCTTCCCTCGTAGGTTAGCAATGCGGAAGTGTGGCGTGTTTCGGGTGGCTCATCTGGCGGTATCAAAATGAGATGTAATCAGCGGGTCAAATGTTGATATGGGAAGTATGACCAGATGTAAGAGTTTAAGCTAGATTTTGTTCAAAATCTTCAAGTTGGGGATTGTTGAGGTTGTAGATGTTGAACTAAAGATCGAAGGAACAGATGCAGAGGACCCTCGCGTTTGGCAAGGGTTAGTCTCTAGACATCACAAGCTGTGGCAAAATGCGAGATTTGTAGCCGAGCTATTTGAAGTCTTGAAGATCAAGAAGATCGCGTTTGGAAAGGGTAGGGTCGTGAAACGCGACTATTTGCCGTGTTCAGCAAGTCACGTAATTGTGTCCTTGTTTCCCATAAATTAAACCCCTAGCTTCTAACCCTACGAAAATTAACAAGAATTTCGCTTTGGTTGGTCGTGGATTAAACCAATAGCAATATTGGACATAACCACGTTAAATTCCTCGTGGTATTTACTTTCTTGCACTTATTTTAATCGTTATCTTCATTGTTCTTGCTATTTATCTGTTAGTTGCTAGTTGAGTGATAACCTACGGTTGTCATGTTCTTGTTGGAGCTCGCTAAATTCCTAATAAATTATCCACGTAAACCTAACATGACGTTGCCACCCCCCGGTTTTAGTGGTTTGGCAATACCCACTGGTCATACGATCGGGTTTACCAGTTTTACAATGTCTCTCGAAAAGCTTACATGTTCTTGAAAAACTTACATGTTCTGCAAACTAGGTCCAAAAATGCATGATTCATCCAAATGAAATTCGATAACTCTGTATTGTTTATTTCACAACTAAAATTGTAAAGATTATTCTTTGATTATTCTTTAAATGAACATCAAAACTTGAAAAAAGGTATCTAATATGTTTTTACAACTAATTCTTGTTATTACTCAGAGCGATTAAATTAACGGTTCAAAAATGCATTAAGTGATCAATAGATTTTTTTTTTTTTAACTTGTGGCCGTGGTGTAGTGGATTGACACATTCTTTCCGCAGGGGAGACGCAGGTTCAAATCTTTGCACACACAATTAATTTCCAAGTTCATCCCCACATTAAAATAAGCCTGACTAGGAGGTTTAATCGGATCCGTTCACGGACCTCTACCCGGACACTACCCATATGGATATGTTCCCGGGTACCGTCGATCGGGTTCGAGTTTCCGCTCGAACGTGTGTTACGTGCAAATGATGAGGGTCGTTGAAATAAATGATCCGCTGATTCAAAATCGCCGTTCAAAAAAAGTCAATAGATTTTTTTTAAACGGCCGTTATAAGTCACTGACAGAGGGTCGAACACGATGTCGGCACACACCCACCCGATCATTTCCATAGTACGAATCATTACAATTCTACCACCCCTTAGGAGGAAGCCCCCACGACGAATTCATACGAGCATCGCCTGTGGTAAAACCCCCTCCGGTGAAGCTCTAACGCAAGACATCCGGAACCTCTTAAGCTCGTGAAATAGACGGTTAACAATAAGGGAAAGTTACACCGAGTAGGAGTCAAACTCTGACCTTTCATATGATGACAAGTCATTATACACAAACTACTTCTTGTTATTATAGTCAATATTTTGTTGGTGATTTTAGTGTTATCAACAATCATTTTAGTTAATTGGGATTTACTAGAAAGCAAAGGCTTATCGTATTAAGCTCAATAACGAGTTTGGAGAGTGCGGAGTGCACGCTCGTTCGAGTTAATTCAATAAGGTCTTGGAAATTACATCTTTTGATGAAAGGTAACCATGAATGGTTACATCATTTCATGAAGAGGGATGTTATTTTCTAAAAGGTTTAAACGAAGAGTTGCATCTTTTCGTTGAAAGGTTGCATATTTACACTGAATGGTTACATCCTTTCGTCGCACCTTTTCACCTCTTATATATAGAGGGCTTTGCTTTCATTCTAACTAATAGAAAACACACACATATTCTCTAACAATTTGATCAGTGATTTCATTGCCAAAAACACTGATTGCGTTCTTGTCTTATCCCTGTAAAGATTTCGTGCAACCGAGGCAATCGTAGGGTCGAAATACTTTATAGAGAAAGTGAACACACGATTCAAGAACGAATCCGGCAGTCAATTCATACCCAATTTCTAACAAATCTATAAAGTATTTGTTGATGATAAACCTTGATTTTTCTTGAAAGGACGTATAGGGTACGTTAGTGGAATAATCAAATGGAATTCATGATCTTGATTGACTCGTGGCATTTGTGGCCACATGTTACTGTGTTACACTATTTAATAATGGATTTATGGAATTCATCTCGGTCGGTGGCCTCCTGGTACAACCATATGGAGTTCCATCATATGGCACCATGATTGAATTGAATGTATAATGATTTCATCATTAAAATAATTATGTGATTCACTCGTACCGCCATAATATTAATTGATGAGTCGGTGACGATGAATTATATTAATTATTGAATTATGAAATCCTTTATGGAATTCATTTAATTATAGAATCATTTATGAATTGTGAATAAGGCCTGGCAGTGTTTAGAATACGTGTATAAGATACACAAATTTTGGATTTAAATTTGTCAAATCAATGGTGAAATGGAAAGTTGATACGATGATTATTTGGGTTGCATATTCATTGGAGAATAAAATCCAAGAGATGTATCTTAGAAGCGTATGATTCAAGAATAATTCTTATGGTGAAACAATCAACGGAACCGAGTACGCATTTCTATCCATCTTATTTAATTTTTATGCATGATTGACATAAATAGGGATGCAAGCATGAATATTACTTGAACAAATTCACATGAGTCATCGATAATGTTAATTGTTTCTGTAAGTGGTTAAAATCTAGAAAATGATCGATGGTTCTTTATTTGTTTATAAAACTACATAGCCTATGACGTGTGAATACCGATATTCAATTGGTGAAAGGATTGGTGAAAAGTCACAACTTTTGACTTTTTATCCAACGATTACGGTTTTCATCGTAGTGTTGTACCATCTTTTGGTTGATCCTTTTGACTTTAGTTTTTAATCTAAAAAGGATAACAATAATGGTCTAGTGTATGAAACTTTAAACTATTAAGGTCATCCATCCAGTAGATTATCCGTTCTCAAAATCGATTTAATTTTGTACGGAACCAAGTCCAAGGCGATGAATTTTATTTATCGGTTATTTGAATAAATGTAATGGATGGAGTTATCGGATGGAACCCTGTTGGTTTTCTGTCTTTCGACCACATATTTCCTTCCATGCTATCGGATTATTATTCAGCCCCATTTCATGACTTGGTTGTCTACCGACCAATGGTGGTGGTCGGAATTTGACACGACGGTGGTTGAAATCTGATAGGACGGTGGGTGAAGACCGTGAAGTATGATGCGATGGTGGTCATAATATGATATGTCGGTAATCGAAAGACGGTGAAAAGTGAATATACGGATTATACTAGACATTATTCATTTATTTCTAAGACCCATATCTTATCGATTGTTATATCAGTTTATTCACGTCATGACATCTTTTGTCGGTAACAGTTGGTCTCAAATTATTTGAAGGTTTATATCTCTGGTGCATGTTGGATACATGCTAAGTTTGTAAGATATTAACAATTCAAATGAATATATAAACACGTGGGTGTTTCATAATTATGAAGCGGTAGAACAAGAAATGCAAGTAACTATCTAATACTCTTAAATACCCATGGCATCATGTTGGTTTGGAGAAATCATGCTTGCTATAGCCATTGTTCATGGTCTAAGAATGCCATGTATTTATTGCTACGAATTGTTTTTCTATTCAAGTGATGACATCCATAAGTTGTTGGATTTTGCACTTAGTGTGAATCAAGACAATAATGTTGAATTATTGAGACACTATACCTTGATGTCTTTCTTCTTGATTTAGAAGTGCATTGACTAATGTATGTTTTGTTAATTATAATCTTACTATCCAATGTAATGGTAATAATTTGCACATAATGATAATGAGGATACATTATCAAGAGTGTATAAATTATAGGTTTACATTGATGAGTTGTGAAAATGTTGGACTTGATGTCGACTAATCAATCAATGAATAAATGAGTGTACACGAGTTTCTTATGGTAGAATAAGAATTCAGTAAGTCCTTGGATTAAAGGATTACTAAAGAAAATTGATTGAAGTCGAAGTGAATGAGAGTAAAGTCCAATTAGATCCCTAGGTATGGGATGTCCTATGACTAAGGCATATAGTCAAATGTACAAGGGAAAATCTAGATACTTATGCCTTAGACATATCACGTTTCGTGAGTTGATTACGAATGGAGTGATGTATGTGAATTTTGTTGGGTCACAACAAAGTTTGACTAAATCACTGGACAAAACATTAGCCGAAAGCGCGCACAAATTAGGCTAATGATGTGGGATTGAAGTCCAACCAGATCTTCCAAAGTGAGACGCCCAATTCCCTTCTAGTACAACGCTAGAAGTTGAATTCAATGAGGTAAGCTTACTTTCTGAAGATTGAAACACATAAATATTCTGATCCCAAAGTATGTGTTTAGACCCGTAAGTGGAGTTAGGTTGAAGTTTAACTTCTTAATAGTTCTTTTGAAAAATTGCAAATGCGGGTGCAAGACTAAAAGAGCTACCTATGTGAACATGAAGTTTTGCCGCTTCAATGGAGCTTTGGACTTAGCTGCCAATATGTTCACTGAAGGATTGGGACACATGGCTTATAATAGTGTCAAGATTGTCTTAGAGATATGTAAGAAACTGATGTGTATAGTATTTTATAGTTTTCATATGAATTGAAGGGTTCAATTCTTCGTGAACACCCTGATTTTCGAATTCTCGTAAATATTATACTAAGTGGAAATTCAATTCTTCATGAACATTTCCATTTATGCATTAGTTTGTTCTGTTTGTTTAATTATTTTAGTAAATCAAGGATTACACTAAAATGGGGGGGATTTGTTGGTGATTTTAGTGTTATCAACAATCATTTTAGTTAATTGGGATTTACTAGAAAGCAAAGGCTTATCGTATTAAGCTCAATAACGAGTTTGGAGAGTGCGGAGTGCACGCTCGTTCGAGTTAATTCAATAAGGTCTTGGAAATTACATCTTTTGATGAAAGGTAACCATGAATGGTTACATCATTTCATGAAGAGGGATGTTATTTTCTAAAAGGTTTAAACGAAGAGTTGCATCTTTTCGTTGAAAGGTTGCATATTTACACTGAATGGTTACATCCTTTCGTCGCACCTTTTCACCTCTTATATATAGAGGGCTTTGCTTTCATTCTAACTAATAGAAAACACACACATATTCTCTAACAATTTGATCAGTGATTTCATTGCCAAAAACACTGATTGCGTTCTTGTCTTATCCCTGTAAAGATTTCGTGCAACCGAGGCAATCGTAGGGTCGAAATACTTTATAGAGAAAGTGAACACACGATTCAAGAACGAATCCGGCAGTCAATTCATACCCAATTTCTAACATATTTTGAATAGTAGACCTCTTATTTCTCAACCGAAATCTGATTGTAGCAGTTGGAACTTGCAAATGTGAAAAACGCAATTCATAAAGTGGTCCTGTGTAGTATAAGTCACGACCCACCTTACGGTCCATATGGTGCATCCTCTATTGAATTGTAGGTACCATTGACATTTTATCAACATCTAGATAATTTTCTATTTATTAGGATCCACAAATTTTCAGGGCTTTTTTTTTGGATAAAAACAAGAAATTAAATAAATAATTAACTAATACCATTCAACAAATTGATGAATAGCCTCATTAATTAGAGTTACAAAGGTAGGTAGTGAGACTACTACAACAACAAATGACAGATCCAATATATTGAAACAAAGCTCTGTTGGACCTATAAACTTAACCAACAACAATTATTAACATTTATAGACACATGTGATCTTTGTTAAGTTGAGGATCGCTAACATATGTTTCTTTTCTGTTTCACGAATTTTATGAACCAAATTTAAAAACATAGCATAAAAAATAAAATAAAAGTATTTTACAAGTTACTAACTGTACTATGATTCGTAATCTATTTGAAGTATCCGATGAGTCAAAAGTCTATAATTCTGTAAATATGCTAAGTGTTGAAGTCTGACATTTATAGACTATCTCAAGTTAGTCAAACTTCACTAGAAGCATATCTTAGAGTAACTATGAAAAAGAATTGGATATGCTGAGAAAAACAATGTCTTGTAATCTATTTGAAAATTTGAATAGTCAAATGTTTGGTTGCAATTCTAGAAATATGTGAAGTGTTGAAGTCTAGAATTTACAAAATATGTCAAGTTAGTCGGGCCCATTAGACTATCTCAAGAAACCATACTATATGTGTTTTCCAGAGTTATAAAGAAAACCATATTTTCTATTATTACGTGGATCGGTTTTGGAAGGTATCTATAGCTAAAAACGAATTGTTTCAATAAACGAGCGGCGAAGATCATATTATGTATTTAGTCACTTAGATGCATTAAAGTGTAGTTATGGAGATCACATGATTTATGGGATTTAGCTTGATTTCAAGAACAAGAAATCAAGCTTAGGTTATAGAAGATTGTAATCTAGTCTATATATAGTATATATAGAGTGACTTATCGTCTTGTAAAATTGCTCATTCTTGCTATACCGAACGATCATTGTAATTGTGTATTCAAAGTAATAACAACACATGCAATTCATTGAAAATACGCCTGTTCAATCTTTATTCCGCACTAATTATTGTTCAAACATTACTTCTAAGCGTTCTAAATCTTGGCTAATATATTTTAAGTTAATTGATCAACCATCAGGACTAAATAGGAAACGATCTTGAATAACGTGGTTAGATTCCATACCTCTAAATAAAAATACTTATTTCTCGAATAGTCTAAACAAAAAAAATCTTATTCGTTTACTCGTTTACCCATTTACGTAAGAGAACAAACTAGCTGCCTAAAAATATCACCAAAATTTTCCTATATATATCAAACTCATCCAATCATTCATCATCTACCTTAATTCTCATGGAAAAACCACCACATATTGCTTTTGTACCTAGTCCAGGAATGGGTCACCTCATCCCATTGGTTGAATTTGCTAAAAGACTTGCAAACTTACACAATTTGTCTTCAACTTTGATCATCCCAAATGATGGCCCTTTATCCAATTCTCAATCTGCATTTCTTGATTCACTCCCTAATCCCATAAACTATATCATCCTTCCTCCAGTAAACTTAGATGATTTGTCCCAAGATACCAAAATCGAGACCCGGATTAGTCTCATGGTGACCCGGTCTATTCGTTCTCTTCATGAAGCCTTTAAGTCCATGATTTCGGATAAAAAGATTGTTGCTTTATTTGTTGATCTCTTTGGTACAGATGCTTTTGATGTTGCTAATGATTTTGGTGTCCCTAGTTATCTTTTTTTCCCAGCATCAGCAATGACTTTGTCTCTTCTTCTTCATCTTCCAAAGCTTGATCAAACAATTTCTTTCGAGTATAAGGACTTACCCGACCCGATTCACATAACGGGTTGCATACCAATTCATGGTAGGGACCTGCTTGACCCTCTTCAAGACAGGACTAATGATGGATACAAATGGGTTTTGCATAATGCAAAGAGGTTTATGATGGCTAAGGGCATAGTGGTCAATAGCTTTAAGGAGTTGGAGGCTGGCACAATTCAAAATTTACATCATGAACAACCTGGTAAACCAACTCTTTACCCGGTTGGACCGTTGGCACAGAGTGGGTCCAACTTAAGTAGGGATGTAAACGAGTCGAACTGCTTGAAGTGGTTAGATGGCCAACCAAGTGGTTCAGTGTTGTACATATGTTTTGGGAGTGGTGGGACCCTTTCATCTCATCAAGTGAATGAATTAGCCATGGGTTTGGAGTTGAGTGGGCAAAGATTCCTATGGGTAGTTAAAGCTCCAAATGATACTGGTATACCTAATGCCACATACTTAAATTTCAATGACCAAATTGACAATTTCAACTTTTTACCAAAAGGGTTCTTAGAAAGAACCAAGAATTATGGGCTAGTGGTGCTTTCTTGGGCACCACAAGTCCAAATCTTGAATCATGGCTCAACGGGTGGGTTTTTGACTCATTGTGGTTGGAACTCGGTTCTTGAAACTGTAGGCCAAGGACTACCAATGATTGTTTGGCCACTATATGCGGAACAAAAGATGAACGCGTTAATGTTGACAGAGGGTTTACATGTTGCCTTGAGGCCTAAGCCGAATGAAGATGGAATTGTGGATCATATAGAGATTGCGCGTGTTGTCAAGGGTTTGTTTGAAGGTGAAGAAGGATTAACGATTCGAAATAGAATTAAGAAGCTTCAAGAAGCGGCTGTAAATGCGCTTAGGGAAGATGGGTGTTCCACAAAAACACTGCACCATTTAGCTTCAACCTTAAAAAACGAAGTTTAGTCTAAGTCAATTAGCTGCAGAGTTTATATGTATGATTGCTGCTACTACGAATATAGCTCAAGAAAAAATAAAATATGGAGTTGCTGGTTGCATAGCTTGTTTTCAATAACCAAAAATTCAATCCGATTGGGTTTTTTTTTTTTTTGTCAACTTCACTTTCTGTTGGGGGTGTAACGACCCTACTTTTTCCGTTATCTTTTGCCGTTAATTATTTAACGACCGTTAATTATTTTTCGTGCCACGTCATTTCTATGACCTATATTATTATTTTTGTAATAATATATTAATTATTATGTGTTATATGAATATTTGTATTCATATCTTTAATTGTACGTTTCTACGTGTCGCGGATTTCTATCCTGCGAATCTTTTCGGTTTTCAAACCAACGGTCGAACTTTTGGAATTTTTAAGTCCTAATTATTTTAAATATGATATTTTGATGTCATATGATTATATATAGTGTTTATATATTTTATTCGTCGCGTATTTATTATCCCTTCGAAAAATCAATCGCGTAGCGGCGTTTTCGCGTTTCGGGTTTCGTTCGGGCGTTCGGGCCACTAGGATTTTGTCATTTATCAAATTGGGCCACTATGGGGCCCACCCCATTCAGTTCTTGGCCGAAATTGTCAAGGAGGGGGGTATACCCCATTCATTTTTGCAATACTCCTCATTTTTACATTTTATTCCTAATTTTATCAAACCTAATTTTAGATATTTGCTCTCTTCCTCCCCTTTTGCTCCCTTGAGCCGTCTCCACTTCCACCACCAACATCATCATCATCAATTAATTTTAAAGCTTGGATCAAGGATTGATTAACACCAACGCGTTCCTCTCAATCTCCTCTACGCGATAACATCCATTGATTATTGATTAGGGTATAAACCCTAACCCTAGAACTTTTGATTTTTCATTTATTTTCTGTATTTTTATGATTATTTAGTAGTATGATGTTTGTGGATTATTGTAATGGTGTTTGTATGCATAGATGTACTCATAATCACATGTTTTCGGTTTGTAAAATTCTGGACAGCAGCTTTTTCGTGTGTTTCTGATATGATGACTGATATAAATGTTAAAATAAAGTATCTAGATGAGTTCCTCTCATCAAGACGTTAATTTTAGACTCCGGATTCATGTCGTTTCGATTCCCGGAACCCTAATTATGATCAAAGTGGTATTTTGTTAAGATTGAAATGTGATTTTGGTATGAACCAGGTTTGGTCCGACTTTGTGACCATATTTGGTGACTTTAGGGTGTGTTAGTGTGTTAGAACTGATGGTGGGGCGAACTTTCATGTTCGGGTCATCTCAATCCAAGCCACGAATCACCCGTTACGTCTAAAACACGTTTTTGATTGAATTAAAGTTCCAAGTAGTGTATTGGCTGTATATCACGACTTGTGGGCTGTTCTTGGTGTGTTCTTGAGTGTACCAAAGTGTCGGGTGGTTTGCTTAGGCGGAGATATATGTAAGGTTCGCCGAAAACCGACACCCGGGGCTCAAGATTCGACCCGATGAACTTTTGATTAAAACTTATGGTTAAATATTAAAACTTATGAGAAAAATAATGATTTTCATTATTGATTAATTACTTATGATATAAGAAGTAATTATTATTATGATATATATTTATTATATCATTTAATTATGACTTATGATTTAATTAACATTTTAATTAAACTTATGATTAATAATACTTTTATTATTAATGAAAAATACTTATGATAAGTATTAAACTTATATTATGAGATTATTATTATTATAGGACTTATAATAAGGATTAAATAATTATTTAATTATTATAAGACTTAGTTATTATTTAATTATTAAATACTTATGATTTAATAAGTATAATTAGAAATTTATGATATGATTAATAATTCATTATTAATTAATAATACTTATGATATGATTTAAAATTTATTATTAATTAATAATACTTATATTATGACTAATATTTAATTAATTAATTAAATACTTATGTTATATTAATTATATCATTTAAACTTATCTAAACTTTAATAATTCATTTTTATTTAATTAAACTTATGTTAAGACATAATTATACACTTTTGACTTTAATAAACATTATAACCTATGTTATTATTATAACTTACACTTTTCAAATTAATGTTGACTATGTTTGACCAAGGTTGACTTTTGAGTTAACTTTCGGTTGACTTTGACTTTCAGTTGACTTCTGTTGACTTTCTAAATAAGGAAACTTTCCTAACTTCAAAACTTTCTAAAAATAGAACTTTGTAAATTTGGAAACTTTCCAAAAATAGAAACTTTCCAAAAATAGAAACTTTCCAAAAATAGAAACTTTCCTAAAATAGAAAACTTTCCAAAAATGGAAACCTGCTAAAAATAGAAACTTTCTAAAAATAGAAAGTGTGTGTCTGTATGCTGTTCCAGTCAAACCGATGCTTGCCGAGTGTTATTCTATGTCTACTTGCAACATGTACAATAGCTATCATACTAAGACTTGACCTAAGTTAGTTATTTATATCGGCCTGCTTTATTTATAGGTCGGCGTTGTGATCTTTCTTGATCACTTTACTTTATTTGCTGTTCGCTTGTTTGTGAGATTTCTTCAGTTGCTATTAAGGTGAGTTATAGTCCCATTTTCTATTTTAAATCTTTTGGGATGAGAATACATGCAATTTATTTTATATTTTGGACACAAGTGGAAGTTGGTTTAAATTATTCATTGTGAGTTGAACAAAAATATTCCCTAGTCTGGTAACTGTAATCACTGGTTTCTACTAGTGAACGCGAATCCTACGGATAGATCTATCGGGTTTGACAACCCCATTTCGAGCTAGTCGCGCTAGCAATTTGTTATCGGAATGTTTAGTACTTCGTATTTTGTTGTAGATACACTTGTTCGGTGTATATTATTTATTGTGTTTGGCAAGGGTAAATAAATGGTTAAGTGGTTACCAGGTGGCTCACGGAAAATGGAATAATGTTTTATTATATGTTTTCTAGCATATAATTTGGTGGTTCAAAAAGGAGTTTTTATGTTTTCAAACATAAATTTTTATTGTTTAAATTAAATATTGTTTGCAATATTAAACCTATAATTCACTCAACATTTTTGTTGACAGTTACTCGCATGTTTTATTCTCAGGTTCATGATTGATTGCTTCCGCTGTGCTTAGAGAGTCTGCATATTTATGATGGCAGCTTTTGTTAAACATTAACTTGCATTCTATTTTGTTACATTAAAAAGTGGTTGTTTGTTGACTTTATTTTGGTCAACTTTTGGTTAAAGTATTATTGTATAGTTTTTCTAAACTTATACATTTTAGTAGATTTCCTTTATAGGAAATCATTTTTAAATAAAGAATGCAAGGTTGTTTTATTAAATGCATATAGAGTTTCGATCAAGCTTTGGAACCAAGTGACGGAGCTGTTAAGTGTTTTGACGGAGTCGTCACAGGGGGTATATGTAGACATGTGTAGAAAAAACTTACAATATATGCCAATATTTGTAAGATGTGCATAAGAAATTAAGAATCAAACTATATAATTGATATTTCTTATTCTTATTTACTACAGTACAGTTTTTTTTTTTTTTTTTGGGGGGGGGGGGGGGGGGGGGGGGGGGGCATCTCCTTGAAGTACTGTTGTTGTATAATGTGAACTTAAGGCCCAGATTATGGGCTTATTTTAATAAAGCTCGGCCTTTTTAAATAAGAATGTTCTGAGAAAAACATACTCATATAAATGATATAGGAACACTTGTTAAGTTTGGTTCATGTATGTCTAGACAATCTAATAGTATAATATATTATATATTAAAATTAAAATATTAAAAAAATCTAATTGCAATCTTGACAATAGCCAAGCGTTAGGTTAAAGTTACAAAAAGACCTCCTTCCTCTAGAAAACAAATTCACAAAATTAGTTAGGTTAAATTATATTTCAAATCGATTGGAGAAAGATTTCGTCAACGAATTTGTCCGTGATGGATATGAAGCAGATAGCGCTCATCAGATCATTACGCTCAAAATGCAAAACTGATACGAGCAGGTAGACTCATCATGTCATTATTAAAATTTGTTCATATACTCGATTAACTTTCAATTCGTTCATTCGATTCAATTTGTTAGGGTTTCGATGTTATTTAATGTAATTAGTCACTTGTTTAGTTGAGTAATTGTTACATTTCTTTCAATTACGTGTTTGTTGAATGGTAACTAGGGTTTCAAAGTTAATTCTTCTTAATTTTTGCAGAATTTGTATTGATCTCTTAGATAGGCACATGTGTTGTTGCTTACTCATATTATGCCACAAATAGGCTCAGAGTTATCTTGTTGTTAGTTACGCAGTTTAGTGCTTTTGATTTTAAGCGTTTGAAGCTAACGCGCTATTGATGCACTAGAACCAGAAGCTTCTAGTAGTGTGCTTGAATTGAACTATTAACCATTCTCTTGGTTAAAATATTAATATGTGTAAGTATTATGCTAGAAGGATCATTGATTTGTATAGTTTTTCATTTTTCATTATGGGGATAAAAGTAACAGAATGAGTTTTTACTAATTGGTTAATGACATAATGATACAGGTCTGAAAGCTCGTATGAGATACTTCCTTAAGGTTAGTCCGCTTTTTAGTTATTAAATTACAAGAATTAATACTTATGTAAGAAAATATTAAGTGTTTTGCCCCTTTACAGACTATATGTGAGAGTGGATCCTCCCAAGCAAAACCAGCTGCTTTACGAGGTGTTCCTTTCTTTATTACCTCTACTTTATGCTCTACTTCTCTACTTGTGTGGGTTCGAAATTGTATTCTTGTATTGGCTCAATCCGTTCATTCAAGTCTTCATATTTTAGTTAATTCATTACTGTTAAAGCATTTTGTCATCGTGTGTATAATATATATAAGCATGTAGAAGAGGAAAGATATGGCCTGAGTATATCTTAAAATACTATGTCTTTTATTTTGTCTATTATAAGTTCATTGTAGATGTAGATTGGTGATATGAAATTGTATATTATATATACTTGGACATCTTTTTTCTCATATGTAATTTATTCTATTTGTATATCTTATTGTTGCTTCAACTAGCTCACTGTTTCCATTTGTAGCTTGAGTATCGATTAAGGGTCACTATGGGGGCTTGCAGGAGACTTAATGTTGAAATCTAGGATCATAAATACCAACACTGATGTAAAGCTTTTTACTTTCATATTTGTGTATCACACCTAAGTTTTGGTTCAGATATCAAGTAAAATGGTTTTATATATTTCATTCCATCTTTGTTGTCTATTTTGTGCTAATTTGGTTACAAGATACTGCTAGTAGTGGTTTGACATATATGACGATTTTGTTGAACCTTTTGTTATATATCAAATGGTCCTCCATTGATGATCTTACAAAAGTTACACTTTCATTAATTGTTTATTTTTGGATCAATATTTAGGGTCACTGCTGATTTGTTTGTAAACATGTCTTAAAATATATCTCTCCAGTGAAGTTAGAGTTGGAGGATTGGAGACAGCTGATTATCTTGATAACACAAAGAACAGGGATAGAGACATACAAAACAATGGAAGCAATAAGTTTTGAATCAAAGGTAATTTTGTTACTAGTTTTTTACTTTGATTGCTTTTCCATTTTAAGGCTCATGTAGGAGTTACCCTTTACCCGGATTGACAAGATTTACCTGCCAAAGGAGTCCCTATAGTCATCAATTTTCTCGAACATATTGTGTTCCTTCTTGATTGTAATAAGCTTCCAACACATTGCCACCGTTAGGGATGACATCTCTAAAATAGACGTTTAATTACTTGAGTATTATATTATGAGCTACTAAATTAGTTAAGAGTCAGTTATAAAGATCAATTTATTGTATGTGTATGTCTTTTGGGTTTAGTAATTAACACTTTTTTTATTCTTTTTGTGTTTTTTGTACAACAAATAACAATGCCCTCTCTTTGTGTCTGTATATGATTAACAGGTGATTATAGGATGTTCCGGTATAGAAGTCGATTGCAAAAACATGAATTTCGACCTTTCATTGCTTTAGTTCATGATAACTCATCATCATCAACTTCTAACCATGTGCAATACTCAGTCTCAACCATATAGATCTGTTTTGCACCAATATGGTTGAGACTGAGCGGTGGCACTTTCTGATATTCAAGAATTGAATACATGGATGTAATATTTTGGTGTATGAAGTAAATTTTGGTGCAGTGCTGCAAAACTGAATGTGTATGAATCATATTTTAGTGTAATGATGCAAAACAAAACTGAATATATAGATGCATGTGTTTGAATCTTGAAGTTTACCGTGTACATCTTTACCTATTCAATTCCTGGGAGCAGCATTTAATATATATATATATATATATATATATATATATATATATATATATATATATATATATATATATATATATATATATATATATATATATAGGGGCAGGATCAATGGGTAAGTAACCAATCGGGGGGAAGCAAAAATTTTTTTTCTTTTTTTTGGAATTTTTTTTTCCGGCATCAAGATCACACGAAAATATGAACGTTTAGAAGAGACACTTCGGATTGAATGTTATTATTAAGGCGGGAAAACGATCGACAAAAATAACATTCAAGATAATATTGTTCGTGAAGAATATGAACGTTTTTTTCATGTTTTGTAAAGTAAAATTTAGCCCGATTTAGGGTTTAGGGTTTAGGGTTTGGTGTTTGGTGTTTTGGGTTTATGCTCTAAACCCTAAACCCTAAAATCTAAACCGTTCGTGTTAAAAACTCAATCTAAATCCTAAATCTAAACCCTAAACCCTAAATTTCTAAACCCTAATATCTAAATCCTATAAACCCTAATATCTAAAACCCAATAGCTAAAACCTCAACATACGCTCGAAAAACACGATAATTGTTATATATTACTTCTTCGAGCGTTTTCCCGCCAAAATAAAAACATTTATCATAAAGTGTCTCTCCTAAATGTTCATATTTTCATCCCATCTATAATGTTCGTGAACAAAGTTTTTTCAAAAATCGAAAAAAAAACCCCGATTGGTTACCTCCCTCTTGATCCTACCACTATATATATATATATATATATATATATATATATATATATATATATATATATATATATATATATATATATATATATAATAAATTGATGGAATCCTCACTCTTGAAAGCGTGAGCAAATTATGTAAATGGGCAAAGTTCTAATTTCAAATCCTCACACTTACAGATGTGACTAATACACTGCATCAAATCCTTATGCTTAAAACTGAAAGGACCCATCCTAATCTATCTGGACGAAGTCCATATCGATTACAAACGATTCACAATAGTTGATTATATCGCGAGGTACTTGACTTCTATATGATACATTTTACAAACATTGCATTAGTTTTTGAAAAGACAATCTTTCATTACATGGAAAGTTGACGGCATGCATACCATTTCATAATATATCCAACTATACTTGACTTAATAATAATCTTGATGAACTCAACGACTCGAATGCAACGTCTTTTGAAATATGTCATGAATGACTTCAAGTAATATCTCTAATATGAACAAATGCACAGCGGAAGATTTCTTTCATACCTGAGAATAAACATGCTTAAAAGTGTCAACCAAAAGGTTGGTGAGTTCATTAGTTTATCATAAATAATCATTTCCGTCATTTTAATAGACCACAAGATTTTCATTTCTCATAAACATACGTCCCATGCATAGAGACAAAAAATATCATTCATATGGATTGAACACCTGGTAACCGACATTAACACGATGCATATAAGAATATCCCCTATCATTCTGGGAAATCCTTCGGACATGATAAAAACAACAACGAAGTACTAAAGCATCCGGTACTTTGGATGGGGTTCGTCGGGCCCATAGATCTATCTTTAGGATTCGCGTCAATTAGTAGATCGGTTTACTAATTCTTAGGTTACCAAGCAAAAAGGGGCATATTCGGCTTCGATCATTCAACCATATAATGTAGTTTCGATTACTTGTGTCTATTTCGTAAAACATTTACAAAAATTTCGCATGTATTCTCAGCCCAAAAAAATATAAAGGGTAAAAAAGCAAATGAAACTCACCATACAGTATTTTGTAGTGAAAATACATATGACGATATTGAACAACTGAACAATGCAGGGTTGACCTCGGATTCACGAACCTATATTATATATATATATATATATATATATATATATATATATATATATATATATATATATATATATATTAAATCATGTACTTGTAGTCAAACAAATATATATATTATTATTAGTAATATAACTTTTATGTTAATAACCTATATTCATTATATATAAAAATATTAAGTTTTGTTATGTTACAGGTAATAACTATATTCTTATATGTATATATATATATATATATATATATATATATATATATATATATATATATATATATATATATATATATATATATATATATGTATATATATTATTTATTTGTTAAAAATAGTAATAATAATAATACTTTCATAATCTTAGCAATGGCAAAAATAATAATAATATTAATACTTTATATTACTAACAAAGGTGATGATGTTAATAGTAACTCTATTAATGATAATAATATGATATTAATAATAATACTTGTAAATATATTAATTTTACTTGTTAATGAAAGTCATGATACTGATTTTAGTAATTACATAATAATAATACTTGTGATAATATATCTAGTATTACTTATGTTAATTTTGTTCATAAAAAGATATTAATACTAATATCTATGAAAAATAATAATAAACTAATATATTCATCATAATAATGCTAATAATAATCATAACATTGTTAAAGATGATATTTATGTTAATAATAATAATAATACTAATAATGATAAATTTACTACTAATAATATTATTAACACTTATAATGATAATAATAATAGCAATTTGTATTAACAATAATAATAACAATAATAAAGTTAAAAGTAATAATAATAATAATAATAATAATAATAATAATAATAATAATAATAATAATAATAATAATAATAATAATAATAATAATAATAATTAATACTATGGAACTACCTCAAAAATCGGCCAAAAAGAAATATAGTGAGCATGCCAGGGTTCAAACCCGAGACCTCTCGCTACCCCAACACAAACATAAACCATTACGCCAAGTCTGTTTCTCTGAATAATACCGAATACTATATTTATTTAACTTAACTTCACGTTCTAACTTCTTCTTCCACCATCACCAGGATTAAATCGAACCAGGAGAAATCAAACTCGAATAAAAAAATGAATTTACGAATTTGTGTTAAGATTAAAAAATAGATTCAAAACAAAAAAACAATTAGTTAGTATTTAAATAAAATAAAAAAATAACAAGAACAGCCTACGCTGTTCGTGACTCAACAAAAAAAAATACAAATTTTGATTTCGATTTCTAGGATGTTTTACAATATAGTTATAATATGAAACATGTTTAAAATCATAACTAAAAACGTTTTGAATACTCAATTTAATCTGAAGCAATCCCTAAAACTTCAATTTGATTATAGAACAAGGTTTGACTTTTTAATTCAAAAGCTTTGACTTGAAAATTCGAAATCAAAAGGATGAATTAGAGCTTGATACTTTACAGAAAGATTGAGTATTGAATTTCTAAAAAAACTACATTTACACAATTCAAAATTTATATCGAAATCGATCCTTTGAAGTTTGGAGACACGAACAGAACACTGAACTGTGTTCTTCCCCTTTATTTATAAAAAATTGACGATGTAATTGTTGTTAAAATTAATTGTAATTGGTAATGAAGAAAGAAGGTTTAATGAATCCTTTAACAACTGAATTGATCGACACTTTAACATGATAGAATATGTCGATAGAATAATTATCCAGCAGAAAGAATACAAAAAAAAAAAGCAGAAAATGAGTGTTAACAGATTTTGGATGCGTTCCTAATATTCAACACTGATTTGTCCGACCTCTTTGACAGCAAACAAATTTCTATAGGTTGACAACGATTGGGAACTGAATACATCCTTTAATTGTATTTATATATGTATATATACTATTTATATATCTATTAAATTGTATATGTATTTATATATTTGTATATTTGTATTTATCTATAAGACAGTATTTGTATTTTACTATATATCTGATCTGATATATATCTGTATATATATATATATATATATATATATATATATGTATATGTATATATATATATATGTGTGTGTGTGTGTGTGTATCATATTAACTCTTGTAATATTACTTAACAACATAAATCCATTATTAATTTTAAGAATATCATTTATTTTTAATAAGAATAAGAATACTAATATTAATAATATTTAATAATAATAGTGATAAGCATAATAATAAGAATTATAATTTTAAAGATAATAATAACCAATAATTTATTTAAATCATAACTAATTTGTAATTTCAATCTTTCTCATAAAAATATTTATAGTAAAAATCTTTATTATGATAACCTTAAAACTATTAAAATTTATTAATCACAATTATAACAATAATAATAATATAATTAGTACTAGTATTGGTATTAGTATTATTGATAATAATGAAAGTAATAATAATATTATGATACTATATCCCTAATTTGCGATTATATCTAATATATTAATATTTCATATTATTTATAATATTGAATAATTACATAATATCTATAACTTTTATATATATCTCAATATACATCTAATAAATTCATATATATCTATACATAAATTTATTTTAATAACAACTTCCTTATCTTGTATTTTATTTTACATATTGATTTCTAATGATTAATTTATATTTTGTTAATCCAAATTAATATATATATATATATATACACTTATATTTATATTTATATTTATATTTATATATATATATATATTTATTTGTAACAATTGTTCGTGAATCGTCGAAATTAGTCAAAGGTTAAATGAATTTATGTAAACAGTTCTAAGAATTTTGAGACTCAACTTTACAGACTTTGCTTATTGTGTCAAAATTATATAAAGATTAAGTTTTAAATTTGTTCGGAAATTGTAGGGTCGTCACAAAAACTGTGAGTAATTTGTAATAGTTCTCATACTTCAAAGTGTGAAGAATTATCTCAAGTTTCACACGTTTTAGACAGTGAAGAATAAATTCATAATTTCACACTTAGAAACATGCGCATGACTTTGAATTTTGTTACGCCCGAATTCTACACACAATGGCCAAGCGTGAGGTTAGTTAAGCTACACACTTTGAAGCGTGTATATTTCTATAAATAAGCGTGTATATCTGACCTTTTTGTTGTAGTGTCTCTTGTTTGTGCAACGTATGATTTTCATCCACAAAGCATGATGTAGATTATACTTCTTACACTTTCGGTTCATGTATGCTCAAGCAGTGATGATTCTAGGATCAAAACCCAATGGGGTCCCATAAATTTATTCGATAACTTTCTTGCATAAAATATTGAATGTGTCAGATCAAATCGAGTCGGGTCAGGCCGCGCCCAAAACACAAACATAAAATCGAATAATACTCATAATATATAAGGTTGTTCATATGTAGTATCAATTAATGGCATATACAGTAGCAATTTTACATTATCAATGTCAAAGTAGCAATTGTCTATACAGTAGCAATTTTACAAAAGTATTTTAACCCATGTCCAATAGTTATATAGTTATGAGTGATGAGATTATGGATTCATATACAGTAACTATTATAAATATATTTGCCATTATACATACATCTTAATTGCAACCATATAATGAATTCGCTATGAGTACTTACAATAAAACATGTATATCTCAACAGAAAAATTACATATAATTATCATAATATATGTTTGATAGTAAATTTAACAAATTATGTTCATTATTAGACAAAGATTAGTACATTACACGTTCTGGTGGAAGAATTTTAAATTACGTCATGTTATATTATGTTTATGTTTTCATTATATATTTAAAAATAATATAAGATTTCTTAAATATTCAATGGATATCCATTAACCAGCTTAATCCACTAGATATTGATATAGATGGTTGAACTAAATTTAAATGGATATGAATATGAATATGGATATGGATATGGATAAAAAAAAAACTAAATGGATATGGATATGACCTTACGCCCTCACACGATCCATTAACATCCTTAGGATGAAGGATTGGAGATAGAACCGTAAGAAATTGTGATGTAGAAGGAAATAAAAAAGAATTAGAACAGGAATTTGACAAGAGATTGTTTATTTTTATATCTAATATATTCGATGACCCGTACTATAAAATTTTAAGTGGGCTAATTTCAAACAATTTGGTAGTCTAAAATATTAAACTATAATCTCTAAAAATTTATGGGGTCCTATTATTATATTTAGTGGTGTCCTATACAAAAAAAAATAAAATTTGTGATAAATTTCGAAAAACTAGGACCCCGTACCTCATCACCTAAAGTCGCCACTGGCTCAGGGTCGTTCTATCATTTTTATAAGTATTGTTCGATAAATAAAAGTTGGTCTTATAAATATGGGAGATGATTCTCACACACACTTTTTTGATCCTCACACACCTATTTTAACCTTTTACTCTTCTAATAATACTCAATTGGTGTGTGAGGATCAAAAAAGTGTGTGTGAGAATCATCCCCCTATAAATATACGAATGTTTTTCATATATAATAATAATAAGTTTAATAATACTAAAAAATGTCCCAAGTACTAAATCAATCAAAATAACGGATGTAGAAAACGTAATATAGATCTAGATATGTAATGTTGGACTATTTTTTGAGCACCTTCGGATATTAGGCCTTATACGACTGCACAGTAAATCACCATTCACGCCTTCAATACCGGCCCTGGCCTTGATGCATTTAAAGTTGGACATAATTAAGATAATTGGGCCTAGGCCCAAATGTTCCAACATTTTAAAGTTCTATTTGTAGAGCCAATGAAGTGACCTAGTTTCAAATTATAGATGGGGTGAACAGGCCTTGACGTGCTTTATGACTTGATTACCTTATCAATCCCCAAAATTTATAACTTAATGCTAATAATTTCTGTGACGATCCTCTTATTATGATATTGACCAAGTATATATTCTGAAAAGTTAATAATAATTTAAGTCCTTGTGGTTTGTAAAGTTAAGTAGATAAAATGGTGATTTAAAAGACTAAGACCATCACTAACCATGTGTGCTCATGGCGTGTTAGGCATGATTTGAGCCGAGCACACCTCTAATGGTGGGTGTTGGCGGCGTTTTAACTTGGCATGCTGGGAAGTTGCACGGGAAACGTTTGAGCGTGTTAGAATTTAACTCAAATTTGATTGGTCCAAGTTTATTTATTTTTTAATTTTTATCCACTATTTTACCCAACTTCCAATCATATTTTAACACATCACCCATGTTGAGAAGTTATCCCACATCGGTCATGGATAAATACAAATGTGTGCATATAAGTCTAAGGGGAAGTCTCTCTATCACCAATTGGTTTTAGAAAAGGATAGACTCTTGGACTCATATGTTGGACATGTTGTTCGGCTATTCGATTTATCAATTCTGTCATGGTATCAGAGCTTAGGTGAGCGGTTTTACAAAGAGATCGAGTCAGGCCCTTATGTATGTGCCGCCATCTCTACAGCGAGTCCGAGTCAGGCCCCTATATGTGTGCCGCCGTCGCTACAACCGTTCCATGCCTCGATGTGAGGGGGCGTGTTGGGAAGTTATCCCACATCGGTCATGGATAAATACAAATGTGTGCATATAAGTCTTAAGGGAAGTCCCTCTATCACCAATTGATTTTAGAAAATGATACACTCTTGGACTCATATGTTGGACATGTTGTTCGGCTATACGATTTATCAATTCTGTCAACCCAACACGCAACTCAACACTCCACCCCATTATTTTCCAGTTTACTAGC
Source organism: Rutidosis leptorrhynchoides (assembly GCF_046630445.1). Classification (NCBI taxonomy): domain Eukaryota; kingdom Viridiplantae; phylum Streptophyta; class Magnoliopsida; order Asterales; family Asteraceae; genus Rutidosis; species Rutidosis leptorrhynchoides. The sequence goes on from NC_092335.1 coordinate 198,324,037, forward strand.
ACGTCCATCAAGCACCCCACCCATACCCAGCAACACGCCAACACGCTCTTTAGGGTTAAAGAGCGTCTAACTCTTTAGGGTTAAAGATGGTCTAAGGGTGCGTTTGTTTAATTCTTAATGGAATGATTCAGCGCTGAATGCCGAACCATTCAACATTCAACGCGTTTGTTTCTGACCTTTGAATGACAGATAATGCTGAATGGTTCAGAATTCAGTGTTGGACCATTCAGAGTTGAAACACTCTCTTAACCATTAAGCACCTAATTTTTCTGTAATATCCTTTTCAAATCATATCCAGAATATTTAATCAACAAGTATATTGTATTTTTTTTTTCATGTAACACGTTAATAATATAATTCTACTCAATTCATATCGTTCATTTTGGACAAAAATTTTCTGATGGTCCTTGAATTTTATACTAAACGATGTAGGTAACCTTAAACTAATTTTTTAAATTCATTGACCCCGATCTATCCTTTTATTTCATGGTTGACCTTGTATTTAACAATCGTTAAATTTGGTATATTAAGCAGGCTCACGTGACTAGCATGTGAGGGGTATTTTGGTCACAATTTTCTTCCATTAAATGAGGGTATTTTAGTTAATTGCTAATCAAAACAAATATAAAAGCTTAATAAAAGTTTAATCAAAACTTAAGAACTTAGTAAAGCATATACAAATCACCACAACTGTACCAAATACAAAATCTTAATAAAACATTAACTTCATACATCACCACCATCCACGCAGATACGTCCAGATCTGGAATTAGTCAAGTAGATACTTTCAGATTTGGAAGCCTCCAAGCCTCATCATTATCGTCCACGCAAAATCACCAATACGCCACCACCATCCCAATTCAGCAACGACGACGGCGAAGAGAGGGCGTTATCAACCATCGGTGCTACATTTTCTTCCTCCATCATACTTAACCCACTCGATTCCAACCTATAATTGCTTTAATTTGGTTTTTGATTTATTTTCAATTAATTCTATCATATTTCAGGCAGTGGCGATTCTAGGATGAAAATCTAATGGAGTCCCAAAAAATATATTCGATAACTTACTTGCACAAATATTGAATGTCTCGGGTCAAATCGGTTCGGGTGAAATTGGGTCGGGTCGGGATATTGGATAGTACTCACAAAAGGTTGTTCATATTTTTTTACTCGTACTATTGTTATTACAACAACCACCATACAAAATGATATCATTTATACAAAAAGGGAATTGATATTTCCACAAATATTAACCCCTATTCAAAAATATCATATATTTAATACAATCAACTCTAAAAGTAAGTTTTTACTTTTTTCTACGAGATTTCATACGATAAAATTCATCCATAATTGCATCATTGCTAATATAATCTAACACATATTTCTCAATATATGCAAGTAGATAATCATTCACAAATCGAAGTATCTTAACATGTTAATAGTTGTCAAATTCAAAATCAAAAGGCAATTTTATTGATACATCAGTACCAAAAATTTACAGTACGAAAAGACAATTTTATTAATTACATTAGTACTAAAAAAGATCAATTATCTAAAAAAACTAATTACAAACATATATACATGATACACCAATAAAATTAAAATATATACATGATACATTAGTACTAAGAAATTGCAATTATAAACATATATACTAAAATGAAAGATCAGTACTAAAAAGTTACAATTATAAACATAAACTAAACATATATACTTAAATGAAAATCATTCATTTGAGAAACTAATTATAAACATGTATACATGATACATCATTAGTAAAAAAGCTCAACTAAGTAACTTTTTTAGAAAGACAATTTTATTGATATTAATTAGTAATATATATATACATGTACATCCATACAAAAGGAGTAGTGCAACCTTATGAATGTACATATACTTACATTATAATGGATGACTCGGATGAAGAGGGAAATACACGAAATTAGGAATGACGGAATGAAATCACATATGATCATCGATGGTCGCTAGATACAAAGGAAATACGAAATTGGATAACAACAACAACAACAACAAAACACAATCCCACAAAAGTGAGGTATGAAGGAGGTAAGATGTAGACAATTCTTCTCCTATCCTAGAATAAAGACAAGTCATTTTTCTACCTAGAGTGAAACACCCCAAGAGTATTAAAAGTCATTCCTCTCAATGTTCCATGGATAGAGAGATTGCTTCCAAAAGCACTTTCAGTCCATAAGCAGGAAAATTTTAAAATAATAAAATAAAATTAAAATTGAGACGTCATGGAAATAGTAGAATTAAATTTCCATTGGTTTTAAAACCTGTCTGAAATTAAATTTAGGCTCTAAGCGGCAGTCAAGTCGCCAATAAATCAACACTTAATGTTCGACTCACTTGATAGAGTCAACTGAAAATTGGATAAGGCTAAGTTTATTTTTGTTTAAATATATAAATTGCTCATACTATAAAATTATAAGCGGGTTAATTTCAAATCTTTTAATAGTTCAAACTATGAATTTTTAAAACTAAAAATATATGGGGTCACATTATTATATTTAGTGGTGTCCTATACAGAAAAAAATATTTTTTTGTGATAATTTTCGAAAAACTAGTGATGTCACAGGACCCCGTAGAAGTCCTCCTACACTCGCCACTGATTTCAGGCCCTTTAGAATGCTCCTTAATTTGGTCACGCAAAATGCTCATTTGAAATGCTATGCTCTATACTCTATACTCTGAAATAAATAATGTATAATAGTAATCATACCTCCTTCTTTTCATTATTTCAGCGAAATATTGTATTAAACAAACAACAATGTCTTATTTTTCTCATTTTTATTAACCAGATGCTATCAAATGTAAGATGTTTTCCATCATGCTACAACCACTTGTCACCTCTCATTTTTATGGTTTAAGACCTTTAATTTTTGGAGCATAATTGTTTGTGTTTGTAAAAATGGTATGATAATTGGAATTGTATGTGTTTGTAAAAATGGTGCTTTTAATTTTTAAAGATCGTTAACGGAGATATATACATACGTCGCGACAGTTTGTAAAAGGGAATAAAAGACTTTTTTTAAACTGACCATAATACCCCTCACATGCTAGTCACGCTAGTCAGCTTAACGGACCAAATTTAACGATTGTTAAATACAAGGTCATCCATAGAATAAATGGATGGATCGGGGTCCACGGAGTCAAAAATCTAGTTTAAGGTTACCTACATCGTTTAGTACAAAGTTCAAGGATCATCGGAAAAAAAATTCGTCATTTAAATGATTATTAAACAGCTTATTTTCATTCAAAACAAACTTTATTCAGAGGCTTTTAACCATTCAACGAAAAATCATTCAGTTTTATTAAACACACTCTAAGAGGAAGCGACAATTTTACTCTCACACATGCGGCGAATATATTGTATTTTCATGGAAAAAGGTTAACGACCCATGAATGATTCGCGTAACTTTAGCAAACTGTTTCGGCAGAAACAGAGAGATTTCAAACAGTTGTCTCTTTTTTTTGGTAATGATTTGTACACAACTAATTTATATCCATACCCAACTAAATATCTATTAAAATGTTGTACTCTCCAACACTATAAAACATGTTTCGTTATGTACGGATAAAATTTGATTGTCCACGTATATACAAAGACTTTATGGAGGCGGCTAGTAATTTAGAACAAACTATCAATTAACAACCCGTGTGTTATGTTGTCTTTAGCGTTCATTGATCATGGCATAATAATTCAATAAGTGATTTCTAAACTAAATGGGGTAACATATACAAGCTGATTAAGTTTTTCCAACCATAACAAACCACCTTAATAAGATCGGTTCAATCATATGCGAGTCAGATTGAAGCATGACCGTTTATTCATCTACAAATATATAGGGGTGGTCAGTATTTGTTTTGAAACCGTGAAACCCGAAAATAAACCGAAACCAAACCGGAAAAAAACCGAATCGAATTTAAAAAGCGGTTTTTCGGATCGAGTCAAACTGATACAGAATTTAAATTCGGTTATCGGTTTGGTTTTCGGTTTTGAAAATTCTGAATTCGGTTTAACCGAAAACCGAATTCAAAACCGATTTATATATTTAATTTGTATTTATTTGTTTTAATGTCATTATAATTTGGAATCCAATCAATAAAATATGTTTTCACCCATATGACGATTTGATAGTTCACATTATAATTATGTTACTCAAATTATTACTCCGTATGTTTTTCTTCTTAAACGACATAATTGTTGTAAATATTAATAAATCATCGAATGCTTGATAATTTAATTCTACGTCATTGTTTTATGATATAAATAACTAAGACATCAGTAACATCACAATTAAACTACCATCGTTATCAGTTTTTTCATAACATTTGGTTTTAACCAAAAACCGAACCGAATCCGAATTCGAATTCGGTTTTCGGTTCGATTTTCGGTTTTGCCCAAAAAAAATTCAACACCGAATACACCGAATACACCGAACCGAATAAACCAAACCGATGAACACCCCTACATATATATTTTGTTCTAGTACTCCCTCTGTTGGTCACTATTTTTTTAAGATATTACTCCCTCCGTCCCAAACTAATTGTCCAGTTGAACTTTTCAAAGTCAAATTATTAAGTTGACTTTAAATATTTGTTGGTTTTTCTATATAATAGTTAATGGAATTTATTTAAATAGATTGATTTTTGAATATGTTTTCATTCGATATTATATAACACAAAGAAAAATATTTAAATTCAAATTTGAAGTAAAAGGATTCAAAAAATCAAAACAGCACAATTATTTTAGAGGAAGTACAAATTAGTAATTGTCTACAAAAAGACATTAAAATAACGAGTAAGATTGAAAAGTTAATAAAAAAATACATGTAATAGTTAATTTTTCAACTATAAACTTAAAACAGCGATATGCGTTCAAAAGGGCACCGTTATTAATTCAAACGATCCTCCCAAAGTTGCGTTTAAAGTTACGAAGCAAAGAAAAAAGAGGCCGGTTCAGGGAGCGGAAATGGAATCCTTCTCGGAATTTTAAGGATGCTTGATCTCGTGTTCGGTTTTAGGTTCTTCATCTCTTGCTATTGATGGGTTTTTTTTCATTCGATTTTCGTTTTGATTAGTTGCCATCTCCCCTTTGTTTGCGGCGTAATGGTGTATCCTATCGTATACACGCATAAAAGGCGTAATGGTTGCATAAAAGTAGCATCAGGAAGGCTGGAAACAACAGTTCTATGAAGTTTTTCGTTCAGCGTTCTCCGCTGTACAGGCTGCTCCGTCATGCGTAAGCCCTGAAGGCCGCCTAGCGCGTAAGCCCTGGCCGGAGAGCGCCACCTTCAGCGTAAATTTCGGATCACAAGTAACAGAAAGTATCATCATCTAACACGTGTCCTCGAGCAATCTGGTGGATCTAACACTATAAATAGACCCCTTGGGTCGTCATTTTACACAGTTCAGACATTCTGGCAACTTTGAGAGCTGAGACTTCACTTCTCTCTCTCTCTCTACTTTCTCTCACTAGAAGTCATCCGGCTAGCATTTTTACGCTCTACGGACGACAGGTTGATTAAGCCACCCCACAAGTTTCTACACTTGTGAACCGGGTCTGCAGGGATTATTTCCCGAGGGTAAAAATCAATCGGCAACACTCCGCCCACCTAAAGCTAGATTACTTCTAGTATTGTGTTGACACACTAAGCCTTACCTCATAAGGAAATAAGTGTTAACAATGGCGCCATCCATTATTAAGACGAATCATCTCACCAACACTGATAAAGACGGCGAGGATAACGAATTCATACCCATAGAAGTGGGCATGATACATCCATGGAAATCTGGACAACGGAGGAAGGCAGAAGTGTTAGAAGATTGGGAAGAGCAATTAATATCATTTCCTTCTATGTGTAACACAAATCCATCCGATGGTCCAGTGGTTATAGAAGCGCGAGTTGCTAATTGCTTAATACGCAACATTTACACTGACACAGGAGCTGGAGCAGACATTATGTATGAACATTGCTTCATACAGCTACCCAAAGATGTACAAGAAAAAATGAAGGAAACATATGTGCCGTTGGCAAGTTTTACAAGTGAGCCGTCCTGGTCTGAAGGAAGTATTCTGCTTGAAGTAACCTTGGGCAAGCCACTCCTAAGACGCACAACCAACATTGAGTTCTTGGTGGTTAAAGCAAATTCACAGTACAACATAATTTTGGGAAGAACTGCTTTAATGACGTTTGGAGCTGTAACATCAACTGTACATGGTATGATGAAGTTTCCAACGCCAGGCGGAGTAGCAACGTTATATGCAGAACGGCAGAAGTCAATTGAGTGTTCTCAAGTAACAAAGGCAGTAATTAAGCCAATCATACACGATGATGGGTCAATTTCACCAAATCTTAAATTTCCAGATCAGAAAATCATAATTGGGCACACGTTGTCCGCCGAATGCAAAGAAAAATTATACAATATTTTGACAACAAATCTAGACGTTTTTGCATGGCAGCCGTCTGATATGACTGGTGTTCCAAGGGAAATTGCAGAGCATAGACTAAACGTGAATCCCAACATACATCCTGTTTGTCAGAAAAAGCGTGGCATGGCGCCAGAAAGAAGCAAATTCCTCCGTGATGAGGTACGAAGTTTGGTGGATGCTGGGATCTTGCGAGAGGTCAAATATCAGACATGGGTAGCCAATCCGGTCATGGTTAGGAAGCCGGACAACTCATGGCGGATGTGTGTGGATTTCACGGATATCAATAAAGCATGTTCAAAGGACAATTATCCTTTACCTGAAATTGATTGGAAGGTTGAATCATTGGCAGGATATCGATTCAAATGTTTTCTAGATGCAGCTAAGGGATATCATCAAATCCCAATGGCTTTAAAAGATGAAGACAAAACGGCTTTTCACACGACGAAAGGCATATTCTGTTACATGAAAATGCCTTTTGGTTTGAAAAATGCAGGAGCAACATATCAACGACTTATTGATATGGCGTTTAAGGATCAAATTGGGCGAAACTTAGAAGCTTATGTTGATGACATTGTCATCAAAAGTCATACTGAAGAAAAGATGTTACGAGATATACAGGAAACTTTTGCATCTCTGCGAAAAATTAACATGAAATTAAATCCCAAGAAGTGCACATTTGGTGTGGAAGAGGGAAAATTCTTAGGTCATATTGTCACAGAACGTGGAATTAAAGCTAATCCTAAGAAAATTCAAGCAATTGAAGATATGAAGTCACTAACTAGCAAGAAAGATGTTCAACGGTTACATGGATGTCTAGCAGCATTAACAAGATTCTTGTCCAGAGCAGCTGAAAAGTCACTTCCATTCATGAAGGTGTTAAAGGGCTGTTTAAATAAAAAAGATTTTGTGTTGACGGCGGAAGCCGAAAATGCATTCCAAGAGATCAAGCAGTTGTTAAAAACATTACCTACATTAACAGCACCAAAAGAAGGGAAGACCCTAATTTTATACTTAGCTGTCTCAAAGGAAGCAATAAGTTCTGTCCTAATCGCAGAACGGAACGGCGTGCAAATGCCTATATATTTTGTTAGCAAGGTGTTGCAGCTTAGTAAAACAAATTATCCACCACTTCACCGCATGGTTTATGCCCTTGTGCATACTGCACGACGTTTACGAAGATATTTTTAAGGTCATCCCATCTTAGTGTTAACAGATCAACCATTGAAGCAAATACTACGGTGTCCAGAATCATCTGGTCGTTTAGTAAAATGGGCCATCGAGTTGGGGGAGTATGAAATCAATTTTGCTCCCCGAAATGCAGTTAAAGGACAAATTTTGGCAGATTTCCTCTTGGAGACAAATGAAAAAGTAGAGTACGACAACAAAATGGCACCATCACAGCATGAGTGGGAGTTACACACTGATGGGGCATCCAGTGAAGAGGGAACAGGTGCAGGACTAGTTTTAACAAGTCCAGATGGTGAAGAGTATACTTATGCATTGAAATTTTGTTTTTATGCTTCCAACAATGAAGCAGAGTATGAGGCGTTACTCTCCGGCCTCCGCATAGCGGTAGAAATGGGCATAACAAATTTACGAGCATATGTTGATTCTCAAATTGTCGCCCAGCAGGTTAATGGAACGTTCGATGCAAGGGATACATCCATGAGGCAATATGTAAAGTTGGTGGAGGCAATTTCAAAGAAATTTGATAACCTTGAAGTCGTGCAAATCCCTCGAAATAAGAACAAAAAAGCTGACGTCTTGAGCAAGTTAGCTACTTTAACCTTTGATCATTTGCACAAACGAGTGTTGGTTGAAGAACTTAAGGAGAAATCAATACATGGAAAACCAATTATTGCAATAGTTGAAGGAGCTAAGGAAACTTGGATGACTCCGTATTTGAGATATTTGCATGACGGATGGTTACCTGTTGATAAGGCGGAAGCAAGAAGAATAAGAGTGACCGCACCAATGTATGAAATTGTTAATGGTATCCTTTATCGAAAATCATACAATGGTCCATTGTTAAGGTGTTTAACCGATAATGAAGCACTAAAAGTGGTCAAAGAAATGCATGAAGGAGTTTGTTCTCAACACTCTGGTTTCCGTACTGTGGCATCACGGATCATGCGACAAGGGTATTTTTGGCCTTCCCTTTATCGGGATGTCGCAGAAAATCATAAAAACATGTGAGAATTGTCAGAGGCATGGTACAATTCAGCGTCTTCCAAAGTATGACTTGATACCGGTGTCATCCGCTTGGCCGTTCTGCAAGTGGGCTATTGATATTGTGGGGCCATTCAATAGAAGCACTGGTAATGCTAAGTTCTTGGTGGTAGCGATCGATTTTTTCACGAAATGGGTTGAAGCAAAAGCTTTAGCAAAAATCACAGGAGAAAATGTCAAGAAGTTTGTCTGGCATGATATTGTATGCCGTTATGGGGTGCCAAATGAAATAGTCAGTGATAACGGCAAGCAATTTGCAGAAAATCCATTTCGGAGTTGGTGTGAAGAGCTGGGTATAAAACAAAATTTTACATATGTTGCTCATCCTCAAGCGAACGGACAAGTGGAGGTTACCAACAAGGAAATCGTTGCTGGCATTAAGGCACGGTTGGGTTTGAGTCAAACTGGATGGGTGGATGAGCTGCCAAATGTATTGTGGGCACACTGGACAATGCCAAAGCGGAGCACGGGGGAAACACCTTTTAGTCTGGTGTATGGAACAGAGGCAGTGATACAGGCTGAAATATGTGTGCCAACGCAACGCATTATGGCATTTGATGTTGAGGCTAATTCTGAGGCATTAAGGGAAAATCTCAACTTGTTGGAGGAAATAAGGTTGATGGCCGCCATCCGGCAAGCAGCTCACAAGCATAAAATGGCAAAATATTATAACAAGAAAGTGCAGCATGTGCAGTTTGAAGTAGGTGATTTAGTACTACGTGATAATGAGGCAAGCAGGCAAATTAAATTTGGAAAGCTAGCCCCAAAATGGGAAGGACCTTATAAGGTCACGAAAGTAAATCAGAATGGATCATACATGCTTGCTGCGCCTTCCGGCGAGCAATATGAAAGAGCTTGGAATGCAATAAATTTAAAGAAATTTTATGCGTAGCACTATATGCATGGACAGCTTGATCAACTGTCAAATGCATGAGATATAGTCATAAATGTAAAAATTTCTTTAAGAATATGAATAATAGCAATTATTCTTATGGCAATATTTTTCACAAATTTTATCCGGCCAAGGATTTTTTAGCCCAGGTGTCACATAGCTGTGTGTCATCCCTACCCGCAGAAAGAAAGAAAGACTTTCGGTGGTAGAAGTACAATCATACTCAAAATGGTTGTATCGATAGTGAGACATGCAGAACTCACTAAAACATCGAAGCGATGAAACGAATCTACAACAAATGTCATGACACAACTTATATACTGATGTTATGCGAGGTGTATATAAAATAGCTTTATATTTTAGCAGAAAATACTATTAAATACGATACAATTTTACACAAGATATTTATTTATTTAGAGAATGGATATACTTAAACCTTGCTACAACACTTATAGGCAGTGTACCTAATCGTACAGTAGTGTAGTTTTTAGTAAGTCCGGTTCGTTCCACAGGGAAAATCTTTAAACAAAGCTTAACGCTATATTAGTTTACTTTTATAAAAATACAAATATATATATAAGTAATATTATTATTATAAAGGGGGGTTTTTACCGTTTAATGACCGGTTTGTCGATTTTAAAACTTTAGTCGCAGTTAAAACCAAATGTAAAATAATAAATAAATACAAGACTTAATTTAAAGCGTAAAGTAAATAATGATAATGAAATTGCGAATAATAAAAGTGCGATAAAATAAACTTGCGATAATTAAAAAGTACGATAATTAAAAGTGCAATTAAATACAATAACAATAAAAATGCGATAATTAGAAGTGCAATTAAATATAAAATAAAGGAAATTAAATATGAAATAAAAGAATTATGCTTATTTAAACTTCCGTAATCATGATGTTTGACGTGTTGATTTTAGTTTTATGCCCATGGGTTAATTGTCCTTTGTCCTGGATTATTTAATATGTCCGTCTGGTTTTTGTCCATAACAGTCCATCAGTCATAAATATAAAGTGCGAGTGTCCTCGTCAAATTATCCTTATACCCGAAGTTAAATATTCCAACTAATTGGGGACTTAAACTGTAACAAGATTTTAATACTTTGTTTAATAATTACACCAGGATGTCGACTGAGTGTAACCCAAGGTTTTAATATTTTGTTATCAATTATACCAAGTGTCCTTGTACATAATTTCACCCCTGTTTTAATTATTCTAGTGGCTATTAATCCATTCCCGTGTCCAGTTAAATGAACGATTATTCGTACATATAAATACCCCGCCCGTCGTGTCCGATCGAGTGTATATGGTAATTTATAGGGACGCCCAATTGTAAATCTTTATATTAACATTAACAAACTATCATTTAGTTAAACAAATATAAAGCCCATTAATAGCCCATAGTCTAATTTCCACAAGTGTCGTTCTTTTGTCCAAACCCCAATTATGGTACAAAGCCCAATTACCCAATTTTAGTAATTAGCCCAACATCATGATTACTTCGGATTAAATAAGCATAATAATAACTTAGCTACGAGACATTAAATTAAAAAGGTTGAACATAACTTACAATGATTAAAAATAGCGTAGCGTTACACGGACAGAATTTCGACTTACACCCTTACAACATTTGCTAACATACCCTTATTATTAGAATTATAATTAAAATTAAAATTAAAATATAAATTATAAATATAAATATTACGTATATAGATATAGAGATTGATGGATATATGTTTTTGCGTTCACCAAACTGCGAATTTATAGGAGATGTGGCCTGACTTTTCATGCCATACGATCGCATGGACTTTCTTCTTCCTGGCCATGCGATCGCATGGCCAGCTGGGAGAGCTCACATGTTGCTTGTTTCCTTGTGCCGACGTTTTATAAATATAATATAATATATATATTAATTTTAAGAATTAATTATATATTATATTATATTCATATGCATAGTTGACTTGTAATTTTTAGTCCGTTGCGTCGAGCGTTGAGAGTTGACTCTGGTCCCGGTTCCGGATTTTCGAACGTCCTTGCGTACAATTTAATATCTTGTACTTTGCGTTTTGAATCTTGTACTCTTGTAATTTCGAGACGTTTCTTATCAATAATTGGAACCTCTTTGATTGTCTTTTATACTTTTGAGCTTTTTGGTCGTTTGCGTCTTCAATTCGTCGAATCTGTCTTTTGTCTTCACTTTTATTATTTAAACGAATATCACTTTTAAATAGAACAATTGCAACTAAAAGCTTGTCTTTCTTGAGGAATAATGCTATGAAATATATGTTCGTTTTTAGCATTATCAAATATTCCCACACTTGAGCGTTGCTTGTCCTCAAGCAATATCGTCTTGAAATACTAGAATCACTTCTTTATTCTTCACACTTTGTACATCAGTGATTTCTATACGGCGGTATAAACAATGGTAGGAACGATATGGTTTACAGTCCCACATGACTATAAAAATTTAGATCCATTAAGGAAATTGGATCTTTATGAAAACATTTGATCTTTTGAAAATTAAATCTAGTTTTTACCCTAGATAAGTTTTCCGGAATAACCCTTCACCGGTGTTTGCAAAATATTTTTGTGGGTTTGGTGGGTTTCAGATTTGAAAATTTTAGCTCAAAACTTATGGTTTTGTGTCACCCACTTGCTAACCTTGTATTTGAAAAGCAACACATCCAGTTTACTTGTCCCGTATATTACCTTTCGGTAATGTAACACCCCGCTTTTCCGTACACGCTTAAAGGTACACACCTAATCAATTATACGTCTATAACTTGCTCGTTATGTGGCTAAGTTAGCTAACATGTTAGTTACTTGAGAATGTGTATATTATAAATGTTGAATGCATGCGCGAACGTGTTTACCTACGTGTCACGATGGCATTGAGTCGTGTGAGACTCAGGGTTGGGGTTAGTATGTGTATTAAAGTGAGCGTTTGGGTTATTAGTTATGGAAACCTTGGAAAATTGATTAGCTAGTCGAGGGCACCAGTTCCAGGCAATTGTCGCGCCGCGATACAGGGCTCCGCGACGCGACACATCAAGCAAAGATTTGATCAGAACTTGGATTAAAGGGTGCTGTTTTTCATGTGTTTCGTCGCGCCGCGACGTTTAGTGCCGCGCCGCGGCAGGCCTGCTGGCCAGGTCCCGGTTTTAGGTTAAATTAAGAGATTTTGAGGGGCAAAATGGTAAATGGACGTATAGATCAGATGGGTGCATTAAATCTGGTCCACTAGTTCATTTATTTCATTTTCCTTTTTCATTTTCTTTCAATTTCTCTCCCAAAACTCTAACACCCATTTGGATTCAAAGTGAGATTGAGAGAGGAAGGATTTAGGGTTGATCTTTGGAGCAAGTATTAAAGTTGTTCCTTGTGACTCTAGCTACGTGGTGATAGTCTCGGTAAGTTCTAACTCTAAGTTTCGAGTTTTAATTGATTATGGCTAGGGTTTTGGTTAATAGAAGCTTGTATGACCCATTTGGGAGTAAAATGGGTGAATTTGGGTTAGGTTGTTGTAATGAAACCCTAATGGCCATAATCTAGGGTTTTGGCCTTGTAATTGTGAGTTGAAAGTGTTAATGATATTAAAAGCATTAAACATTTGTTAAAATTAAAAGAGATGTCATTTGGGTTATGTTTGACTAGTTTGGATGTGAAAGTGTCAAAATGGGTCAAGAATGTACTAGTTGACCTAGTTTGGGTAAAATGGGTGTAAATTACCCTAGGTGGATGTCAATTGAGGCTAGTAGACTTTAATGCACTAATGTTGGTAACTAAAGTCGAGTCTTGGCCATTAAGAGGGCGGTTGTGATGTAGTTGGGTCATTTAATGCGAATTGAGTCATTAAATGCCCAAGTAATTGTAATGTGGTTAATTCCATTAGTTTATGTATTGAATTGGTACTTAATGTATTAGGTACTTGGCTTTGAGTTTGGAAGCGAATATTCATCATCCTTGTGTCAAGGTGAGTGGAATAATTATGCGTGAACGTATATAATGTATTTATTTGTGTGGTATGAATGTGGAAGTGTCGCGGTGTTCAAGACACCACATTTTAGGTAACGAGTAGTATTGTCGCGGTGCTTAAGACACTACTCATTGTGTAATTGACTTGTGGAATTGTCGCGGTGTTTAAGACACAACAATGTCATGAGAGTGGAAGTGTCGCGGTGATCAAGACACCACTCATTGTATTGAATGAAGTGTGGATTCGTCGCGGTGTTTAAGACGCCACATTGTTGTAAGGGTGAGTTAGTCGCGGTGTTTAAGACATCACCCGGGGGACTAGTGATTACGCGGTGTATAAGTAACACTAGTGGATGTTATGAACTCCAACGGACTTACATGTACCGTTCTCTTGTATACTTGGTTAACCATGGTTGTGCGAATTGTACTTAGCATATTATATTGTGAACTATATGCTATTATTGTTGCTAGCGTAATGTGGAACGTGGATAGTAGTTTATGCATGATGGATTGCATGTTTGTTGAATTGCTAGCTCGTATGTGGTATTGTGTAAGTGTATGCAAGTAAGTAGGTTATATATGATCATGTATAATTATTGCATTCACTAAGCGTTAGCTTACCCCTCTCGTTGTTTATCTTTTTAGTTGCAGGCGAGGATAAAGGGAAGGGGATTGTCGGACACTAGATGTCCTTGATGATGTGCTTGTAGGAGCTTTTGGAAGTTGACCACCTTTTGGGTAGTTTAGTCCCAAACCATGCTCGTTGGGTCGTTTGGTTTATAAACTATCATTGTATTCGGTCAAACTTATATTTACTTAACTAATGGCCTTTGTGCCCTTTTGTAAACATTGGTAATGGTTGTATGGTTTAATGGAACTTGTGATTTGGTCTACATATTTAATTGGCGCGTAAATGTGTATTATAAAAAAAATAATTTATCGTACGGAGTACGGGTTGGGTTGTTTCAAGTGGTATCAGAGCATGGTCTAAGGGATTTAGGCGACTTGAGATAGGTGCCTAGACTTAGACTTTTATGTGTATGCGCTTTTAGGCGGGACTTGTACGACTTCGGGTCGAATCGGGAATGGTAGTGCGTAGGTTTATATGAACTAACCATGCACTCATTGTTTTGTGTTGTAGTTGGAATCATCAAGCGAGATAGACGTTGTACTAGCAAGTTAATGCGACGTGCTCGTGTAGCAATGACTAGCTACCCTTGCTACGGGTGCAAATCGTGTCAAACGAGCGATGTATGACGTTTGTTGAGCGAGATGGGGTGGTATGGTATATATGTGTCATGTCTTTGGTTTCGTTGTTTAATCTTTCCCGTTTTATAGAATGAAGATGAGAAACGGACACGACACCGATAATGGGGGCACGAGCGAGGACCCCGAGTTCACGGCCAAGGTTGAGGCCATCTTTCAACGCCAAAGGGCGGATTTTCTTGTTGATATTAAGAAGATGTTTCTAGACACTATTGAAGAACAAGTCGTCGATATGGTTAAGGAACAAATTAAAATTGTTCTTCAAGAAGAGAATGTGGGGAGGCGAGACTTTTTCTTTAAGAACTTCAAGGATGCTCAACCTCCTACCTTTGATGGTGAACGGGACCCACTTAAGAGTGCCCGGTTTATCTCCGATATGGAGGGGGCTTTTCGTACATGTGAGTGCCCTAACGATAAAAAGACAAGGTATGGTTGTAGCATGCTAAGAGGTGATGCCAAGCTATGGTGGGATGCAAAGATTCAAGTCTATGGCGAAGAACAATGCATGGACTTTTCTTGGGATGAGTTTAAGGTGGAATTTTTTGAAGAATACCGAACTTCGGCTGATCTCACTAGGCTAAAGGACGAGTTACGTTCCTTGAGGCAAGGGTCGATGGACTTGAACACTCTCAAATCCGTGTTTTTGTCTAAAACTCAATTTTGCCCGGAGTATGTCGGGAATGATAAGATGTTAAAGGAAGATTTTTATCTGATCTTGAATGATAGTTATCAAGAGAAGATAAGTGTGAATGTGGTGAAAAGCTTTGATGAATTGTTTAACATGGCCAAGGGCTTCGAGGCGCTTGTGATGAGGAAGAATAGCCTTACCTTGGGCAAGAAAAAGTTTGAAGCTACTAGTCAATCTAATTTTTCTAGCAAGAAGTTTAAGAAAGGCTCCGAGAGTGTGGGGAGTGTGAAGAAAGGTGCTTCGGGGGATTTCCCCTATTCTTGTCATAATTGTGGGCGAAGGGGACATATGGCCCGTGATTGCACCAAACCATCCTCTACTACAAAATTCACTTGTTACAATTGTGGGAAAGAAGGACACAAGAAGACCGAGTGTCCCGAGTTGGTTAATGATCATGTCAAGCGGTTAGAGAAGGCGGCGGGTACGGGCCGGGGTCGAAATTATTTGATGACTAATGATGAAGCTAAACAATCGAACGAAGTTGTCTCAGGTACTTTCTTGGTTAACTCTAAATCGGCCAAGATATTATTTGATAGCGGTGCTAATTTGTCTTTTGTGTCGCCTCGATTTGTATCTAAGTTAAATAAACCGCTAGTTAAGTTGAGCCGTCCGGTTGAAGTCGAAATACCGGATGGCAAGACGGCGCTAGTGGTTGATGTTTGTAAGAATTGTGATGTTGTGTTTGGTACCGAAACGTTTAAAATTGACCTCATTCCGATGACTTTGGGTGAGTTCGATATTGTTGTTGGTATGGATTGGCTTGATCGTTATAGAGCCGATATTGCATGCCATGATAAGTTCATTCGTGTTAGGACCCCAAGTGGGGGAGAATTGATTATTCATGGCGATAGACGGAGAAGACTCGTACCATTGTGCACTTATGCAAGGGCACGACGTTTTCGCAAGAGCGGTGCCTTGTTTTATCTTGCTCACGTAGTTGATACTCGTGATGAGCCACCACCTATTCGTAAGATTCCGGTGGTTAACGAATTTGAAGATGTCTTTCCGGATGAATTACCGGGTGTTCCGGAGGAAAGACAAGTCGAATTTCGCATCGAGTTGGTTCCGGGAGCTACTCCCATTGCTAAAACCCCTTATCGTTTAGCGCCGACGGAGATGCAAGAATTGCTTAATCAAACCCAAGAGTTGCTTGAGAAGGGTTTCATTCGACCGAGCTCCTCGCCGTGGGGTGCTCCGGTTTTGTTTGTGAAAAAGAAAGATGGAAGCATGCGAATGTGCATCGACTATAGGGAGTTGAATAAAGTGACGATCAAGAATCGTTATCCATTACCTCGGATCGACGATTTATTTGATCAACTCCAAGGTGCCACGTATTTTTCTAAGATCGATTTACGGTCCGGCTATCATCAAGTGCGGGTCCGTGAGGAAGACATCGAGAAAACGGCCTTTCGGACGCGTTACGGGCATTATGAGTTTGTGGTTATGCCTTTTGGTCTCACGAATGCACCGGCGGCATTCATGGATTTAATGAACCGAGTGTGCCAACCTATGTTGGACAAGTCGGTAATCGTGTTCATTGATGACATACTCGTTTATTCCAAGAGTATGAAGGAACATGAACACCATTTACGTGAAGTGTTGAAGACGTTGCGAAGGGAGAAATTGTATGCTAAGTTCTCCAAATGTGAATTTTGGCTAAGGGAAGTTCAATTCCTTGGTCATATTGTGAATCAAGAAGGTATTATGGTAGACCCGGGGAAGATCGAAACGGTGAAAAGTTGGAGTCGACCGACTACGCCTACGGAAATCCGAAGTTTTCTCGGATTGGCCGGTTATTATCGTCAGTTTATTCAAGACTTTTCTAAGATTGCTTCTCCTTTGACGAAGTTGACGAGGAAAAATGTTAAATTTAATTGGGAAAAAGAACAAGAAGTCGCCTTTCAATTGTTGAAAGAAAGGTTATGTCAAGCTCCGGTGTTGGTGTTACCGGAAGGGATTGAAGACATGGTGGTTTATTGTGATGCTTCGTTGAATGGGCTCGGGTGTGTTCTGATGCAAAGAGGTAAAGTCATCGCTTATGCCTCTCGACAATTAAAAGAACACGAAACGAGATACCCGACTCATGATCTTGAGATGGCGGCGGTAGTGCACGCGTTGAAAATTTGGCGCCATTACTTGTATGGTGTCAAGTGTACGATATATTCGGATCACAAAAACTTGAAACATCTTTTCACTCAACGAGATTTGAATTATCGTCAACGTAGATGGATGGACGTGGTGAAAGATTATGATTGCGTGATACTTTATCATCCGGGTAAGGTGAACATTGTTGCGGACTCCTTGAGTCGAAAGAGTACACATCTGGCGATAAAGGTGGGATCGTTACGTTTGATTATCACTAATGACTTTCTTGAAAAGATGGGTGAAGATCAAATAGAGGCTTATGTTCACAATAAGCACACGGAACGAATCGTTGGCCAATCGGAGTTCATTACAATGGGCTCGCGTGGCTTGTTGTCCTTTCAAGGAAGGGTGTGGGTACCCAAGATGGGGGATTACCGGCGAATGCTACTTGATGAAGCACATAAGTCCAAGTATTCCATTCATCCGGGTGCAACGAAAATGTACTATGATTTGAAGAAAGATTATTGGTGGCCCGGCATGAAACGTGATGTGGTTAAGTATGTTGAACAATGCGTCACGTGCTTGCAAGTCAAGGCCGAACACCAAAAGCCTTACGGTAAGTTACAACCATTGGAAGTCCCGAAATGGAAATGGGAGCACATTACCATGGACTTTATTACCAATTTACCGAAGACGGCGCGAACCCAATACGATACGATTTGGGTGATTGTTGATAGATTGACGAAGAGTGCCTTGTTTCTTCCCATTCGGGAAACGATATCATCGGAGACTTTAGCTAAGTTGTTTATAAAGGAGGTGATATCAAGACATGGGGTTCCGGTATCTATTGTTTCGAATCGAGATACTCGCTTTACATCTCGGTTTTGGAACAAGTTTCATGAAGATATGGGTACTCAATTAAAAATGAGCACGGCGTATCATCCTCAAATGGACGGTCAAACCGAGCGTACTAACCAAACGCTAGAGGATATGTTGAGGGCGTGTATTATTGATTTTGGTGGAAGTTGGGACGAGCACTTACCCTTGGTGGAATTCTCATACAATAATAGTTACCACGATAGTATTGGGATGCCACCATACGAGATGCTCTATGGGCGTAGATGTCGAACTCCCATTTGTTGGGGAGAAGTGGGTCAACGAGAAATCGGAAGTTTCGATTTGGTTTTGGAGACGAATAGTAAAATTGAAATGATTCGGGCTCGACTTAAAGCGGCGCAAGATAGACAAAAGTCTTATGCCGATAAAGGTAGAAGAACGATTGAGTTTCAAGAAGGTGATATGGTGATGCTTAAGGTTTCTCCATGGAAAGGTGTGATTCGGTTT
Source organism: Rutidosis leptorrhynchoides (assembly GCF_046630445.1). NCBI lineage: Eukaryota > Viridiplantae > Streptophyta > Magnoliopsida > Asterales > Asteraceae > Rutidosis > Rutidosis leptorrhynchoides. Next base: position 198,342,985 of record NC_092335.1, read on the forward strand.
AGGAAGCGAGGAAAGTTAGCTCCTCGGTTTATTGGTCCTTTCAAGGTATTGGCACGTGTTGGTGAGGTTGCTTATCGATTAGAGTTACCCGAAGAACTTGCGGGAATTCATAATACGTTCCATGTTTCCCATCTTCGCAAGTGTCTTGTGGATGACTCGACTTGGGTGCCATTGGATGAGATTACTTTGAATAACAAGTTAGAGTATGCGGAAGAACCGGTTGCAATCCTTGATGAAAAGGTTAAGATGTTGCGGAACAAGGAAGTTAGAACCTTCAAAGTGCAATGGCGACATCGAAAGGGTTCCGAGTTTACATGGGAATCCGAAGAGTTTGTTTTGGCTTATCCTCCGGCTTGTCATGCGGCTTGGATCGCGAGGACGCGCTCCGATCTAAGTGGGGGAGAGTTGTAACACCCCGCTTTTACGTACACGCTTAAAGGTACACACCTAATCAATTATACGTCTATAACTTGCTCGTTATGTGGCTAAGTTAGCTAACATGTTAGTTACTTGAGAATGTGTATATTATAAATGTTGAATGCATGCGCGAACGTGTTTACCTACGTGTCACGATGGCATTGAGTCGTGTGAGACTCAAGGTTGGGGTTAGTATGTGTATTAAAGTGAGCGTTTGGGTTATTAGTTATGGAAACCTTGGAAAATTGATTAGCTAGTCGAGGGCACCAGTTCCAGGCAATTGTCGCGCCGCGATACAGGGCTCCGCGACGCGACACATCAAGCAAAGATTTGATCAGAACTTGGATTAAAGGGTGCTGTTTTTCATGTGTTTCGTCGCGCCGCGACGTTTAGTGCCGCGCCGCGGCAGGCCTGCTGGCCAGGTCTCGGTTTTAGGTTAAATTAAGAGATTTTGAGGGGCAAAATGGTAAATGGACGTATAGATCAGATGGGTGCATTAAATCTGGTCCACTAGTTCATTTATTTCATTTTCCTTTTTCATTTTCTTTCAATTTCTCTCCCAAAACTCTAACACCCATTTGGATTCAAAGTGAGATTGAGAGAGGAAGGATTTAGGGTTGATCTTTGGAGCAAGTATTAAAGTTGTTCCTTGTGACTCTAGCTACGTGGTGATAGTCTCGGTAAGTTCTAACTCTAAGTTTCGAGTTTTAATTGATTATGGCTAGGGTTTTGGTTAATAGAAGCTTGTATGACCCATTTGGGAGTAAAATGGGTGAATTTGGGTTAGGTTGTTGTAATGAAACCCTAATGGCCATAATCTAGGATTTTGGCCTTGTAATTGTGAGTTGAAAGTGTTAATGATATTAAAAGCATTAAACATTTGTTAAAATTAAAAGAGATGTCATTTGGGTTATGTTTGACTAGTTTGGATGTGAAAGTGTCAAAATGGGTCAAGAATGTACTAGTTGACCTAGTTTGGGTAAAATGGGTGTAAATTACCCTAGGTGGATGTCAATTGAGGCTAGTAGACTTTAATGCACTAATGTTGGTAACTAAAGTCGAGTCTTGGCCATTAAAAGGGCGGTTGTGATGTAGTTGGGTCATTTAATGCGAATTGAGTCATTAAATGCCCAAGTAATTGTAATGTGGTTAATTCCACTAGTTTATGTATTGAATTGGTACTTAATGTATTAGGTACTTGGCTTTGAGTTTGGAAGCGAATATTCATCATCCTTGTGTCAAGGTGAGTGGAATAATTATGCGTGAACGTATATAATGTATTTATTTGTGTGGTATGAATGTGGAAGTGTCGCGGTGTTCAAGACACCACATTTTAGGTAACGAGTAGTATTGTCGCGGTGCTTAAGACACTACTCATTGTGTAATTGACTTGTGAAATTGTCGCGGTGTTTAAGACACCACAATGTCATGAGAGTGAAAGTGTCGCGGTGATCAAGACACCACTCATTGTATTGAATGAAGTGTGGATTCGTCGCGGTGTTTAAGACGCCACATTGTTGTAAGGGTGAGTTAGTCGCGGTGTTTAAGACATCACCCGGGGGACTAGTGATTACGCGGTGTATAAGTAACACTAGTGGATGTTATGAACTCCAACGGACTTACATGTACCATTCTCTTGTATACTTGGTTAACCATGGTTGTGCGAATTGTACTTAGCATATTATATTGTGAACTATATGCTATTATTGTTGCTAGCGTAATGTGGAACGTGGATAGTAGTTTATGCATGATGGATTGCATGTTTGTTGAATTGCTAGCTCGTATGTGGTATTGTGTAAGTGTATGCAAGTAAGTAGGTTATATATGATCATGTATAATTATTGCATTCACTAAGCGTTAGCTTACCCCTCTCGTTGTTTATCTTTTTAGTTGCAGGCGAGGATAAAGGGAAGGGGATTGTCGGACACTAGATGTCCTTGATGATGTGCTTGTAGGAGCTTTTGGAAGTTGACCACCTTTTGGGTAGTTTAGTCCCAAACCATGCTCGTTGGGTCGTTTGGTTTATAAACTATCATTGTATTCGGTCAAACTTATATTTACTTAACTAATGGCCTTTGTGCCCTTTTGTAAACATTGGTAATGGTTGTATGGTTTAATGGAACTTGTGATTTGGTCTACATATTTAATTGGCGCGTAAATGTGTATTATAAAAAAAAAAAAATTTATCGTACGGAGTACGGGTTGGGTTGTTTCAGGTAAACTACCGTCCGGTTATAAAGGAAAGCGTTGAACAAGCAACTGTTAAGGCAATGTCCCCTGACATGCTTTTAATTATGGTCTATAACGTGTCGGACGCAATTACTATCCTTGGTAGGAGCAATAGTAAAGCTCACCCTTATGATTTTTTTTTTTGTCTGGCACAAAGTCCTGTCTTTGACCATGCTATGCAACCACCGTTCTTACAGTTGACACCCGATTTGGTTCAGGTGACCTAATGAATTCCAGGTGAATTCCTAGGATTTTACGTTCAATGGTAATGAACGCATTGAAAATAGGTTTTTAGAAAACAAATCGGTTTGTAATTTTGATCAAAATATTTTCTCGTTCAGGCTCGAGTTTAGATATCATTGAATTCCATGAGTTTGTAATTCTCAATCTTTAAGGTCAATCTCAAGGATTGAGTAATATCAGGCTTAAAAGATGATTTTTGATCTTTTAAGGAGATTATCCTTTCTGGGGATCTGATTCATTAGTCTTATCCAGCTAATTTGCATGGTGCCCCCCATTTTACGAGATAAATCCTTCTCATGGTTAGGATAAATCTGACCACTTGGCAACCCTGTTTAATGCTGAGGTCCGTGGATTTCCTGCTGATTTTAGTGATGACTTTTCTAGGTTTTTCGTCAACCTACAGCTGGTCTGGACGACAACTTCTTGACCTAAATCAAGAAGCGCGTTTCTTTTTCGGAAGACTTTACTTCCTTTTAATGATGGAATTGATTCATCGTGTAGATCCATCTCTTCTTTTCTTTCATCGGGTAAAATAGTTTAGTTTAGTCCAAAGTAAAAGTATTTTCAGTTATTTGTTACAGAAATATGTGACATATATTTTAAGATAACTTGGTAATTTTTCCCACACTTGGCTTTTTTTTTTTTTTTTTATTGTCCTCTATTCCATTTTAAATGAATTTTAACATTTTGGTTTGTTTCTCAATTTATGTCCTTTCTGAGCTAACAATAATTTCGGTGTTAACACCTAGTTTTATCGTTCATAAATATGTATAAACATGATTTTGAGTTTATTTAATTGAAAATTTTGAAAAATTTTACTAGATTTGGGTAGTCAGTATATAAGACTAGGGCTGTTCTTTATCATCAGAGAGCACTAGATTCTAATACAACTACTACGTTACTAGTATTTTTAATGGTAACCAAGTGTTTAAGATAAAATTTTTAAAAATCCGAAAGAATTTAACCCCTTCCCACACTTAAGATCTTGCAATGCCCTCATTTGCAAGAAATCAGTAACAATTTAAATTATTGAGGGTGATTAGCGTAAAAATGATTAAATTTTGCCAAAGTTTCCAAACATATTGGCGTTTGGTTGCTGAATGATAAATGGTGCATATCATTTGTTCATTTCGTCTGTTGTTACATCACATTTATTTGTCATCTTGTCGTCAAAATTAGTAGTTTTTGCTGAACTTAATGCCAGTCTTTGAAAATGCGCTGTTTTACCCTGTTTTGTACAATCGACAATATACATACATACAAATATAATCATGCATGGCAATTTGAAATGGGACTTAATATCCCACTTTCAAATTCTAAATATGAAATATTAGTACACAATAATAATAAAAATAATAAAAATTACACAAATATATCCAATAACATAAGTTTAAACATGAAAAAGTCAAAAGATAAAAACATAAAAATCATAAAAATAACCAAATGGAACTAAATCAGTCTGGATATGGGTTCCAGTTCATCTCGTCAGGTGGGTTCCATTGTTGGTTATAGGTGTTCTGATAGGCTTGGTTATAGTCATACCGGTTAAAGGGTGGTCGGATATCGGGGCTATGTGGCGGAAAATGAGCAGGTCGAGTAGGTACATAGTTATTTGGTACCTGATATGATAGCTGGCTCATGATTTGGTGTTGATGAACTAACCAGCTATCGTGTTGGCATCGCCTATAATCCTCGTATACTCGCTCGGAGTTCCACTGCTCATACATACTATGTCTGGCCGCGTTCGTCATTGCTTCCTCATCTATACGAACGTGGACGTCAAGAATTGCATCTCGAAAGACATCCCTAATGTCTTCCGCCTCCTCCATTTCCTCGCCTGAGCCTCTCTCTACCTGAGGATGAGATCCCTCATAGGGTACTGCCTGGTTACGTCTACTTTTCAATACCTTAGCACCCACATAAACTTTCAATCCTAAGGGTTCAACCTGTTCTCTACAAAGCTGTAATGGACCCCCTTGGTTCCTATCAACACCTAAATACTCTTCAATGAGAGTCACAAAAATACCTCCTCCTATTATACTCCCGTCCTGCATTCCCTCTACCATTTTAGATAAATAAAAAGCAACACAGTAAGGGATATTGACAAAGCTTCTAGAATCTCGAATACACTTTAGGTAGAATAAATCATGTAAGGTAATTTTTTCTTTATTATGACCTCTCTGTGTAATCGAGTTAGCCAAAAATCTATGAATAATACGAAGCTTGGCTCTGTCAATATGTGTATAGGAGTGTCCTCCTGCTCGTGTAAAAACATCAAAATGTGACATACGCCTCCAAATGGCGTCAGCGTCAAAGTTACTATATACCCTTTCACCATAATGAATCAAATTTGTACAATCGGGTAATAGCAACTCACCAGGAGTATATATCTGTAAGGCCCTGGCCATGTCCAACATGGACATTCTGTACATCCTATCGCCAAGGATAAACCTAAGAAATCTTCTATCATCTATTCTAACTATATTTGTATCAAGTGATACAATACTCATCAACTCAACACACCATTCCTTATATACAGGTCTACGAATGGTGAAAAGACGTTCCCAATCTGTAAAAGAAGAACTGCCATACCTTTGAACTAAAAGCTGTCTAACACGGTCAGCTAGATGGACCGTTTCCAAAGGGGCCCAATCGATTACCCTTGGCACCTCTACATTTTTGTTACCAATTTGAATTTGTTCCTTTGATATGTCTCGTAATCTCTCCATCTCCTATCAAATCTCAGATTAGGATGTAGAGTGTGCTCAGGAATCGTTGGGAATTCTACTGGCGGCCTCATTGGAAATACTATGAATTCATCAACAAACTGTACCGGATCATAATAAGGTATGTGCTGATCAGGCTGTTGTTGTTCCTGTTGTGGTTCTTGTTCGTGTTGCATTTCTGGTTCTGGTTCTGGTGCTGGTGCTGGTCGTCTAGATGATGATGCTCCTGAACCTCCAGTATCGGCTTTCTGCAAAACACATTAAACATAAAATTTGTGCATCCAAATATGCATTAGTGTTAGCAAAATAACAACTTAAAACAATCACTATAACATGTTAAATCAAAATTAAACTTATACACATTTTCACAATTTTTCACAATTCTACACTTTTCAAATAAGCACATATGAAAATGTAAACAAAATTCATAAGCATTTTACTTAAATAACATGTCAAAATATTCATTACTAATAATTAAACAAGTCTCAAATGGCAAATATATCAAATTAATCAAGTTCATGAATTTTGAACTTAAAAAGTCCACTTTAATCTTCAAAAATCATGTTTAGGATCAATGTTTGGATCATTTAACTATCTAAACATGTTTCACTACTCAATTTAGCAATAATTCATGACAAAAATCGGCCATAACCTGTTTATATCAAAAAGCCCCAAGTTGCTCAAGAACACAAACCCTAGATTTCTAAAAATTTTGAAGTTTTTGGTTTCAAATCATGTTAAATAGCATCAATCTAGGTTATACATGCATAAAATACTAACAATTTAACACTAATTACACTAGAAATTAACAAAATTGCATTAGGTAAAAAATTGATAATTATCACAAAAACTAGGAATTTATAGAGTTTAGGGGTGTAATTTTTACCAATTTGCTGAAGAATGAGAATCTAGGCATGATTAGAGCAAGAAAAATGACGAATTACGGTGGAAAAATGGCAAAAATTGGTGAATTTTTGGGTGAGTTTCGTGAATGTGTGTGTTTTGTGGAGAAGAAACAGACCAGTCTGCTGTATGTATCAGGCCTGTAATTGGCCTCCATGTGATCGCATGGATGGATAGGGTGATTCTCATGCGATCGCATGGGTACCCGGCTACAGTGTTTTTGGCTTTTTTTTTTTTTTTTTTTTTAACTTTAACTTATAAAACAATTAAGTGATTAATTTTAAAATTTTGTTTCCCTTTGTCTTAGGACGAGGTCGTTTCGGATCGATGTCTTAGTCCGTCCTTCGACAAAATTTTAAAATTTGTCTTTTTCAAGCGATTGTTTTAAAAGCTTAGATTTTTGGGTTTTTTTAATTTTTTTTGGCATACCTTAATTCAATAAGATTAAAAATAATGATAATAAAAGTTCTCGTCCCTCCCTCGGGTAAAGCAATTTCGGTTCAATGACCTAGTCTTCAACTTACGACGAATTTTAAAAATCATATTTTTAACTTAATGAGATAAAGTAAATTTTTGTTTTTAAATTCACACCAAACTTAAAATTTAAAATGCATAAAATTAAAAATTCTTATTTTAAAAATTAAAAATTCACACCAAACTTAATTTAAAAATTCATATTATAAAATCACACCAAACTTATATTATATTTTTCAAATATTTACAATTTTAAATATATTGTTTTTACAAAGTTTACAATATTAATTTAAGATTTATATATTAATTTTAAAAATATGGTAAAAATAAAATTAAAAATCTTTTTGGCTTTTTATCCCACTTTAATCAATCAAATATTATCAAAAATATGCGCCCCTCTTTTCGGTAAAGTAATTTCGGTTCCATGACCTAATTTAACTCATGACGAATTTTTTGAAATATTTTGGGTTGATTGATTAAAGATATTTATACCTTAAGAATAAACGTTAAATTTCGCAGTGATGTAATAAATTTTTGAATGATATCAATAATTTCGGTCGCCAAACCTAATTTTATTTAATACCAATTTAATACTTTATAGCGAACAAATTAGTGTTTATTATCAAAAGGTTAAAAATAAAAAAAAATAAAAATAAAAACTGTACAGACTTACCTGTGAGATAGTATTCTTAGTTATATGATCTATCCCATTCATAAGATAGTCGGTTTAATTGGTCTTCCATAGCTACATAGGCGTAACCTCGAGCATTCAGTGTCTTTTCTTCTAAACATATGAACGGTCCGTCTCTGCATAAAGTAACAAATTCGGTATTTGAATAGGTTTGATTATTTGAATATTTACCTCCATGTGACCATTTTCCGCATTTGTGACATCGTTCTAGGTGTCGTGCTCTTCTTTTCGCTGCGGATTTTGATTTTCCTTTACCAAATTGTAACTTATTATCTTCGCATCTGGATTCTTTTCTTACTCCGTCCAATCTTTCTCTGATTACTGATACTATTTCACTCGGTAGTGTGTCATTATTACGTTTAGTGATCAAAGCGTGTAGCATTAGACCACGGTTTAGTTCACAGGCAGTCTTCATTTCCTAAAAAAATAAAAATTCAGAATGGGGGGAGAAGACTGGTTCTTTAGGGTCTGCTAGGGAAAGACCATTCGGGTTCCATTTTCGAGAACTACATGAAAACAGACAATCTAACTCTAACAGAAATACATATTATCCTTTAAAGACTTGATTCTCCCCACACTTAGTTAGCTGTGGTGTCGAAATTGTGATTAACTTCATTATCGAATTCCATTGGACTATCTATGTAGTGTTTAACTCTGTGACCATTAACTTTAAATTCAATCCCATTTAAATTTATTAATTCTATCGTTCCGTATGGGAAAACTCTTTTGACTATGAATGGTCCAGACCATCTTGATTTCAATTTTCCAGGAAATAGCTTGAATCGTGAATTGAAAAGAAGAACTCTGTCTCCTTCTTTAAATTCTTTTAAACTTCTGATTATTTTATCATGCCATTTCTTCGTTCTTTCCTTATAGATTAACGAATTATCGTATGCTTCATGTCTTAATTCTTCTAATTCGTTTAGTTGACTTAACCGTAGACGTCTGGCTTCATGTAAATCAAGATTACATGTCTTCAAAGCCCAAAATGCTTTGTGTTCAATTTCTACTGGAAGATGACATGCTTTTCCATAAACAAGTCTAAAAGGTGTGGTTCCAATTGGAGTTTTGTTGGCTGTTCTAAAAGCCCAGAGTGCATCCTCCAATTTAATGGACCATTCCTTCGGATTTGATCCTACGGTTTTCTCTAGAATACGTTTTAAAGCTCGGTTGGTATTTTCAACTTGTCCACTTGTTTGTGGATGATATGCGGTGGAGATTTTATGAGTTACTCCATATCTTTTAAGAACTTTCTCAAGTTGATTATTACAGAAATGAGTACCCCGATCACTTATTAAAGCTTTCGGTGTTCCAAACCTTGCAAAAAGACGTTTTAAAAAGTTGACTACAACTCGTGCATCGTTAGTTGGGAGAGCTTGTGCTTCCGCCCATTTAGATACATAATCAATGGCTACGAGAATATAGAGATTATTATGAGATTTTGGAAATGGACCCATAAAGTCAATACCCCAAATGTCAAATACTTCACATACTTGTATGACATGTTGTGGTATTTCATCACGTTGACTTATTTTTCCTGCCCTTTGACAAGCATCACAGGATTTGCAAAGAAGGTGTGAGTCTTTGTAAATTGTAGGCCAATAGAATCCAGCATCATAAACTTTTTTTGCTGTTAGTTGAGGCCCATAATGCCCTCCTGTTGGTCCTGTGTGACAATGGTTTAAAATTTTACTAGCTTCATTTCCAAATACACATCGGCGTATTATTCCATCGGGACAACTTTTAAACAGATGTGGATCTTCCCAAAAATAGTGTTTTATATCACTGAAGAATTTCTTTCGTTTTTGGTACGATAATCCTTTTTCAAGGAATCTACAAACTAAGTAGTTTGCATAGTCTGCAAACCATGGAATTTCTTTATAATCTATCTTCAATAGATATTCATCAGGAAAGTTGTCTTGTATGGCCGATTCATTTAGAACTTCTAACTCAGGATTTTCAAGACGAGAAAGATGATCAGCGGCGAGATTTTCTGCTCCTCTTTTATCTCGGATTTCAATATCAAACTCTTGTAAGAGTAAGATCCAACGGATTAATCTTGGTTTAGCATCTTGTTTCGAAAATAGGTATCTAAGAGCAGAATGGTCGGTATAGACCACCGTTTTTGCTAGAACGAGATATGATCGAAATTTGTCAAAAGCAAATACAATAGCAAGGAGTTCTTTTTCAGTAGTTGTATAGTTCGTTTGTGCTCCTTGTAACGTCTTACTAGCATAATATATAGGTTGAAATCGTTTTTCAATCCTTTGTCCTAAAACGGCTCCCATTGCAAAATCACTTGCATCGCACATTAGTTCAAATGGTAGATTCCAATTTGGTGTTATCATGATCGGCGCATTAGTTAGTTTCTCTTTAAGAATATTAAAAGATTTGATACACTCATCTGAAAAGATGAATGGAGCATCCTTTTCTAGGAGTTTATTCATAGGAGTGGCAATTTTAGAAAAATCTTTTATGAAACGTCGGTAAAAACCGGCATGCCCTAGAAAACTCCTAACTCCTCTAACATTGGTGGGATGTGGAAGTTTAGCAATTACATCTACTTTAGCTCTATCCACTTTAATTCCTTCTTTTGAAATTTTATGTCCAAGAACAATGCCTTCTTTAACCATGAAATGACATTTCTCCCAATTAAGTACTAGATTTGACTGTTCGCATCTAATGAGCATTCGTTCCAGATTAGCTAGACATGATTCAAATGTATCACCGAAGACTGAAAAGTCATCCATGAAAACTTCCATGCATTCTTCTATCATGTCGTGAAAAATTGCCATCATACACCTTTGAAAGGTTGCAGGGGCGTTGCAAAGTCCAAATGGCATGCGTTTGTAAGCAAAAGTACCATAAGGGCACGTGAATGTGGTTTTCTCTTGGTCCTCTGGTGCTATTGGAATTTGAAAATATCCGGAAAATCCATCTAGAAAACAATAGTAACTATTTCCGGCTAATCTTTCCAACATTTGATCAATGAAAGGTAAGGGAAAGTGATCTTTTCTGGTGGCGTCATTTAATTTTCTATAATCAATACACACACGCCATCCTGTTACAGTCCTAGTAGGAATAAGCTCATTTTTCTCATTTGTAATGACAGTCATGCCACCCTTCTTAGGCACGCATTGAACTGGGCTTACCCATGGACTATCAGAAATTGGATAAATTAGACATGCATCTAGCAGTTTAATAATCTCTTTCTTAGCTACATCTTGCATATTAGGATTTAGTCTTCGTTGGCGTTGCACATACGTTTTATGACCTTCTTCCATAAGGATTTTATGTGTGCAATACGAAGGACTTATTCCTTTAATATCATGAATCTTCCATGCAATGGCTGGTTTATGAGCTTTCAACACAGAAATGAGTTGTGATTTCTCATTTTCAGTAAGAGAAGATGATATTATTACAGGTAATTCAGATTCACCATGTAAATAAGCGTATTCCAAATGGTTTGGAAGTGGCTTTAACTCTAATTTTGGAGGTTCTTCTATCGATGATTTGTATCGATATCTGTCTTCTTCTTTTAGCATTTGGATTTCTTCTGTTGTTGGTTCATATCCATTAGCTATTAGTGTAGCTAACATTTCAGCTTCATCAATTTGTTCTGTTCCTTCTCCTAAAGAACATTCTCCTGTTCCTTGTAATTCTGGAAATTCTTCTAATAATTCTGCATGTGCATCTATACTTTGAATATAATAACATGTATTATCTGCAGATTGCGGTTGTTGCATTGCTCTATCAACTGAAAAGGTAACACTCTCATCCTCTATACTTAGGGTCAGTTTCTTACCGAACACGTCTATCATTGCTTTGGCCGTGTTTAAGAATGGTCTTCCTAATATGAGAGGAACTTGAGAATCTTCTTCCATGTCCAATACAACAAAATCTACTGGAAATACTAAAGTACCAACTTTAACTAGCATGTTCTCCATTATCCCTCTAGGATATTTTATTGATCGATCGGCTAGTTGTATGCTTATTCTTGTTGGTTTCAATTCTCCAAGGTCTAGTTTAGCGTATAGTGAATACGGCATTAGATTTATACTAGCACCTAAGTCTGCCAATGCTTCTATTGAACTAAGACTACCCAGAAAATATGGAATTGTGAAACTTCCTGGATCAGATAGTTTTTCTGGTATCTTATTCAACAGCTCTGCTGAACAATTAGCATTCATAGTAACAGCCGAGAGTTCTTCCATTTTCTTTCTATTCGTAATCAGATCTTTCAAGAATTTAGCGTATCTAGGCATTCCTGAAATCACATCAATGAAAGGAAGATTTACATTTATCTGTTTAAACATATCTAAGAATTTGGATTGCTCGGCTTCAAGTTTCTCTTTCTTCATTTTACTCGGGTAAGGAAGTGGTGGTTGGTATGGTTTAACATAAGGTTTAGCCTTAACTGTGTTATCTTCATTAACCTTCTCAACTACCGGTTCTTTTTCCTTATCTTGATCAGGTTGTAGTTCTTGTGGAGTAGGAATAGCTTCATCAGAAGTTACAGGTATTTCAGGTGGTTTAAGTGTTGTACCACTTCTTGTGGTAATAGCTTTAGCTGTTTCATTTCGGGGGTTAGCATTTGTATCACTAGGTAGACTTCCCGGTTTTCTTTCACCTATTAACCTTGCTAGGTTACTTACTTCTTGTTCCAGATTTTGAATAGAAGCTTGTTGATTTCTAAATGCTTGAGCATTTTGTTCATTAGTTTGTTTCTGAGATGTGAAAAACTGCGTTTGAGTTTCAACTAGCTTCGTCATCATATCTTCTAAATTCGGCTTTTTATCATCGGTTTGTTGTGGTGGTTTGTTTTGAAAATTAGGTCTTTACTGGTTGTAAGTATTATTAGATACTTGTTGATTGCTAGGACCTTGTTGGTTGTTGTATGGAATATTTCGGTTATAGTTCTGATTTTGATTGTAAATAGGTCTTGGCGGTTGATAATTATTCTGATAATTATTTCCAGGCCTTTGGTTTATGTATGAAATATTCTCTCTTTGTTCCATTGTTAATTCAATACTGAGACAATCTTTTGTCAAATGTGTTCCTCCACACTGCTCACAACTAATTCGTATTGAGTGAATATCTTTAGTCATCTTTTCCATTCATCTCTCGACAGCATCTATCTTTGCGGAAATGGAATCTAAGTCATGGCTAGAATCGGCTCTAGCTGCTTTAGATGATCTAACGATATCTTTTTCTTGATGCCACTCATGTGAGTGGGAAGCAGTGTTATCAATAATTTTGTAAGCATCAGTTTCGGTTTTCTTCATAATAGAACCACCAGCTGCTATATCTATGTCTTTCCTTGTAGTGATGTCGCATCCTTGGTAGAATATTTGTACTATTTGACAGGTATCTAAACCATGTTGCGGACATCCTCTTAATAACTTTCCAAATCTTGTCCACGCCTCATATAGAGTTTCATTTGGCTTCTGTGTAAACGTAACAATTTCTGCTTGAAGTCTTACGGCTTTAGATGCCGGAAAGAATTGTTTAAGAAATGTTTCAACTAAAACGTCCCATGTATCAATCGCCCCTTCAGGTAACGATTCCAACCAATCTTTGGCTTCTCCCTTTAAAGTCCAGAGAAATAACATGAGATATATCTGTTCATCCTCAACTTCTCTTATTTTAAATAGTGTGCAGATCCTATTAAAGGTACGTACATGTTCATTTGGATCTTCCTTCGGCGCACCACTAAATTGGCATTGATTATTCACCATGTGTAGAATTTGTCCTTTGATTTCATAATCTGGCGCATTAATGTCTGGATGAGTAATTACGTGACCTTGGCCAGTGCGTTTAGCTCTCATTCGGTCTTCCATACTTAAAGGTTCCAGATTCTCCATAATTGAATTTGTTGAATCGGAATCATTAGAGGATTCTGATTTAATGGTTCGTTCCTCAACAATCTCTGTTTGAATGATTGGTGGTTCCGGAGAAAAATTTAATGGTTCAGGATCTACGAATCGTCCCCGAATATTCTCCGGATTCTCAATTGTGAGGTCGGGTTCAAAAAATGGATTATCGGAAATTTGAACTGGAGTACTTGGTCGACTGGATGACGATTCTAAAGAAAAATCAACGGCAGTAATATTTGCTAAATGTCTTGATCTAGTTACAGGTGGTGAACATACAAAAGGTGGTGAACGTCTTGCTCGGTGCATTCACTGAATATCCTATTAGTTTTTAAAAGGAAAGAAAAATTATAATAAGTTATCCAATCAATAGACTTTTCTGATTTTGTCCACGTTTCGAATAGCCAAAAGATGCAGCAGAGGGGCAGGATTCGTTTGGTCTCAATATAATTGAGGACTGTTTGGCTCCAATAACCCGGTCCACGTACAAATCCAACTATTACTACGAACCAGAAAATTTTGATGTCTATCAATTTAACCACTTAAAATAAATTTTCGTAATTTTAAGAAATTTAGATAAGAAGTAGAATAAAAATCTATGTCCTAAAACTAGAATAGCGAGAAATAAGAAAGAAAAAGAGTTCGTCGAAAAAGGTCGAAAAAGAAAAATGGTTGAAAAATAAAAGGTGACGGAAAAATAAAAGAAACTTATAAAACTTAAAAACACTTGACTAACCTAACCTTATTACCACAACTAACTTAAAATTATAATCGCAAATTGAGATTACTAATTGGAATGATAATTGATACATAGGTAAAAGGTGTCTAAAAATATTAAAGCTTACAAGTAAAACTATATCCCAACTGGCAATAACTTAAAAAGAAACTAAAACTTAAAAAGGCGTCGCAAAATTCTAAAGTACCTAAATCTTAGTCTAAAGAAAAAGCACTTAAGGAATTCTACGGCAAAGCCTAAAAATCTAGAAGTAAAAATAACTATGGCAAAAACTAAGTTTAAAACTAAATATGAGCTAAAAATACAAATATTACGCTAAAACTATTAAAAAAAAATATAAAAATATACAAAAAGTTGTAAAAAGTACAATTTTTATAAAAATATTATTTTTATATTATTTATTTTATAAAACTATTAAATTTATAATTTATTTAAACTAATTTAACTAAATAATACAAATAATAAATAAACTAAACTAAATAATATAATATATAACCCTAATTAGGGTTTAAATATAATAATAATAATTATAATCCGTAATTAATGCAGTACGATGTCAAACTGTGGCGTGTCAGACGGGCTCATGCGATCGCATGAGTCCTAAGTTACCCAGCCATGCGATCGCATGGGCTAGGGTTTCGGGCCAGTTACTGGGCTGCTACAGTACTGGACTCGAGTGTTTTTTTTTTTTTCTGATTTGTGTTTTATTTTTCTGTTTTATATATTTATATAATATATTTATATAAATTAAATAAAACTTATATTTTTATAAAATAAAGATAAAGAAACTTTTATAGAACTTAAATATTTAACAAACTCTTAAAAATATTTATATTTTTATTTTTCTTTTTATATTTTAGAATATTTAAAACGTATTTTTACAAAAGCGTATTTTTTTTTTATAAAAGTAAACTTAAAAATAAAAATCTTTTTTTTTATATAGCGTTGCGCTTCCGGCTTTTAAGCTAGATTTGTCCCCGGCAGCGGCGCCAAAAATAACTTGATGTTATGCGAGGTGTATATAAAATAGCTTTATATTTTAGCAGAAAATACTATTAAATACGATACAATTTTACACAAGATATTTATTTATTTAGAGAATGGATATACTTAAACCTTGCTACAACACTTATAGGCAGTGTACCTAATCGTACAGTAGTGTAGTTTTTAGTAAGTCCGGTTCGTTCCACAGGGAAAATCTTTAAACAAAGCTTAACGCTATATTAGTTTACTTTTATAAAAATACAAATATATATATAAGTAATATTATTATTATAAAGGGGGGTTTTTACCGTTTAATGACCGGTTTGTCGATTTTAAAACTTTAGTCGCAGTTAAAACCAAATGTAAAATAATAAATAAATACAAGACTTAATTTAAAGCGTAAAGTAAATAATGATAATGAAATTGCGAATAATAAAAGTGCGATAAAATAAACTTGCGATAATTAAAAAGTACGATAATTAAAAGTGCAATTAAATACAATAACAATAAAAATGCGATAATTAGAAGTGCAATTAAATTTAAAATAAAGGAAATTAAATATGAAATAAAAGAATTATGCTTATTTAAACTTCCGTAATCATGATGTTTGACGTGTTGATTTTAGTTTTATGCCCATGGGTTAATTGTCCTTTGTCCTGGATTATTTAATATGTCCGTCTGGTTTTTGTCCATAACAGTCCATCAGTCATAAATATAAAGTGCGAGTGTCCTCGTCAAATTATCCTTATACCCGAAGTTAAATATTCCAACTAATTGGGGACTTAAACTGTAACAAGATTTTAATACTTTGTTTAATAATTACACCAGGATGTCGACTGAGTGTAACCCAAGGTTTTAATATTTTGTTATCAATTATACCAAGTGTCATTGTACATAATTTCACCCCTGTTTTAATTATTCTAGTGGCTATTAATCCATTCCCGTGTCCAGTTAAATGAACGATTATTCGTACATATAAATACCCCGCCCGTCGTGTCCGATCGAGTGTATATGGTAATTTATAGGGACGCCCAATTGTAAATCTTTATATTAACATTAACAAACTATCATTTAGTTAAACAAATATAAAGCCCATTAATAGCCCATAGTCTAATTTCCACAAGTGTCGTTCTTTTGTCCAAACCCCAATTATGGTACAAAGCCCAATTACCCAATTTTAGTAATTAGCCCAACATCATGATTACTTCGGATTAAATAAGCATAATAATAACTTAGCTACGAAACATTAAATTAAAAAGGTTGAACATAACTTACAATGATTAAAAATAGCGTAGCGTTACACGGACAGAATTTCGACTTACACCCTTACAACATTTGCTAACATACCCTTATTATTAGAATTATAATTAAAATTAAAATTAAAATTAAAATATAAATTATAAATATAAATATTACGTATATAGATATAGAGATTGATGGATATATGTTTTTGCGTTCACCAAACTGCGAATTTATAGGAGATGTGGCCTGACTTTTCATGCCATGCGATCGCATGGACTTTCTTCTTCCTGGCCATGCGATCGCATGGCCAGCTGGGAGAGCTCACATGTTGCTTGTTTCCTTGTGCCGACGTTTTATAAATATAATATAATATATATATTAATTTTAAGAATTAATTATATATTATATTATATTCATATGCATAGTTGACTTGTAATTTTTAGTCCGTTGCGTCGAGCGTTGAGAGTTGACTCTGGTCCCGGTTCCGGATTTTCGAACGTCCTTGCGTACAATTTAATATCTTGTACTTTGCGTTTTGAATCTTGTACTCTTGTAATTTCGAGACGTTTCTTATCAATAATTGGAACCTCTTTGATTGTCTTTTGTACTTTTGAGCTTTTTGGTCGTTTGCGTCTTCAATTCGTCGAATCTGTCTTTTGTCTTCACCTTTTATTATTTAAACGAATATCACTTTTAAATAGAACAATTGCAACTAAAAGCTTGTCTTTCTTGAGGAATAATGCTATGAAATATATGTTCGTTTTTAGCATTATCATATACACAGAGCAAAACGGAAAACGGACCATGGTGTCCAGCAAAATATTTAAAGGCGAAAATAATTCATAACTTTTCCTCATGAGTTTTATGACGGATAACGGAGAATATGATTTCAATATTTACAAACATAATGATTGCAAAGTACAAATCTCAATATCTTGCGCATTGTTCACTACAGCAATCTTACTAAGTTACAACATATTTCTAATATATACAACCAAGTATAATATTCAACGTTATGCAAAAGCAGATGTATAAAACATAATATCACATTCATTTTGCGGAGTATAATTCAATACATCATCTATTGTTACATCCGGCCTTTTACAAAGATTTTCAAGATCAGAAAACTTCATATTTTCTATTAGTGCACCAGCTGCATCAGCTTCTTTTAGGGCGTTTTCATTAATCTTCGATGTAATAACAACAGGCATTGGATTTGGCAATTCTGGCAGTTTTCTTTTCATAAAGTTGAAAAAATTTAGCCATTCAGCAGACTTCGCAAGAAGGACAAACTCACGTATTCTGTGAGACAGAGCTTGGCAATTAAAGATACGCTTTACGAATGCGGGGATGCCAGCTATTATTCGTCTTTCGTTCTCCTCTTTGGCTTTAAGCTGCTCTTTCAACATGTTATTTTGCTCGAGCATTTTTTCATTCTCTTTTACTAGTTCATCAATTTTGCTCAGATGCCGTTTTTCTCTAGAGGATAGTTCTTTGACTTGCTCCTTATACTCTGCCCTCTGATTATTGCTATTATCATAAAGTCTCTTCATTGTCTCGTATTCCCTCTTTATCTCTGTAGCTATTTGTTCAGTCCTGGCTACTTTCTCCTTTTCAGCAGATAGCTCCTTATTTGTAGTGACTTCATTGTTTTGCAACTCAGATAGGCGTTGAAGGTCATTTAAGCCAGAAGCAATGTTCAGAATAATACTTTGTGCCTTAACTTTCTTGGCATCTGTATCAGATAGGCTACTAAAGAATTGGGCTAGTGAAGGACACACCATGGCATTCAAAAAAGTCATGAAATCTTCGTACGAGTGTGGTGGTCCTTTTAAAAGGGAGGAAAGCATGTTTGTGTCAAGGTTGGGAAGCGTAATTTGTTGTTGAGAAGAACTAGGGCCAGCTCCTTGTTGAGCGGATGACGGAGGAATTTGACCAGTTCTTCTCCTCTTGGCGGAAGGCGGAAGAGTTGCTAATGTAGTGTCTTGATGTGATGCACTAGCTGTTGGAGATAAAGGGAAATTGTTACTTATAAAAGAGTTCCAATATGCTTCACAACATTTCAAGGGTGGCATAAAATATAAGGAAGGGTTTGGATTATAAAATCCACCAGTACTGGGCATACAAGAAAACAAGTACAGGTTTTGGTATGGTATTTTACATAATTCAGTGTTATCATTACCCGAGGCACGACGTTCTCTAGAGGCAACTCGATTCATACCTATGTCTTCTTCTTCTTCTTCATCTTCCTCCTCCCTCACTTCATCTATCTTGGGGGTATCATCAATAATTTTCTGAGTAGTAAAGGTAAGCTGCGAATAAACCGATGACCGCAGGGATTATTTCCCGAGGGTAAAAATCAATCGGCAACACTCCGCCCACCTAAAGCTAGATTACTTCTAGTATTGTGTTGACACACTAAGCCTTACCTCATAAGGAAATAGGTGTTAACACGGCGTTCGTTTGTTTTCTTAGTTCTTGCTTTTGTTGTTTGGTCGTGAGCTTAAGTTAGGTTTCTTGTTGAGTTTAGCTCGGTAATTTGTTTATTTGTATGTTTTTGGAGATTTCATCTTTTTGAATAAACTTCTTTTTATTTATAAAATGTTTCCCGTATTTTCACCCATCATACCTACAAATTGCCCCCTCAAGAATGAAAGAGACATCAATAATAGACCACAAAATATTAATTTTATACGGAGGAATTTTTTTTTTTAAAAGACCACCAAATAAATTGCCTTCACATGATGGGATATGACCTCAAAAGCTCAAAATAAGTACTGTATAAAAGATTGACAACTGTAAATGCGTTTTTTTAGGGTAACACATTTGTCATAGCTATCACATTCATACATAACTTGTACACTGTGCAATATAAACATTGTGAATAGTCAAGATTTGGGTATTTATACAGCTATAAACAGAGCCATTCTTCCTCTCTTGTAATGTACCACTAATTATACATGCAAAGGGTACAATCTATTTCAGCTTATAGATCTATAGCCATTTTAGACCATGCTTCAAACCTTTGCATATTGAGAAAGATATTGCCTTTAGAATCTAAGTACATTCATAGCATAATCACTACTTTATCAATTTTGTACATTAGCAAAAATGAAAATGCATTCCTCGATCAAAATAACACCAAATATTGCACATGTTAGCATAACAAATTCAACTTAATCACACAAGATGTGCCAAAATGTATCATAATCTCATGTGTAACATATAATTTAGCAACCAAAAGCGATTAATCGAGCCACATGAACATCGAAAAATACACATAAAATCCTTACAGTTTCAATATTGACCGTATTGGTCACAATTAAGGCGAGATTTCAAGCCTGGGCTCAAAGCAGAACCCAGAAAACAGTTGAAGCGGAAACCTTTTCGTCACAGGACATTTTTGAGACCATCTCCATTGGATCTTTTTCAAATCGAACAACAACAACGCTGGTGCACCATAACTTTGAATGTAGATCAAATCATCGGCCCCACTACTCGCAAAAACATCGTCCAGCTCACCAAACCCTTGAAAGAACTTATGTGGCATTCGACCCACTTCGTTCCATTCTTTCGCGTTTTTTTCAAACGCCCAAATCCTAATTCCCGTTATGATATCTTGACGATCTTGTTTCCCGATTCCACCCACCATCACTAACGTCCCTTTCATGTTCATCAACCGACCACACGTAAGAGCGCATGGGACTGGAATAAAATCCTGGGACAACAAATTATGAACCGACGATCGGTTCGAGAGATCATAACTCACCAACTTGTGTCGATTTTCGTGAAAAAGACCCGTGGAGTAAATCAGAAAATACAAAACCCCATTACATATCACACTCTCGTCGCCACCTCGCCATCCAGTCAGCATATCTGTCACGCTTGTCGTCCACGTCATCGTTGTTGAGTCATACACATGGATCGAAAGGTCCCATTGGAAGTAATTCTCCGGAACTAGTCTAGATTTCACGACACTCACGGTGTAGTTTGTTGACTGGTCAACCGAGATCGAAAGTGCACTATAGTCACAAAACTTTGAACCCGGGGGTTCATGAAGGCGGAAACAACATTTTGTAATGAGATTACACACGTAAAGCTCGCTTCGACTCTCGTTATCCATGAAACAAACTAAACCGCCTGATGATGCTACGAACCATCTCGAGGTTTTCACCATATACGGGAGCTCAATTCCGTACCATTTTCGTAAAACGGGATCATACGCATATCCAACTGGTTCATCTGAGCTCGTGAACATGAAATACCACGGTTTTTGTGATGATGTGGGTGATGTGTTCCATAAAAACCGCCTTGAATTCACAATTTCGTGCCATCTTTTACACACACAACCGACACGAAATATGCTTGCAACCGGCAGATAAGCCAAAATTCGATCTAACAAATCATCTGGCAGAATTAAATCGAGAGAAACGAGAGGTGAATTGTCCGTATTACCCTCGTCAATAGCCTCCAAGAACAAACCGAAGTCCCCGTTGTCGTTAGAATTATCATCTACACAGTCCCATGATGTTTCCCCTTTCATAATCAACAGGAATTGAAAACCTGACCAAGAAACATAAGTCAAACTAGGTCAAACTAAGTCAAAGAAAGGTCAAATTTTTATTAACTTTTTGAGATGAGTAAATTGTCTAACCTGAAACAAAATCAAGATCAAAACCAGCTCAGAACCTCAAATCAAATGAAATAAAAGCAATTAGTAAACAAGAACACTAAAAATAACAGAATTTGAGTAAACAAGAACACTAAAAAATAACAGAATTTGTATTTACATAAACAAAACAAACAGACCCATAGAATGATTAATTAAAAAGTAGAGATCTTGAAGTAACTATTTGATTTAGGAAAATGAATTCTTTGCATGTATACAAAGGGATTAAAAATGAGTTTTAATCACAGAAACAGATTATTTGCACATATATACAAAATATTATATGGCACACAAAGACATCAAAGAGCATATTCTTGACAATGATGATAAAAGAAACTGCAAAAGAGAGTCACTTTCAAGACACAACAATACACCATTATTGAATAATATTTTTAAATTAACTAATTCTGTTAATATTTTAAATCAATTAGTCTGTTTTTTAGCTGTGAAGAAATCAAGAAAATGAACAAGATACCCACAACATAATTTATGATTTAGATTGAATTTGTATTTTTTAGAAAAAGATTTTGGAAATAAAATCCTAGAAATGAGATGGAGTATAAAAGAGGGAAAAACAGAACAAAAAACCAAATGATGATATAATAATAAAAAAGTTAGGTCAAGTACTAATTTTAGAAGATATACAGCTATCAATCAAACATCAACAAAAGCAACCTCAAATCTAAATAACACACCAATCATATTCTAAAAGAACATACAACAACTTGGCATCTCATAAATAAACAATTGTGACACATATACATGCTTTGAAATAATATAGTAAAAATTATTCAAGAAAATAGTACCTTTTATTCAAGGCTTATGATTCTTTGGGTTTCTATATGAATACCTAAATCCAGATGGGTATTTCAAGATTACTGGAAAAATTGAAGCTTTGAAGAAGCAACCCCAAAAATAACTCCATTAAAATGCAAAGTTGTAAACAAAATAAGGAAAAAGAAGAAAAGGGTGTTTCACTGTTTCGAGATTGATAAAAAAAGAGAGAAAATGGGCCTGTAACTATCTCTTTCTTGATTGTTTTGAAGAAAACAGAAAATAAAGTTATTATTTTTAGGGGTTTTTTGTGTTTTTGGGTAAAATAAAAACTGTGGGTAGTGGAGTGTAACCAAGAAAGGCTAGTGTGTGTTTGTGTGAAGGTGCAAGAGAGGGTTTTGAAATGTGTGTTTTTTTTAATGAATTTGGTGCATTTAAATGGGAAATGGGATGAAGAGAAGACAACTCTTTTTTGGATTTTGCAATAGAAACTAAAATCAAAATGCTTCTATTTTTGGTCCTAATGATACTCATTTCTTTTTACGTATATTTCAAATCTTTCAATTTCTAAACCAAAATACACAATTTAAAACGATTTTAATATTATATAATTAAATCAATAGAATTCACTTAGTTTGAACTAGAAAAAAGAGCCCGCGCGATGCCGCGGGGCCTTTGAGTTGCATATTTATAGTTAACGGAGCGCATTATAGGTGGATATATGTATTGAATATAGTCCGAGGTATTGAGCGTTTTTTTTAAGTGTCCGTTTTGCGTATAGTTAGTCCTGTTGTGTTCGTAAGATTTTTTTGAGTTGAACGGTGGGCTCGGAAAAATTCAACTCGCACCGAGCGAGAAGATAGGACACGCTAAAAATTAGGGTGGAATTAGTTTATTTTATTATAATAAAATTGTATATTTACACTCTCTACCCCTAAAAAAATATAAAGTTGAGGGGTCGTTGTGTAAATTGAGACAAAGGTGAGGGATCGATTGTAGTGTGAACGCAAAGTCAAAACTACAATGCAAAAATTAGGGTTTTTGAGTTGAACGGTGGGCTCGAAAAAATTTAACTCGCACCAAGTTAGAAGATAGGACACGCTAAAAATTAGGGTGGAATTAGTTTATTTTATTATAATAAAATTGTATATTTACACTCTCTATCCCTAAAAAAAAATATAAAGTTGAGGAGTCGTTATGTAAATTGAGACAAATGTGAGGGACCGATTGAAGTGTGAACGCAAAGTCAAAACTACAATGCAAAATAATTGAAACTATCAAAATGTTGGTGAGTTTTAGTATATAGGGAAACTACCAAAATGTTGGTGAGTTTGAGTTTTAGTATATAGGGGGTAATGTTTCATATTTTTTTTTTTTTTTGGAAAAGCCAAGAATATTATTACGGAGTATTAAGAAACTATAAGTTACAAACTACCATGCCTGTATAACTAATTTAAAGAAGCATGGCCATAATTATATACAGCACAAACAACCCGTGACAATAGAATTAAAAATCGAACAAGCTCGATATATAAGGTATAGACGAAATAGTATCAATGCCCGATCTTCTAGAAGATGTGTCGAGATAATATTTAGGATTAACAAGCCATTGATGCCACTCGATGTTGAGAGTTTTAGCCCGTCTAGCAATCCACTTGTACGATTTGATTTGAATTTCATTTAACAAACTCAGTCCGGGCCACATTTTGTTACGAAAGAATCTTTGATTCCTACTTCCAAATAAAATATCCACAAACCCATTCTATCGCTTGCCACAATTTTCTACCGGTAGCGGTTTGAACCCCACTACCATCCTCGTTCAAGATCTCATTTATACTCCAATTTGCAAAGCTACCTAAACCTCACCATTTGAAGACTTTATCCCAAATATCCAAGGCGTGTCTACAAAAAATAATTGCGTGATCTATGGATTCGGTGTCATCATTGCACATCGAGCACCGTACATTGTCCATGTCAATGCCTCTCTTGTCAAGCCCGACCCGCACCGGAATTCTTTTACGTTTTACTCTCCACGCAAAGATGTTAAGAGATAGTGGACCAAAGTTATTTCTCATAGTTTCACTATCACTTTCGTATGTTTGTAACAGTCTATTATCAAGCAACGAAGCAAGTAATTTGGTTTTAAACGTACCATCGCTACTGATCTTCCATACCCATTTGTCGCTTCCATGATTCGAGTGTGGTAGCCTGCTTAATTCTTCAACCAGTTTGCTCAGCTCCTCAAGTACCCGTCCAGTAGGCTCTCGGCTCCATCTCCAAATGAAACGACCCAACCCGTCTTTAACCCGACAAAATTTTTTTTTTATAATAATAAACCATTAACGCGCAACTTAAATGGTTACATGATGTCAATCGTTTCATACAATACGTTAATCATTCAACAAGTTTAATGTTTACAGGCACGAAGGCCCTTAATCAAATGTATTACAAGTTCGACCCATAAAATGATAATTTTAAACCAAACGACACTCGAACATGGTTTGGGGCTAAACTACCCAAAACAATAGGCCGACTTCCAAAAGCTATGCCTACACAATCATCATGGGAATATCTAGTTCCCGGCAACCCCTTTTCCCTTCTCCAAACTTGTACCTAAAAAGTAAACAACGAGAGGGGTAAGCAAAACGCTTAGTGAGTGCAATAAGTATACACATGCATATATAATATACCTACATGCAACCACCTTGTAACGACCCGACTTCGCTTTACCAAAAACACACCACAAAAAAAAAATATGGGGCAGCACATCTGGACGGCGTCCAGATATCTGGACGGAGTCCAGCAATGAAGGGTGGGACGTCGTCCAGCAGATCTGGACGGCGTCCAGTTTGCCTTCCAGCTGCTGTCCCCGGGTCCAACTTACACGAGCGGAAATCCCGCTTTCCGACACATTTAAACAAAAACCTTTTCACAACATACCACAATATAATAAACTAAGAGGTTTTCATCATCAAAACAAGTTTTACAACACCGGACCCACATTGGCCCAAATTACGCGTTTTGCTTAAAAATACAAGTTTCGACCATACTAGTTTAATTTCCAAACGACACTAGAGCATGGTGTTTGGGGTTAAACTACCCAAATCTTAGCCGAACTTCCAAAAGCTAAACACCCAAAAGCATCCCCTATCAATACAAGCGGGAGACCACTAATCCAACCGAATACCTTTGCCTTTGTCCACGCTGGAGCCTAAAAAGGTAAACAACGAGAGGGTAAGCTAACGCTTAGTGAATGCAATAATTATACATATAAATATACAACCTATCTACTTGCAATCACATCCACCAAATACCTCATACGAACTTGTAACTCAAATAACATGTCATCAAACCCGTAATACTAACAAGTCGTACATTATCACAAAACCGCATTAGCATACACTCAACTCAATATATATAATATGCTAAACAATCAACAATCTCAATATGGTTAACCATAAACGCTATGATGCTACCGGCTCGTGGTTCACACCATACGCAATTGAGTCATACCCTTTTATAGTGCTACCGGCTCGTGGTTCACACTTTGTTTTATAGTGCTACCGACTCGTGGTTCACACTCGATGCTACCGGCTCGTGGTTCACATCTTAGTTTATAGTGCTACCGGCTCGTGGTTCACACTCGATGCTACCGGCTCGTGGTTCACATCTTATCACACACATGTTATGGCACTACCGGCTCTATGGTTCATGCCATAACACCCACAAATAAACACGCCATATATACATACGTATAATTACTCCACTCACCTTAAAGTCTTCGTGAGAGTTAACCGAGATTGCAACCTTCAATGCAACGTACCTATTACATTAGGCACATAATCAATCACACAATCGAATTGGGTCAACTAACTCACTCAACATCCTAGCGTCATTTTGACCCTTGGTGCAAATTCGACCCATTTGCACCTTCAACCCTAAGATTAGGTCAACTTCGCCAAAACCCTAACGCTAGCCAATTATGGTCTTAACCATTTAATACTCACAAGTTTAGTGTGTTTTCATACTCATTTCATAACCTAGGTCGCCCAAGACCCATTTGACCCATCTCAAGGTCAACACACCCATTTGGGTCACCCACACCCTAATGACACCCACTAACTGTAACACCCCAGCTTAACATGACCACAATATTGTCCGCTTTGCCCGCAAGCGCACGGTTTTTTCTTGGCGATCACACACGAGAAGCACTTTCCCAGGAGGTCACCCATCCTGGTAGTGCTCTCGCACGAGCACGCTTAACCACAACGTACTCGCACTTCTACTCAGCCTGTGATCCCAAAACGCGTTGTGTCATTTAAGCGTGAGTATTACCTTATAATCCCATGATCACTCATGTCCGTGGGCGATGTGGGATTTGCCTAGGGTGTTACATTCACCCCCCATCAGGGACTCATCGTCCTCGATGAGGTTTACCCCACCACCCCCAACGGCACATGAGTGGCTCTGATACCATTCTGTAACACCCCAGCTTAACATGACCACAATATTGTCCGCTTTGCCCGCAGGCGCACGGCTTTTTCTTGGCTACCACACACGAGAAGCACTTTCCCAGGAGGTCACCCATCCTGGTAGTGCTCTCGCACGAGCACGCTTAACCACAACGTACTCGCACTTCTACTCAGCCTGTGATCCCAAAACGCGTTGTGTCATTTAAGCGTGAGTATTACCTTATAATCCCATGATCACTCATGTCCGTGGACGATGTGGGATTTGCCTAGGGTGTTACACTAACATTAACTACTAAGCGTGCTAGTGATTTACTAAGCTTTTTTTTAGACCCATTTACACACTTTAACCTTTCAAAACCCTAGGTTGGTCATCTTTGAGTCTTCATGACCCAAACTTACCCAAAAACCCCCAAATCACTAATAAATGGGTTTTAGGTTCATTTCTAACCCAAACCCTAACCCTTAAACTAATCAAAGTAAGGAAGTCAAGGTTAAGAATTACCAACACAATCACCACGTAGCTAGCGGCTAGATGAACGACTTTAGAACTCGCACTAAGACCCGATTCAACCTCCTCCTTCCTTTAATGGAGCTCTCTCACTCTAGAACCTCTTCTCTCTCTAGGATTTAATGGAAGATGATAAAGTAGATGGAAAAGGAGTAATGAGGCTCACCAAAACTGATCTAGGGTCTTAAAGTCGTCCACAATGTGAAATTACCAAGTTACCCCTTTAAATATCAAAAACACAAAAGTTGGCTCATCAGGCCATCTGGACGGCGTCCAAAATTCTGGACGGCGTCCAGCCCTTCAAACTGGGACGGCGTCCCACTATATTGGATGACGTCCAACACAACTGGGAAAAACTGGATCTTACAACTCTCCCCCACTTGAACCGGATTGCGACCTCGCGATCCAAGCCGCATGACAAGCAGGAAGATACACAAGAACAAACTCTTCGGGCTCCCAAGTAAACTCGGAACCTTTACTACGACGCCATTGAACTTTAAAAGTCCTTACCACTTTATTTCTCAATCTTTTCACTTTTTCGTCAAGTATAGCAATCGGCTCCTCAACATACTCTAACTTATTGTTTAGCTCAATTTCGTCTAATGACACCCATGAAGAATCATCCGCAAGACACTTACGGAGATGGGAAACATGAAATGTATTATGAATCCCCGCAAGTTCCTCGGGTAATTCCAAACGATATGCGACTTCGCCCACACGAGCTAAAATTTTAAATGGCCCAATAAACCGAGGAGCTAACTTTCCCCATTTTCGAAATTGAATAATACCTTTCCATGGCGAAACCTTAAGCATCACCATATCACCTTCTTGAAATTCGATCATTCGTCTACGCTTGTCGGCATACGACTTTTTTCTATCTTTAGCCTTTTTCAAATGAGCCCGAATCATCTCAATCTTGCTATTCGTCTCCAAAACCAAATTGGTACTCCTGATTTCCTTTTGACCCACTTCACCCCAACAAATCGGGGTTCGACACCTCCGCCCATAAAGCATCTCATAAGGTGGCATCCCGATACTAGTATGATAACTATTATTGTACAAGAATTCCACCAAAGGCAAGTGCTCATCCCAACTACCACCAAAATTGATAATGCACGGCCGTAACATATCCTCCAAAGTTTGATTCGTACGTTCGGTTTGACCGTCCGTTTGAGGATAGTACGCCGTGCTCAATTTTAATTGTGTACCCATATCTTCATGAAACTTTTCCTAAAACCGAGATGTAAAATGGGTATCTCGATCCGAAATAATGGATATAGGAACCCCATGTCGAGCGACTACTTCCTTGACAAACAATTTAGCCAAGGTTTCCGACGATATCGCTTCCCGAATGGGAAGAAACAAAGCACTTTTTGTCAATCGGTCAACTATCACCCAAATTGAATCAAATTGGGTTCTCGCCGTCTTTGGTAACTTTGTGATAAAATCCATGGTAATGTGCTCCCATTTCCACTTCGGGATTTCTAACGGTTGTAACTTACCATACGGCTTTTGTTGTTCGGCTTTAACTTGCAAACACGTGACGCATTACTCAACATACTTAACAACATCACGTTTCATGCCCGGCCACCAATACTCCTTCCTTAAATCAAGATACATTTTTGTTGCGCCCGGATGAATGGAATACTTTGACTTATGTGCTTCATCAAGTAGCACTCGTCGATAATCCCCCATCTTAGGCACCCACACTCTTCCTTGAAAAGACAACAAACCACGCGAGCCCATAGTAATGAACTCCGATTGCCCCACTATTCGTTCCGCATGCTTGTTGTGAACGTAAGCCTCTATTTGAATCACACCAAGTTTTTCAAGAAAATCGTTAGTAATAATCATACGTAACAATCCCAATCGTAACGCCAGGTGGTGACTCTTTCGACTTAACACATCCGCGACCACATTCGCCTTGCCCGGATCATAAAGTATTTCACAATCATAATCTTTTACTACATCCATCCACCTTCGTTGACAGTAATTCAAATCTCTTTGGTTAAAGAGATGTTTCAAACTCTTATGATCCGAATAAATCGTAGTCTTGACACCATACAAGTAATGGCACCAAATTTTCAATGCATGCACAACCGCCGCCAACTCAAGATCATGAGTCGGATATCTCGTCTCGTGTTCCTTTAATTGTCGAGAGGCGTAAGCGATGACTTTACCTCTTTGCATTAGAACACACCCGAGCCCATTTAAAGACGCATCACAATAAACCGTCATGCCTTCTACACCTTCCGGCAACACTAACACCGGAGCTTGACATAACTTCTCTTTTAACAATTGAAAAACAATTTCTTGCTCGTTCTCCCAATTAAACCTAGCATTCTTCCTCGTCAATTTCGTCAATGGAGAAGCTGATGTTTAAAGCTAAGGGGTATAAAATACTATTAAATTTTACAAGGAAATACTATTAAATACGATACAATTTTACACAAGATATTTATTTATTTATAGAATGGATATACCTAAACCTTGCTACAACACTTATAGGCAGTGTACCTAATCGTACAGTAGTGTAGTTTTTAGTAAGTCCGGTTCGTTCCACAGGGAAAAATCTTTAAACAAAGCTTAACGCTATATTAGTTTTATTTTATAAAAATACAAATATATATAAGTAATATTATTATTATAAAAAGGGGGTTTTTACCATTTAATGACCGGTTTGTCGATTTTAAAACTTTAGTCGCAGTTAAAACCTAATGTAAAATATTAAAAATAAATACAATACTTAATTTAAAGCGTAAAGTAAATAACGATAATGAAATTTCGATAAATAAAAGTGCGATAAAATAAAATTGCGATAATTAAAAAGTACGATAATTAAAAGTGCAATTAAATACAATAACAATAAATAAAAGTGCGATAATTAGAAGTGCAATTAAATATAAAATAAAGGAAATTAAATATGAAATAAAATAATTATGCTTATTTAAACTTCCGTAATCATGATGTTTGACGTGTTGATTTTAGTTTATTCCCATGGGTTAATTGTTCTTTGTCCTGGATTATTTAATAATCTATCCAACGTCTGTCTAATCTCAAGTTCGGGTGCAAATTTTCCACGTGCATATCTGAAAATATCATAACTGGATGAGGTATATCTTGTTTGTAATAGTTATCAACATCCTGTTGTTCCGCATTCTCAGGAGGAGCAATGCGAGCTTGGGATGAAAATTCACCCCTTTCAGTCTGCAAAACACATTAAACACAATTTTTGTGCATCCAAATATGCATTAGTGTCAGCAAAATCATCAATCAAAATAATTACAATGACATGTTCAATTTATATCAAACTTATGCTTATTTTCATATTTTTATCAAATCTACACTTTTTCAAATAAGCATATACGAAATTGTTCGCCAAGTTCATAAGCATTCAACTCAAATAACATGTCAAAATAATCATTATTAGTAATTAAACAAGTTTCAAATGGCATTATCTCTCAAAAATCAAGTTCATGAATTTTAGACTTGAAAAAGTCCACTTTAATTCTCAAAAATCATGTTTAGGCTCAAAGTTTGGATCATTTAACTACCTAAACATGTTACACTACTTAATTTAGCAATAATTCATGACAAAAATCGGCCATAACCTGTTTATATCAAAAAGTCCCAATTTTGCTCAAGAACACAAACCCTAGATTACTCAAAATTTGAAGTTTAAGGCTTCTAATCATGTTAAATAGCATCAATCTAGGTTATACAAGCATAATACATAAACAATTTAAGCATAATTACACTAAAAAGCATCAAAATTGAATTGGGTATAAATTTGTTCAAAAACACTAATTTTTCGGATTAAATGGTGTTTAGGTGTAGAAATTTACCGTTTTTCTTGAGTAATTCCTTGATAGCATCCTTCTCAACATGATTTTGTGAAAGATTTGATTAAAAATGGTGAAAAAATTCGATTTTGTGATGCGTTTGTGTGTGTATTTTCGCAGTTTTTTGAGTTGGGTTTGGATACTGAGCTGTTCGATCAGCTTATATTTTTTTATGGAATTTTTATGCTCCGCGAGTCGCGGTGTTTACCTCTTTCAAACTCCGCGAGTCGCGGCTCTCTTTTTTTTTTTATAATCTTTAACTTATAAAACAAATATAAAATAAATTTAAAATTTTGTTTCCCTTGTTATTTAGGACGAGGTCGTTTCGGAACGATGTCCTAGTCCGTCCCTCGACAAAATTTTAAAATTTGTCAATTTAAAGCGCGGTTTTAAAAGCAAAGATTTTTGGGTTTTTTAATGTTTTTGGCATACTTTAATTCAATAAGATTAAAAATAATGATAATAAAAGTTCTCGTCCCTCCCTCGGGTAAAGCAATTTCGGTTCAAAGACCTAGTCTTCAACTTACGACGGATTTTAAAAATCATATTTTTAACTTAGCGAAATAAAGTAAATTTTTGTTTTTAAATTCACACCAAACTTAAATTTAAAATGCATAAAATTAAAAATTCAAATCAAACTTAATTAAAAATTCATATTATAAATTCACACCAAACTTAAATTATATTTTTGTTTTTATACATACAAACTTATATTAAAAATATTAATTTTCCAAATATTTACAATTTTAAAAGTTTACAATATTTATTTAATATTAATTTATTAATTTTTTTAAAAACATGGTAAAAATAAAATTAAAAATCTTTTTGGCTTTTATCCCACTTTAATCAATCAAATATTATCAAAAATATGCGCCCCTCTTTTCGGTAAAGTAATTTCGGTTCCATGACCTAATTTAACTCATGACGAATTTTTGAAATATTTTGAGTTGATTGATTAAAGATATTTATACCTTAAGAATAAACGTTAAATTTCGCAGTGATGTAATAAATTTTTGTATGATATCAATAATTTCGGTCGCAAGACCTAATTTCATCGAATACCAATTTAATACTTTATAGCGAACAAATCAACGTTTATTATCAAAAAGTTAAAAATAAAAATAAAAATGAAAATTGTACAAACTTACCTGTGAAATATATTTCTTAGTGATATGCTCTAGTCCACTCATAAGATAGTCGGACTAATTGGTTTTCCATGGCTACATAGGCGTAACCTCGAGCATTTAATGTTTTTTCTTCTAAACATATGAACGGTCCATCTCTGCATAAAGTAACAAATTCGGTGTTTGAATAGGTTTGATTATTTGAACATTTACCTTCGTGTGATCATTTTCCGCATTTGTGACATTTTTCAAGGTGTCGTGCTCTTCTTTTCGCTGCGGATTTTGATTTTCCTTTACCAAATTGTAACTTATTATCTTCGCATCTGGATTCTTTTCTTACTCCGTCCAATTTACCTCTGATTAATGATACTATTTCACTTGGAAGTGTGTCATTATTACGTTTAGTGATCAAAGCGTGTAGCATTAGACCATGGTTTAGTTCACAGGAAGTCTTCATTTCGAAAAACCTAAAAAAAATAAAAATTCAGAATGGGGGGAGAAGACTAGTTCTTTAGGGTCTGCTAGGGAAAGACCATTCGGGTTTCATTTTCGAGAACTACACGAAAACAGAAAATCTAACTCTAACAGAAATACATAAACCTCCCTACACTTAGTTGAAATTGTGATTAACATTAGTTTCAATTGAATCATCAACAACTTGTATATCTTTGACTTTTACTTCAATCCATTTGTTGATTTCCTCCGTAACTTTCACAAATTCAACTAACATCGTCTTTTCTTTTGGCGATAAATTGGATACTAATCAGTTACATAACTTAAAGTTTCCTTTAATCTTAGCATCGTGAATCCGTTTATAAAGTTTCTTCGTTGAACTGTTAAAAATGGGTTCATCTAATTTCGTATCATCAACGGCATTCTTTGTGATTGGATCATCATTAAGTGTTTTTTCATCTTCCCCACACTTATGCGTTTTTATTGGTCTAACAGTTTTGGTTGGTGGAGATCTAAACTTTCGATTCACAAAGGTGATCGATGTATCACCATCCCTAAGTGTCATTCTACCTTCTCTTACATCAATGAATGCCTCGGTGGTTGCTAAAAATGGGCGACCTAGAATTAGAGGAATATCAAGGTTTTCCTCCATATTAATCACTATGAAGTTTGCAACAAAGGTCAAACTTCCCACGTTAACAAGTAAATTATTTGCTATTCCAACTGGGTGTTTAATGGTTTGGTCAAATGATTGAACACCTATTTTAGTTGGTTTTAATTTACCCATGCCTAATCTTTTATATAAGGAAAGAGACATAATATTTGCACTTACTCCTAAATCTGCGAGTCCATTATATACAGCACCATCATTAAGCAAGCAAGAAATGATAAATTCACCCGGGTCTCCTGCTTTAGTAAGTCGAGTTGGTTTGTAAACCTTTTTCGGGTATTCTTTTCTTAGTTCTTTCACTTCTATTTGAACTTCTTGTTCACATTTTTCTTCGTTTCTTGGAATGGGAGGTTTGTATAAGAATTCTTCTTCATCACTCAAATTTGACTCCTCCCTAAATTCCAATTTTGATTTTTCATATGTTGTTGATAACATATTTATGTTTTCATTTTGAAGGTTTTCTTGGGTGGTGAAATTATGATTAACTTCATTGTCAACTTCCATCGGTCCGTGTATGTAATGTTTAACTCTGTGACCATTAACTTTAAATTCAATCCCATTTGAATTTATTAATTCTACTGTTCCGTATGGGAAAACTCTTTTGACTATGAATGGTCCAGACCATCTTGATTTCAATTTTCCAGGAAATAGCTTGAATCGTGAATTGAAAAGAAGAACTCTGTCTCCTTCTTTGAATTCTTTTGAACTTCTGATTCTTTTATCATGCCATTTCTTCGTTCTTTCCTTATAGATTAAGGAATTTTCATATGCTTCATGTCTTAATTCTTCTAATTCGTTTAATTGACTTAACCGTAGACGTCCAGCTTCATGTAAATCAAGATTACATGTCTTCAAAGTCCAAAATGCTTTGTGTTCAATTTCTACTGGAAGATGACATGCTTTTCCGTAAACGAGTTTAAAAGGTGTGGTTCCAATTGGAGTTTTGTAGGCTATTCTAAAAGCCCAGAGTGCATCCTCCAATTTAATGGACCATTCCTTCGGATTTGATCCTAGGGTTTTCTCTAGAATACGTTTTAAAGCTCGGTTGGTATTTTCAACTTGTCCACTTGTCTGTGGATGATATGCGGTGGAGATTTTATGAGTTACTCCATATCTTTTAAGAACTTTCTCAAGTTGATTATTACAGAAATGAGTACCCCGATCACTTATTAAAGCTTTCGGCGTTCCAAACCTTGCAAAAAGACGTTTTAAAAATTTGACTACAACTCGAGCAATGTTAGTTGGGAGAGCTTGTGCTTCCGCCCATGTAGATACATAATCAATGGCTACGAGAATGTATAGATTATTATGAGATTTTGGAAATTGACCCATAAAGTCAATACCCCAAATGTCAAATACTTCACATACTTGAATGACATTTTGTGGCATTTCATCACGTTGACTTATTTTTTCGGCCCTTTGACAAGCATCACAGGATTTGCAAAGAAGGTGTGCGTCTTTGTAAATTGTAGGCCAATAGAATCCAGCATCGTAAACTTTTCTTGCTGTGAGTTGAGGCCCATAATGCCCTCCTGTTGGTCCTGTGTGACAATGGTTTAAGATTTTACTAGCTTCATCTCCGAATACACATCGGCGTATTATTCCATCTGGACAACTTTTAAACAGATGTGTATCTTCCCAGAAATAGTGTTTTATATCACTAAAGAATTTCTTTCGTTTTTGGTACGACAACCCTTTTTCAAGGAATCCACATACTAAGTAGTTTGCATAGTCTGCAAACCATGGAATTTCATTATAATCTATCTTCAATAGATATTCATCAGGAAAGTTGTCTTGTATGGCCGATTCATTTAGAACTTCTAATTCGGGATTTTCAAGACGAGAAAGATGATCAGCGGCGAGATTTTCTGCTCCTCTTTTATCTCGGATTTCAATATCAAACTCTTGTAAGAGTAAGATCCAACGGATTAATCATGATTTAGCATCTTGTTTCGAAAATAGGCATCTACGAGCAGAATGGTCGGTATAGACCACCGTTTTTGCTAGAACGAGATATGAACGAAATTTGTCAAAAGCAAAGACAATAGCAAGGAGTTCTTTTTCAGTAGTTGTGTAATTCGTTTGTGCTCCTTGTAACATCTTACTAGCATAATATATAGGTTGAAATTGTTTTTCAATCCTTTGACCTAAAACGGCTCCCATTGCAAAATCACTTGCATCGCACATAAGTTCAAACGGTAGATTCCAATTTGGAGTTATCATGATCGGCGCATTAGTGAGTTTCTCTTTAAGAATATTAAAAGATTTGATACATTCATCTGAAAAGATGAATGGAGCATCTTTTTCTAGGAGTTTATTCATAGGAGTGGCAATTTTAGAAAAATCTTTTATGAAACGTCGGTAAAAACCGGCATGCCCTAGAAAACTCCTAACTCCTCTAACATTGGTGGGATGTGGAAGTTTAGCAATTACATCTACTTTAGCTCTATCCACTTCAATTTCCTCCTTTGAAATTTTATGTCCAAGAACGATGCCTTCTTTAACCATGAAATGGCATTTCTCCCAATTAAGTACTAGATTTGATTGTTCGCATCTAATAAGCATTCGTTCCAGATTAACTAGACATGATTCAAATGTATCACCGAAGACTGAAAAGTCATCCATGAAAACTTCCATGCATTCTTCTATCATGTCGTGAAAAATCGCCATCATGCACCTTTGAAAGGTTGCAGGGGCATTACAAAGTCCAAATGGCATGCATTTGTAAGCAAAAGTACCATAAGGGCACGTGAATGTGGTTTTTTCTTGGTCCTCGGGTGCTATTGAAATTTGAAAGTATCCGGAAAAACCATCAAGAAAACAATAGTAACTGCTTCCGGCTAACCTTTCCAACATTTGATCAATAAAAGGTAAGGGAAAGTGATCTTTTCTGGTGGCGTCATTTAATTTTTTATAATCAATACATACACGCCATCCTGTTACAGTCCTAGTCGGAATAAGCTCATTTTTCTCATTTGTGATGACAGTCATGCCACCCTTCTTAGGCACGCATTGAACTGGGCTTACCCATGGACTATCAGAAATTGGATAAATTAATCCTGCATCTAGCAGTTTAATAATTTCTTTCTTAACAACATCTTGCATATTAGGATTTAGTCTCCGTTGGCGTTGCACATACGTTTTATGACCTTCTTCCATAAGAATTTTATGTGTGAAATACGAAGGACTTATTCCTTTAATATCATGAATTTTCCATGCAATAGCTGGTTTATGAGCTTTCAACACAGAAATGAGTTGTGATTTCTCATTTCCAGTAAGAGAAGACGATATTATTACAGGTAATTCAGATTCACCATGTAAATAAGCGTATTCCAAATGGTTTGGAAGTGGCTCTAACTCTAATGTCGGAGGTTCTTCCATCGATGATTTATATCGATATCTGTCTTCTTCTTTTAACATTTGAATTTATTCTGTTGTTGGTTCATATCCATTAGCTATTAGTGTAGCTAACATTTCAGTTTCATCAATTGGTTCAGTTCCTTCTCCTAAAGAACATTCTCCTGTTCCTTTTAATTCTGGAAATTCTTCTAACAATTCTGCATGTGAATCTATAGTTTGAATATAATAACATGTATCATCTGCAGATTACGGTTGTTGCATTGCTCTATCAACTGAAAAGGTAACACTCTCATCCTCTATACTCAGGGTCAGTTTCTTACCAAACACGTCTATCATTGCTTTAGCCGTGTTTAAAAATGGTCTTCCTAATATGAGAGGAACTTGAGAATCTTCTTCCATGTCCAGAACAACAAAATCTACTGGAAATACTAAAGTACCAACTTTAACTAGCATGTTCTCCATTATCCCTCTAGGATATTTTATTGATCGATCGGCTAGTTGTATGCTTATTCTTGTTGGTTTCAATTCTCCAAGGTCTAGTTTAGCGTATAGTGAATACAGCATTAAATTTATACTAGCACCTAAGTCTGCCAATGCTTCTATTGAACTAAGACTTCCCAGAAAACATGGAATTGTGAAACTTCCTGGATCAGATAATTTTTCTGGTATCTTATTCAATAGCACTGCTGAACAATTAGCATTCATAGTAACGGCCGAGAGTTCTTCCATTTTCTTTCTATTCGAGATTAGATCTTTCAAGAATTTAGCATATCTAGGCATTCCTGAAATTACATCAATGAAAGGAAGATTTACATTTATCTGTTTAAACATATCCAAGAATTTGGATTGCTCGGCTTCAAGTTTCTCTTTTCTTAATTTACTCGGGTAAGGAAGTGGTGGTTGGTATGGTTTAACATAAGGTTTAGCTTTAACTGTGTTATCTTCATTAACCTTTTCAACTACCGGTTCTTTTTCCTTATCTTGTTCAGGTTGTGGTTCTTGTGGAGTAGGAATAACTTCATCAGAAGTTACAGGTATTTCAGGTGGTTTAAGTGTTGTACCACTTCTTGTGGTAATGGCTTTAGCTGTTTCATTCCGGGGGTTAGCATTTGTATCACTAGGTATACTTCCCGGTTTTCTTTCACTTATTAACCTTGCTAGGTTACTTACTTCTTGTTTCAAATTTTGAATAGAAGCTTGTTGATTTCTAAATGCTTGAGCATTTTGTTCATTAGTTTGTTTCTGAGATGTGAAAAACTGCGTTTGAGTTTCAACTAGCTTCGTCATCATATCTTCTAAATTTGGCTTTTTATCATCGGTTTGTGGTTTGTTTTGAAAATTAGGTCTTTGCTGATTGTAAGTATTATTGGATACTTGTTGATTATTAGGACCTTGTTGGTTGTTGTATGGAACATTTCGATTATAATTCTGGTTTTGATTATAAATTGGTCTTGGCGGTTGTTAATTATTCTGATAATTATTTCCAGGCCTTTGGTTTATATATGAAATATTCTCTCTTTGTTCCATTGTTAGCTCAATACTGAGACAATCTTTTGTCAAATGTGGTCCTCCACACTGCTTACAACTAATTCGTATTGAGTGTATATCTTTAGTCATCTTTTCCATTCGTCTCTCGACATCATCTATCTTTGCTGAAATGGAATCTAAGTCATGGCTAGAATCGGCTCTAGCTCCTTTAGATGATCTAACAATGTGACAACCCATCCTTATCCCCCTGGACGAAGTCATCAACATCTGGTCCCATTGCGATGATAGACTCCAAGTAATGTCCTTAAAATGAGCAAATGCACAGCGGAAGACTTAATTCGTACATGAGAATAAACATGCTTAAAAGTGTCAACCAAAAGGTTGGTGAGTTCATAGGTTTATCATAATAATCATTTCAATATATTAATAGACTACAAGATTTCATATACATAAATATTTTAATAAAAATATTCTAAGTGGTTGAGCACTTGGTAACCATACTTAACATTTAATCAACGTCGCATATTCCCTTTATTATGAAATCTCACTACACCGTACCAAGTATAGTCACCGAAACGAAGTACTGTGCAACCGTTGAATACTGGTCGTCCAGCCCGGTTGGGGTTGTCAGGCCCGATAGATCTATCAACAGGATTCGCGTTTACAATACCCATGTAAATAGTAGTTACCAAGCTACAGGGAAGTATGCCAGTGGTACAACTCAACGTAGAATGTATTTTAAGTACTTGTGTCTATTTCGTAAACATTTATAAAAGCAGCGCTTGTATTCTCAGCCCAAAAATATATATTGCAAAAGCAATTAAAAAGGGAGCAAATGAAACTCACTGTACTGTATTTTGTAGTAAAAATACATATGACGACATTGAACAAGTGTAGGGTTGGCCTTGGATTCACGAACCTATATTATTCATATATATTAACACATATCACATTTAATCGACTAAGTTTATTTATATTATATAATGTATTAAAATTAATATCTTTATATATATATATATATATATATATATATATATATATATATATATATATATATATATATATATATATATATATATATATATATATATATAGGATTATATTAAGATATGTGTTTATATTGGTAAAATAATATTTATAATAGAAAGTTGTAATATTTATAAAAATAAGGATACTATTAATAATAATAAATAATAGTAGTGTTTGTAAAAATGATGATGATAATAATAATAATAATAATAATAATAATAATAATAATAATAATAATAATAATAATAATAATAATAATAATAATAATAATAATAACACTACCTTTAAAGCTTTTCTAAAAATAAATGCCCGTGCCCGGCTCGAACTCGAGACCTCTCGCTTAACCCGACAACAACTTAAACCATTCATCCGTCACCTAATTATTGTAATATGTTGCGATTTTAAATATATAACATACACAATCTGTAATCTTTTTCCTCCCAACTTCATCACCTCTTTTCATCATCATCTTCTCATCATGATATTATTATTATTAACGTATATGATTATTATGATCATACATGAATATCCTCACGTAAAGTCCAAATAATCGGGCTCTATGAACATCCTCAAGAATATCACGATCATGATTTCATAACACTTCATTCATATACTATTATTCCAACAGCAAGCTAAACCGGGCTCTCGGCCCAAGTTCACCTTCGGCCCACATAAAGTCCAAATAATAGGATCCAATAACAAAATGTTCGTCCTTGGCCCAGCAAGAAAAATGTTAACCGAGGCCCAATGGAAAAATCAAAAAGCCCAACGATATGATTAACCCATATCAGTCTCTGTTTTTCTTTTCTAAAAAAAATTGCCACAGCCAAGACTCGAACTCCCAACCTCTCGTTCCCCTAACACATGCCCAACCATTCTTCTACTCGTTACATTCTGTTTTAATTACTACTTTATTTTTTTTTTCTTAACTCGTATTTTCTGTCTTCCTTCTTTAATACCCTCATTTATTAATCACATATCTTCATTTTCATCATGATCTCATAATCATCATCATGATCATATATCAACGTAGTCACTTCATCATTCTCCATCATGTATCACACATCACAAATTAAAAAAAAAATATCTAGATGTCATTATACCAATTTTGTCTGCCACTAAATTGTAACTAGATTCATTTTCATAACATATGCGATGTATATTAATATCTAATACTTCCACTTGACAAAGCTTTGTATGGACCCTTCACCTTTATTAAAATTCCATCATCATCTTTATCACTTTGCCATTTTCTTCATCATTATCTTTATTTCGTTTCACCTTCATCGTATTGTAAACTCAATAGAAACAGAAGATATAAAAGCAGTTTTGAATATTGGATGGCTCATGGCTGTGGTGGCTATCGAAACAAAACAGAAAAGAAATGAAAGTTGGTGGAGAGGTGGCGGAGGTTGACATGGATGGTGATTGTTTTGGTTGTTAACAAACTAACAACAGCAGTAATTCGAAGTTGAAACATAAGAGGGACAGTTGTAACAAAAGAGGAATCGAAAGTGATCTGGGTGATGGTTTGTTCGAACATGATAGCAAGCAGAAACAAATGGGTTCGAAGCGATAGTGTGATGGTGGTGGTTTGTGATTCAAACAGGAAACGAAAAAAAAATATATAAGTTGATGATGGTGGTGTCTCGTGGTGATCTTGTGGTGGTGGTGATGATCGAATGGTGAAGACGGTGGTAGTCTCGGTGGTGTCCGATGGTTAACATGATGAAGATAGTGGCGGTTGTGATTGCAGTGGTGATGGTTTTCGATTTGTTGTAATTTGAACCCGAATAAGCAGCAGCAAGGTCGTCCTAATCATATTGGGTTTGGTTTGTAATTGATCCAAGTAGAAGTAGTAGGGTTTTCAAGGGTTGTTGTAAAGGTGGTGATTCATCGGGTGTGAAGTGGGTGAAGGTGATGACCGGTGGTGGTGTAAGGTGGTCATGATGGTGTTTAAGGTGGTGATTGCAACAAGAAAAGAAACAGAAACTAACGATGTAGTTTTGGTGGTGATTTAATAGAATATGGAGTGGGTTTTGAGAGTGGTAACGATGGTGGCTATGGTTGTTCACGATGGTTAGTTCATGGTTGAAGTGGCGGTTGTAATATTGATTATGGTGTGACT
This sequence comes from Rutidosis leptorrhynchoides, assembly GCF_046630445.1. Classification (NCBI taxonomy): domain Eukaryota; kingdom Viridiplantae; phylum Streptophyta; class Magnoliopsida; order Asterales; family Asteraceae; genus Rutidosis; species Rutidosis leptorrhynchoides. The sequence continues at coordinate 198,384,020 of NC_092335.1, forward strand.
GTGGTGGTTCATCGGAAAAGTGGTGAAGGATTCTCGGTGGTTTACAAAGAAGAGAGGGGGAGAGAGAGAGAGATAGAGAGAGATTATGAAGATGGAAGGAGATGTGTAGATATCTTGTGTTGTATGTATGCATATATATGCATTCTCAAAACAAATAATTCAATCCAAGAGCAACAGTGAATAATAATATGATTCAAATAGTAACTTGGTTGATTTAGACATGTAACTAAACACAGACAGATAATCACGAGTATCACAGTATATTAGGGAAAAAAATAGAAAGAAACAGATACTGATAATGATGCTTTTAAATCTGTATTTATTCTATTATACGAATTTATTTATTTTAATAAACATATTAATTAATATAATACCATTAGTATTATAAATAAAAAAAATACTAATACTACAATATTAATAATTAAATTAATGATACTGATAATAATAATTATCAAAACATTGATAATAATGATTTTACTTATATTAATACTAATCATATATAATATTAATATTATTATGATAATAATATTAGTAATAATAATATAACAGTTTATTAAATTCATTTAATTTCGAATTTAACCTGCTTAATAACTATCAAAATGACAAACGAGTGCTACAAACGTTTGTTAAATAAATTTTAAATCATATATATATATTCAGTATACTTTTCATATATATATATATATATATATATATATATATATATATATATATATATATAAATTTATAGCAATATCATATATTATTTTATTTACACAAATGCATTAAATCATATAAGTTTCTAGTTCAAATTAATATATATATTTAAATATATATGTATTTATTTACAGATAATGGTTCGTGAATTGTCGAGAACAGTCGAAGGGTAAATGAATACATGAATACAGTTCCAAAATTTTTGAGACTCAATATTATAGACTTTGATTATCGTGTCGAAATCAAGTAAGATTCAAGTTTAAATTTGGTCGAAAATTCCCGGGTCGTCACAGTACCTACTCGTTAAAGAAATTTCGTCCCGAAATTTGATCGAGGTCGTCATGGCTAACAATAAAAATGTTTTCATGACGAATATGAGTTGATAACTAAAGTTTTATCATTATTGATTAATATAGATAAAATGATTCGGCTACTCGAAGCGTACGAGTGAAGCTGTCACAAAAGATTAAGATAGAGATTTAGCTTTTGACGGAGTCACGTTTGAATTTAAAAAAATAAGGTGCGTATTAACTTTTGACGTTGTCTTGGTTGAATTCCGGAATTCAAGGGATTTAAAAGAAAATCTTGGAAATCTATAGGTTTTGATTCTTCGGGATTTATGGAAAATTAGGATCCTCTTTAATTTAATGCGATTATCTGTCTCGATTGCTTTATCTGGTATCTTCTCTATAAATGAACTTCTTTCGTTTCATTATTTTCACCACTCCAATTCTTTCTTTTTCGATCCATACTTTCAAACGATTGTGAAAATGCTTAATCCAGTTCTGATCCTTGTCCTCATTCTTACTATCGCAACATTCATTCTCCTTTTCCAACTTCCACCAGAGGAATCTACTTTCTTCTACCTCGCCTTTGGGGTTATAGTATTTTTAATTCTCCCGTGTCTTTATTTTGCTATACGCATTGATATACACGGTTTGTAATTTCTGTGTTTGTGATCCACTTTATATTTTCCTGTATTCTTCTGAGCTCCATGCTCTGTTTTTCTCTTCCCGACTCCAAGTCAAGCGAATAATTGTCCATAATTAGTAGATATAGAGTTTCGAATGATTATAATATTCTAAGCAGGGTGGAACGTGATAGCACGATTTGATTTTCAAATTTATCAACATCATGGAAGATAGAACCATCAAGAATACATTTTCTTGATATGTTCAGAAGTTAAGTAGAATGAAAGAGTTAGGTAACATGGCACATGATGACGTTAGGATCTGTGAATCATCACGTTCCATTAGGAACTCAGCATGACTTACTGTAATATAATCACGTTGGCCAAGCGCATTATATTATACTAACTCATGCTTCAGTTCCCAACACTTCTCCACAATGCATTCATAATTTATACTTAGACTTTACAGAAGTTTCCAATATAATGGAATATAGAAATACAAAGAGGTAGATAATTTTAGACAAGAATATTTTTATGAAAATATCTTCAGAAATATCGAAGATATTTATGACAATATTTTTTGGAATTTCTAAGTTCGATGGTTGATGGAAAAGATTTTCTGCAAGATTTTAACATGAGTAAGGAGCAAGATATTCGTTGAATGTTTCATCGGATCTAGAATTACCTGGATTCTTTGAATATAGGGTTTAGTCTTTGTATTTATTCTTGGTCTCCTTCATGGTGTGCTCAATTCGATTTTCAGTACCAAATTTTCTATCGAGCGTTCCTAACACTTCCTTCTTTATCATCAACTTTTGGCCATTAAGACCATCTACAACATGCTGTTTCATCAGCATTTTCAAAGTTAACGGATCTTGATCATTATTTATCAAATCGAGGTGTTTTCAGGGAAATTGCATTTTGAGATGATTAAATGCTGAGGGTAGTATGGTGGAATATAAAAGGTTCACTGGTAACAATAAGTAAGCACGTATATATTCCAAGGTTATAATAAGATTGTTTCGGATGAAAAGTCGGAGTTGTCTTGCTGGAGCTGTGACAAAATTGGCTACTTTGAAAGGGATTACCAAATTATTTTGGGTAATAATTACACTAAAGGAATTAGCACAGCTACATGTTAAATTTTACTCAGTTTCCGAGGGTTTTCAGGTGCATAACTATATGCATCAATCTTTTCTTCCGTAGATGAAGTGCGGCTGGTTCATCCTCTCGATCGAGGTGTTTTCAAGAATCATGAAAGATTTGAACATGGATTGGAATCGTCAAGATTAAAATGAGGTTTAGAATAAAATCAAGTGGCAAACTTGAAGAATTATTTAGTTTCATATGTTATAATCAGTATTTTAATTCATTTTAATTGTCCAATGTTAGTAGTCCAATAGTTCATATATATAGTTTAATATATAACATTCGAATTAATTAATACGTATCGTGACCCGTGTACCGGTCTCAGTATTGATCACAACTCAAACTATATATATATTTTGGAATCAACCTCAACCCTGTATAGCCAACTCCAACATTCACATATAGAGTGTCTATGGTTGTTCCAAAATATATATATAGATGGGTCGATATGATAGGTCGAAACCTTGTATACGTGTCCCGTTATTTATAGTGCGTAAAATAAATAAATATGTATCATGACCCGTGTACAACGTATTGTCTCAGAATTAATCCGACGTATTGTGTACATGCGTCCCGACGGTATGTAAAGTGCATAAAATAAATAACAGAAATTAAATGACGATAAATTAAATTGCAAGAATGTAAATTGCGATAATTAAATTGCGATAAATAAAATGTAACCAGTTAGCTAGGAACAGTTAGCTAGAAACAGTTAGCGTGGATTCTTAACAATATTTCAATTAGTTAGTTCATTTGTTTCTAACAAATTTTACTTTGTCCGATGTTTTCTTCATTATGCCACTTGTTGGATTCTGATAGGTCAAAATTCAAATATGAAATTGAACGAAAATGGATTCTGTGGTGAACGGATACGTATATCTATGGATATAAGTAGGATAGTAACTGACTGTTGAATCAGAGTCGAAGAATGTACCGTGTAACTGATTAATGTGAAATCTAAATATTCCTCGGGTATTACCTACCCGTTAAAATATTTTCACCATTAACAGTTTGTACAAAAGAATTTTAATTATAATCTTTATGAAAATATACTTGCATATATATATATATATATATATATATATATATATATATATATATATATATATATATATATATATATATATATATATATTTTCCAGATGTAATCATGGATTTAATGAGTCAATAAGATATTAAACTCATTTGATTTATCGTTAATACTAGATTACATAATCTCTAAAACTTTAGAAATTACATAATCGCCATGTCGAGCGAAGATAATCGATGTAGAACGATGTGTAGAATGAAGATAAAGTAGATAGAACGATACGTAGAACGATGATTAGGCTCGAGGTACAGAATGAGATGTGGAGACGTGTGATGTTGAAACTTGGGTTGTTGGTGGTACTGGTGTTGATGTTGGTGGTACTGTTGGTGCCGGTGATATTGCTGAAGCTGGTAGGTTCTGCACCATATTTTCCAAAGCTACTTCTCGAGCGCGAAATTCGTTGACTTCTTCTATTATTTCGGGAAGATTGTCGGTTGGAACGAGCGGATGAATAAGGTTTAGAATTTTAGATAGTATATAATCATGGCGAGATATTCGGGAAATGAGTGTGAAAATGGTGTTTCGGACTGGTTCACCGATAAGTGCTTCAGGTTCATATCCAAGAGGGAAATTTGGTTGATGGAAAGGATCGCCTTCTTCTCATCTCCATTGATTTAGTTGACTACGAACTCATCAGATGAATTGGGGATGGATGACTGGGTGATTCATTCTGGTGACGCTGCTTCCGAAGCTTAGGTGGACATCCATATCGGAATAGTTGTCGGAATCCGAGGAATTTGAACTATTTGCGAGTTCCATCTTGTACGGTCGGATAGAGGATTTTCGATATGAAATGGATATCGGATGATATTCTAATTACATAGAATACCTATATATAATATAGAAGATCCCGTAGAATACGGTGGAACTTTCGAAAACTGTCAGGCAAAGTTTACAATAACAGATACGCTAGGATATAAATTTATCTATAAAATATCTATGCAATAAGTGTAGGAAGTCGTGTCTAGACTTAGGAATGATAAGCAGAAAATTTCCACTAGGAATGATAAACAATACTTATAATATGCAGCTAAGGTCGAAGTCCAGACACACTAATGCATCCTAACAACTATCAGTTATACACACTAATGCAAGACCTGGTTCACTAGGACCAATGCTCTGATATCACCTGTGACAACCCGTCCTTATCCCCCTGGACGAAGTCATCAACATCTGGTCCCATTGCGATGATAGACTCCAAGTAATGTCCTTAAAATGAGCAAATGCACAGCGGAAGACTTAATTCGTACATGAGAATAAACATGCTTAAAAGTGTCAACCAAAAGGTTGGTGAGTTCATAGGTTTATCATAATAATCATTTCAATATATTAATAGACCACAAGATTTCATATACATAAATATTTTAATAAAAATATTCTAAGTGGTTGAGCACTTGGTAACCATACTTAACATTTAATCAACGTCGCATATTCCCTTTATTATGAAATCTCACTACACCGTACCAAGTATAGTCACCGAAACGAAGTACTGTGCAACCGTTGAATACTGGTCGTCCAGCCCGGTTGGGGTTGTCAGGCCCGATAGATCTATCAACAGGATTCGCGTTTACAATACCCATGTAAATAGTAGTTACCAAGCTATAGGGAAGTATGCCAGTGGTACAACTCAACGTAGAATGTATTTTAAGTACTTGTGTCTATTTCGTAAACATTTATAAAAGCAGCGCTTGTATTCTCAGCCTAAAAATATATATTGCAAAAGCAATTAAAAAGGGAGCAAATGAAACTCACTGTACTGTATTTTGTAGTAAAAATACATATGACGACATTGAACAAGTGTAGGGTTGGCCTTGGATTCACGAACCTATATTATTCATATATATTAACACATATCACAATTAATCGACTAAGTTTATTTATATTATATAATGTATTAAAATTAATATCTTTATATATATATATATATATATATATATATATATATATATATATATATATATATATATATGATTATATTAAGATATGTGTTTATATTGGTAAAATAATATTTATAATAGAAAGTTGTAATATTTATAAAAATAAGGATACTATTAATAATAATAAATAATAGTAGTGTTTGTAAAAATGATGATAATAATAATAATAATAATAATAATAATAATAACACTACCTTTAAAGCTTTTCTAAAAATAAATGCCCGTGCCCGGCTCGAACTCGAGACCTCTCGCTTAACCCGACAACAACTTAAACCATTCATCCGTCACCTAATTATTGTAATATGTTGCGATTTTAAATATATAACATACACAATCTGTAATCTTTTTCCTCCCAACTTCATCACCTCTTTTCATCATCATCTTCTCATCATGATATTATTATTATCAACGTATATGATTATTATGATCATACATGAACATCCTCACGTAAAGTCCAAATAATCGGGCTCTATGAACATCCTCAAGAATATCACGATCATGATTTCATAACACTTCATTCATATACTATTATTCCAACAGCAAGCTTAACCGGGCTCTCGGCCCAAGTTTACCTTCGGCCCACATAAAGTCCAAATAATATGATCCAATAACAAAATGTTCGTCCTTGGCCCAGCAAGAAAAATGTTAACCGAGGCCCAATGGAAAAATCAAAAAGCCCAACGATATGATTAACCCATATCAGTCTCTGTTTTTCTTTTCTAAAAAAAATTGCCACAGCCAAGACTCGAACTCCCAACCTCTCGTTCCCCTAACACATGCCCAACCATTCTTCTACTCGTTACATTCTGTTTTAATTACTACTTTATTTTTTTTTTCTTAACTCGTATTTTCTGTCTTCCTTCTTTAATACCCTCATTTATTAATCACATATCTTCATTATCATCATGATCTCATAATCATCATCATGATCATATATCAATGTAGTCACTTCATCATTCTCCATCATGTATCACACATCACAAATAAAAAAAAAATATCTAGATGTCATTATACCAATTTTGTCTGCCACTAAATTGTAACTAGATTCATTTTCATAACATATGCGATGTATATTAATATCTAATACTTCCACTTGACAAAGCTTTGTATGGACCCTTCACCTTTATTAAAATTCCATCATCATCTTTATCACTTTGCCATTTTCTTCATCATTATCTTTATTTCATTTCACCTTCATCGTATTGTAAACTCAATAGAAACAGAAGATAGAAAAGCAGTTTCGAATATTGGATGGCTCATGGCTGTGGTGGCTATCGAAACAAAACAGAAAAGAAATGAAAGTTGGTGGAGAGGTGGCGGAGGTTGACATGGATGGTGATTGTTTTGGTTGTTAACAAACTAACAACAGCAGTAATTCGAAGTTGAAACATAAGAGGGACAGTTGTAACAAAAGAGGAATCGAAAGTGATCTGGGTGATGGTTTGTTCGAACATGATAGCAAGTAGAAACAAATGGGTTCGAAGCGATAGTGTGATGGTGGTGGTTTATGATTCAAACAGGAAACGAAAAAAAAAATATATAAGTTAATGATGGTGGTGTCTCGTGGTGATCTTGTGGTGGTGGTGATGATCGAATGGTGAAGACGGTGGTAGTCTCGGTGGTGTCCGATGGTTAACATGATGAAGATAGTGGCGGTTGTGATTGCAGTGGTGATGGTTTTCGATTTGTTGTAATTTGAACCCGAATAAGCAGCAGCAAGGTCGTCCTAATCATACTGGGTTTGGTTTGTAATTGATCCAAGTAGAAGTAGTAGGGTTTTCAAGGGTTGTTGTAAAGGTGGTGATTCATCGGGTGTGAAGTGGGTGAAGGTGATGACCGGTGGTGGTGTAAGGTGGTCATGATGGTGTTTAAGGTGGTGATTGCAACAAGAAAAGAAACAGAAACTAACGATGCAGTTTTGGTGGTGATTTAATCGAATATGGAGTGGGTTTTGAGAGTGGTAACGATGGTGGCTATGGTTGTTCACGATGGTTAGTTCATGGTTGAAGTGGCAGTTGTAATATTGATTATGGTGTGACTGTGGTGGTTCATCGGAAAAGTGGTGAAGGATTCTCGGTGGTTTACAAAGAAGAGAGGGGGAGAGAGAGAGAGATAGAGAGAGATTATGAAGATGGCAGGAGATGTGTAGATATCTTGTGTTGTATGTATGCATATATATGCATTCTCAAAGCAAATAATTCAATCCAAGAGCAACAGTGAATAATAATATGATTTAAATAGTAACTTGGTTGATTTAGACATGTAACTAAACACAGACAGATAATCACGAGTATCACAGTATATTAGGGAAAAAAATAGAAAGAAACAGATACTGATAATGATGCTTTTAAATCTGTATTTATTCTATTATACGGATTTATTTATTTTAATAAACATATTAATTAATATAATACCATTAGTATTATAAATAAAAAAAATACTAATATTACAATATTAATAATTAAATTAATGATACTGATAATAATAATTATCAAAACATTGATAATAATGATTTTACTTATATTAATACTAATCATATATAATATTAATATTATTATGATAATAATATTAGTAATAATAATATAACAGTTTATTAAATTCATTTAATTTCAAATTTAACCTGCTTAATAACTATCAAAATGACAAACGAGTGCTACAAACGTTTGTTAAATAAATTCTAAATCGTCTATATATATTCAGTATACTTTTCATATATATATATATATATATAAATTTATAGCAATATCATATATTATTTTATTTACACAAATGCATTAAATCATATAAGTTTCTAGTTCAAATTAATATATATATTTAAATATATATGTATTTATTTACAGATAATGGTTCGTGAATTGTCGAGAACAGTCGAAGGGTAAATGAATACATGAATACAGTTCCAAAATTTTTGAGACTCAATATTATAGACTTTGCTTATCGTGTCGAAATCAAGTAAGATTCAAGTTTAAATTTGGTCGGAAATTCCCGGGTCGTCACAAACAATATCTTTTTCTTGGTGCCACTCATGTGAGTGGGAAGCAGTATTATCAATAATTTTATAAGCATCAGTTTCTGTTTTCTTCATAATAGAACCACCAGCTGCTATATCGATGTCTTTCCTTGTAGTGATGTCGCATCCTTGGTAGAATATTTGTACTATTTGACAGGTGTCTAAACCATGTTGCGGACATCCTCTCAATAACTTTCCAAATCTGGTCCATGCCTCATATAGAGTTTCATTTGGTTTCTGTGTGAACGTAACAATTTCTCCTTGAAGTCTTACGGCTTTAGATGCCGGAAAGAATTGTTTAAGAAAATTTTCAACTAAAACATCCCATGTATCAATCGCCCCTTCAGGTAACGATTCCAACCAATCTTTGGCTTCTCCCTTTAAAGTCCAGGGAAATAACATGAGATATATCTGTTCATCTTCAACTTCTCGGATTTTAAATAGTGTGCAGATCCTATTAAAGGTATGAAGATGTTCATTTGGATCTTCCTTCGGCGCACCACTAAATTGGCATTGATTAGTCACCATGTGTAGAATTTGTCCTTTGATTTCATAATCTGGTGCATTAATGTCTGGATGAGTAATTGCGTGACCTTGGCCAGTGCGTTTAGCTCTCATTCGGTCTTCCATACTTAAAGGTTCCAGATTCTCCATAATTGAATTTGTTGAATCTGAATCACTAGAGGATTCTGATTTAATGGTTCGTTCCTCAACAATCTCTGTTTGAATGATTGGTGGTTCCGGAGGAAAAATTAATGGTTCAGGATCTATGAATCGTCCCTGAATATTCTCCGGATTCTCAATTGTGAGGTCGGGTTCAAAAAATGGATTATCGGAAATTTGAATTGGAGTACTTGGTCGACTGGATGACGATTCTAAAGAAAAATCAACGGCGGTAATATTAGCTAGATGTCTTGATCGAGTTACAGGTGGTGAACGTACAAAAGGTGGTGAACGTCTTGCTCGGTGCATTCACTGAATATCCTATTAGTTTTTAAAAGGAAAGAAAAATTATATAAGTTATCCAATTAATAGACTTTTCTGATTTTGCTCACGTTTCGAATAGCCAAAAGATGCAGTAGAGGGGCAGGATTCGTTTGGTCTCAATATAATTGAGTACTGTTTGGCTCCAATAACCCGGTCCACGTACAAATCCAACTATTACTACGAACCAGAAAATTTTGATGTCTATCAATTTAACCACTTAAAATAAATTTTTGTAATTTTAAGAAATTTAGAGAAGAAGTAGAATAAAAATCTATGTCCTAAAACTAGAATGGCGAGAAATAAGAAAGAGCGCGTCGGAAAAGGTCGAAAAAGAAAAGGGTTGAAAAATAAAAGGCGTCGAAAAATAAGAAAGAAAAAGAGTGACTTATGAAACTTTAAAACACTCGACTAACCCAACCTTATTACTATCACTAACTTAAAATTAAAATTGCAAATTGAAATTACTAATTGGAGTGATAATTGATACATAGGTAAAAGGCGTCGAAAAATAAAAATAAGAAAGTAGCGCGTCTAAACTTAAAAAGGAACTAAAAACTAAGAATTAAAAAGTTGCGTTTAAAAATATTAAAGCTTACAAGAAAAACTATATCCCAAATGACAATTACTTAAAAAGGAACTAAAACTTAAAAAGGCGTCGCAAAATTCTAAAGCACCTAAATCTTAGTCTAAAGAAAAAGCACTTAAAGGATTTTACGGCAAAGCCTAAAAATTTAGAAGTAAAAATAACTATGGCAAAAACTATATCTTAAAAGTAAATACGAGCGAAAAATACAAATTATTAAGCTAAAACAAATAAAAAGGGACAAAATATAAAAATATACTAAAAGTTGTAAAAATTACAATTTTTATAAAAATATTATTTTTATATTATTTATTTTATAAAACTACTAATTTTAAAATTTGATTAAACTAATTTAAACTAAATAAAACAAAATAATAAAATTAAAACTAAATATTATAATAATAATACCCTAATTAGGGTTTAAAATTAATAATAATAATAATTATCCCGTAATTAATACGAAATTAGGGCTGACTGTGGCCTGTCTGGGCGGCTCCGCGAGTCGCGGTAAACCCAGTTCAAAACCCCCGCAAGTCGCGGAGTTTGCAGGTCCAAAAGAGGTGCAGGTCAAATTCGACGGGTTTCGGTTTTATTATTTTTATTATATTTTCTGTTTAAATATTTATATAAAATATTTATAAAAACTAAATAAACCTTATATTTTAAAAAAAATATAAGATACTTTATAATTTTATAAAAATCTTAAAAATAGATTTATATATATATATATATATATTTTTTTTAGTTTCTTTTTTTTTCGGTTTTTTTTATGTTTTAAATAAAAACAAAATATTTAAATAAGACTTATATTTTTATAAAATAAAAATAAAGAAACTTTATAAAACTTAAATATTTAACAAACTCTTAAAAATATTTATATTTTTGTTTTTCTTTTTATATATTCGAATATTTAAAACGTATTTTTACAAAAACTTATTTTTATAAAAGTAAACTAAAAATAAAAATCTTTTTTTTTTATATTAGCGTTGCGCTTCCGGCTTTTAAGCTAGATTGGTCCCCGGCAGCGGCGCCAAAAATACTTGATAGTTAAAGCTAAGGGGTATAAAATACTATTAAATTTTACAAGGAAATACTATTAAATACGATACAATTTTACACAAGATATTTATTTATTTATAGAATGAATATGCCTAAACCTTGCTACAACACTTATAGAAAGTGTACCTAGTCTTACAGTAGTGTAGTTTTTAGTAAGTCCGGTTCGTTCCACAGGGAAAAATCTTTAAACAAAGCTTAACGCTATATTAGTTTTATTTTATAAAAATACAAATATATATAAGTAATATTATTATAATAAAAAGAGGGTTTTTACCGTTTAATGACCGGTTTGTCGATTTTAAAACTTTAGTCACAGTTAAAACCTAATGTAAAATATTAAAAATAAATACAATACTTAATTTAAAGCGTAAAGTAAATAACGATAATGAAATTGCGATAAATAAAAGTGCGATAAAATAAAATTACGATAATTAAAAAGTACGATAATTAAAAGCGCAATTAAATACAATAACAATAAATAAAAGTGCGATAATTAGAAGTGCAATTAAATATAAAATAAAGGAAATTAAATATGAAATAAAATAATTATGCTTATTTAAACTTCCGTAATCATGATGTTTGACGTGTTGATTTTAGTTTATTCCCATGGGTTAATTGTTCTTTGTCCTGGATTATTTAATATGTCCATACGGATTTGTCCATAATAGTCCATCAGTCATAAATATAAAGAGCGAAAGCCTTCGTCAAATTATTCTTATTCCCGAAGTCAAATATTCCAACTAATTGGGGATTCGAATTGTAACAAGGTTTTAATACTTTGTTTAATGAATACACCAGGTTATCGAGTGCGTGTAAACCAAGGTTTTACTACTTTGTTAACAATTACACCAATTACCATTGAATGTAATTCACCCCTGTTTCAACAAGTCTATTAACTATTAATCCAGTTCCGTGTCCGGTAAAATGAATAATTATTGGTATTTATAGATATCCCGCCCACCGTACCCAGTCAAGCGTATGTGGTTATATATAAATACGTCAAATTATAAGTTTGTATATTAAATTAACAAGGTATTGTTTAGTTAATATAAAACCCATTAATAGCACATAGTCTAATTTCCAAAAGTGTCATTCTTTTATCCAAACCCCAATTATGGTACAAAGCCCAATTACCCAATTTTAGTAATTAGCCCAACATCATGATTACTTCGGATTAAATAAGCATAATAATAACTTAGCTACGAGACATTAAATTAAAAAGGTTGAACATAACTTACAATGATTAAAAATAGCGTAGCGTTACACGGACAGAATTTCGACTTACACCCTTACAACATTCGCTAACATACCCTTATTATTAGAATTAAAATTAAAATATTAATATATATATATATATATATATATATATATATATATATATATATATATATATATATATATATATATATATATATATATATATATATATATATATATATATATTACGTATATAGATAGAGAGGATGGATATATGATATCTTTTTACGATCAAAATGCGTTGGCTTTTATAGGGATTTTTGTCCAGGGTCTCTCCGCAACTCGCGGCACTTTTCTTCTTCAAACTCCGCGAGTCGCGGAGTTTGTTTTTACAGCTCACACAAGTTTGGATCTTCTTTGCCGACGGTTTATTATATAAATATAATATATATAATTTATATAATCAATTATATATTATATTATATTTATATACATAGTTAACTTGTAATTTTTAGTCCATTGCGTCGAGTGTTGAGAGGTGACTCTGGTCCCGGTTCCGGTTTTTCGAACGTCCTTGCGTACAATTTAATATCTTGTACTTTGCGTTTTGAATCTTGTACTCTTGTGTAACGTCCTCCCAATAGGGTCTGGAAGGAACGTCACTATTATCAAAACATACCAACATATTATAATAAACGAGAACAATACTAAATGATGAATTTAACCTTAATGAGTACGCAGCAGAAAATGAAATGTCGTTACAATGACAGGAATAACAATATCGTAAATGTTCACATGCAGAAGTAATAAATGCGATATCTCTTGATCCTATGTCCAAGTAGCATCACATAAGCAGTAAGTATAAGAGCTTGAATCAAACAGCACCTGAGACAAAACATGCTAAAGTGTCAACCAAAAAGGTTGAGTGAAGTTCATAGGTTTAACAAAAAGTTTGTCGTTGTTTTAGACCACAAGATTTAGTTTGTAAAGTTGATCTCCCGCAGGATCAAAAAGTTATGCCAATGCGTGATATTTAGACTAAACGTTCAAGTTTGCCCCATGACAAGTTGTGTCTGTCCTTGTCGGTTTAATTTCATTACTAAGTAATACAATGACTTGGTCAAATGTATCGGGGACGTTACTCCCGATAGGCCTACCCCCAATAATTAAGCATGCCGCAACAATTAAAAATATCACTGTAGGGACTTAGTCAGACATAGCCAGGTATAGCATAGTTTAACAGTTTGGTACTTGTGTCTAAAGTGTAAAAAGTAAAAACAGCATGTGTCTCACCCCAAGTAAAAGTAAGTAAGTTTGCTAGCAATTAAAGAGGGGCTATGAATTCACCTTAGTAAGTAGAGAGAGAGAGTTATTCCTCGGAATAAAGAGTTGAACGAGTGAGCAGGAAAGTCAACCTATTGACATTTAAGAGTAGTTAAGTGTTTTGCCCATGTTTAAGTTTAAGTATGTGTTTAAGTATATTTTGTTTTACTAAGTTTCTATTCCTAGTAAGTCACTATTTTTTATAAAGTTTCCATTTTTAGAAAGTTTCTTATTTTACTAAGTTTCTATGACTAGAGAGTTTCTACTTTTATCAGTGTTTTCCATTTTAGGATACTTGCCGTATTAGATAAGCTTCCAATCACCCCTTTCCCTTCGAATGGCTAATTTAGATCTAGGGGCTTGAGCCATAGGACCCTTTAAATCGGAAATCCAAACCCTCTGCCTAGAATCTCATAGAAACCATTCGTCAAGAAAGTTCGAAGATCTATACATCTCTAATACATATCCCAAAATGTTTTTATGTTACAATATAAGTAGTAGGTTATAGGTGCTAGTAATAGTAATAGTGTATACATGTTATTTATTTTATTTTTAATTGCATATAATTTATAACATTATTTACATATTTAAGAAAAAATAATAACCGAAGTAAAAAGTAAAAAGTAAAAAGTAAAAAGTAAAAAATTAAAAAGTAAGAAAAAAATACTTACTAGTAGTAATTCTTCAAAGAGAGAATGAGAGAAATTTTGGTGTGAGTTTGAATGAGAAATGAGGGGTATTTATACTTGAAAAAATTAGGTAAAAAGAATAAAATAATTAAAAGAAAAAGAAATATTTAATTCTTAATGGGATTTTAAAATTAAAAAGTATTAAATGTTAGGTCATAGGATAATGCACATAATAAAATAATAAAAGTAGTTTTTCCATTAAAATTTTTAATTAAAAAGTAATTTATTTATTTATTTATTTATTTATTTATTTTAAGGATTTTTTATGTAAATAAACAAATTTATTTAATGTTTTTCCAAGAATATTTGTCAATAATATTTTATTTTATTTTTATTTTATTTTTTTATTTAATTAATAAATACAAATTTTGCATAAAAATAATAAATAATTCGGTATTTTGTATTTTTAATAATAATTATGATTTTAATTATTAAACTATAGCTTTAGTAAGTTTGTAAATATTATTACATTTATATATAATTGGATTTATTATATAGTTAAATATATAATACATTAACTAAATAATAAAAGTGATACAAAGTTTATATACTTAGTTAAATTATGTCAAATTATATAAATTAATAATATATTATTTATTTAAGCGTACATTGTTGACTAAAAATTACTATTCAGTCAATATTTAATTGTATATGACAACCCTTAATACATATAGTCAGACATATAACCCTAGGGTTAATTCAGAAATTTAGAAGTCGAAAAGTGAGGGTTGTTACAGTACCTCCCCGTTAATAAAAACTTCGTCCCGAAGTTTTAGGTGGACTTCTCGGATGCATCAGCGGTTGAGAAGAGATGGGGGTATTTCTGTTTCATTTGGTCTTCACGTTCCCAGGTATGTTCGGGGCCTTGCGTGTTTTCCAAAGGATAGAATATTGTTTTGTTTCAAGCGTTTAAGTCATACAAACCATAATCTCTATAGGTTCTTCTACGAAGTGCATTTTATCATTAATGCAGAGATCATTCAAAATGATGATGTTATGCAAGTCATTTTAGTAAATTGGATACATGAATTGTGTTATGAATAATATTGAGCTCATTTAAAACTTTGAGCGTTTATGCTGCAATATTAGGCAGACAAAACAGAGAGGAGTTCATGAAAATCATAGTCATGAAATTTGATAGAGATCGTCATTCTTTATAACAAGAATGATGAATTAGAGTTTTATCGACATTAAATAATATGGATAAAGTAATTCGATTATAGAAAGAGTATAAACGAAGCTATTGTAAAAGAGTAAATGAGAAAATTAAATGTTCGCCTTAACTTTTGACGTAGTTACGATTGATTTCCGGATTTCAAGGAATTAAAGAAATCTTCGAAATCTTTATAAGATTTGATTTTCCGGAAATTAGGATTTTCTTTAATTAAATGCGGTGAATTGCCTCGATTGCTGTGTCTGGAATTTTTGCTATAAATTAGCTTCTTCCGTTTCATTATCTTCACCACTTATATACTTTCTTTCTCAATTCATACTTCCAAAAGTTTTGTTAATATGCTCAATCCAGTTCTTGTCTTTGACATTATATTGGTTATCGCCACAATCATCCTTCTTTTCCAACTCCCACCACAGGAGTCTGTTTACTTCTACTATGCTCTAGGATTTATTGTGTTTTTAGTTCTCCTGTGTCTTTATATTGCTATACGCATTGATATACACGGTTTGTAATTTCAGTGTTGTTATCGGGATTTATATTTTCCCTTATATGTCGAAGCTTCATGCTTTTGTAAAGCAAGTAACGGTCCAGAATTCGTAGGTATGAAGTTTCGAATGATCATGATATTCAAAGCAGAAGGAAAGGTAATAGCACGATTTGATTTTTCATATTACCAGAATATCCGGAAAAGACCGAATTATCAAGAAAAATATTTTCTTGATATGTTTAGAGTTTAAATAGATAAGAGTCGTGTAACATGGCAAATGATGATTATAAAGTCTATGAATCATCATCTTCCATTAAAAATTTAGCATGACTTACTGTAATATAATCACGTTGGCCTGACGTCATTATATTATACTAACTCATGCTTCAATTCCCAACACTACTTCAAATCATTCATAATTTAAACTTGAACTTTACAGAATATAGAAACTAAAACAGTTTCCTTTATGATGTGATAAAGATATCGCAAAGAGATAATTAATTACTGACAAGAATCATTATAAAGATATCTTCAGAAATATAGAGGATATTTTAACGAAAGATACAGTGATATCTCAGAATTTCTAAGTTCCAATGACGAGGAAAATTCTTTTGTTTCCTCTGCATTTAATGCTACCATATCTGAATCATTGGTTATCAATCCGAGATGGTTTCAAGAAATTTTATTTTTTAGATGATTAAACGCTGATTGTAATCGTCAACGGATCTACTGGTTAACGAATAGGCGTTGTTGATGATAATTTCGGTGGTTTGATGTGATAATTCATCATAGAATACGAATGAATATAATTCATGAATGTAGTGATCTTTAGGAAGATAACACCTGCTAAAGCTTTACTTGAATTCTGGTATGTTAATTTCAGAATGTGTAATTAAATTTGTATGAAAATGATTGTGTATCACAGTGAAGGCAGTGAGTATAATTAATGATTTATGAATCGAAATTGAAGAATGTACAGTGTATTTATGTGAGATGCAAATATTTCTCGGGTGTTACCTACCCGTTAAAATATTTTCACAATTAACAGTTTTTACAATCTTTATGAAGATATACATTCATATATGTATTCTTCAGATATAATCATGGATTTAATGAGTTAATATATATTAAACTCATTTGATTTGCGGTTTGGAACGAGAGTAAATAATCTCCAAAATCTTAGAGATTTCATAATTGTTGCGAAATATTTCGCTAATGAAGTTATGAATCAATACATTCATCGTTATACTTGATTTATTATGAAATGGAGTTTATTGTGCTGAAGCAGTGATTAACAATTGTTAAGTCATTAGCGAAGGGTGTACATCATAGCATATTAGTGATATGAGTTAACCAAGTAGTAGATACTAGTTGAGATTCTCACGTAATTGCTTAGTACGACAAGATTTATTATTGTTCTAAATCATATATATATATATAAGGTATACATATATAATTCTTCACGAAGAATGAGTCAATACATCTTAACTCTTTATTGCTAATATTCCTTGGTATCTATGGGGCGTATCATGTTGATGTTTGAGGTACTGAGTGTGTTGTTAAGGCGGGGGATGCGAATGTTGTTGTTGATGAAGCTGATGCTGTTAGCGGTGATGTTGATGGTACTGGTGGTGATGCTGGTTTTGCTGCTGGTGCTGCTGCTGGTGTTCGTAGGTTTCGCACCAGATTTTCCAGAGCCACTACTCGAGCGCGAAGCTCGTTGACTTCTTCTATTATTCCGGGATGATTGGTGGTTGGAACAAGGGGGTGAATAAGATCTAGAATCTTCAATATTATATATTCGTAACGGGATACCCTGGAAAGAAGAGAGAAAATGGTGTTTCGGACTGGTTCGCCGGTAAGCGCTTCAGGTTCTTCGCCAAGAGGTGAATTCGGTTGGTGGAAGGGATCACCTTCTTCTTGTCTGCATTGATTGAGTCGGCTACGAACCTATCCCCAATTCATCCAGAATAGATGATGGCTGATTGGTTCGTTTGTTCCGGTTACGCTGCCGTGGGAGCTTGAAGAGTTTGAGAAATTCATATTATATGTTGGGAATAGGGTTTGATATGAAATGGGTATTGAATATCGAATGATATATTCGTCTCCTTGAATACGTATTTATAGCAAAAAGATTTCCGTAATTTACGGAGGAAATTTAGGACAAGTGGTAGACAAAGTTTATAGACATGATAATATATGATAAGATATGATGTGTCATCCATTTATGTAATAATGGTGGTATGACGTGTTGAGATTTGTAACCAGATATTGATTAAAGAATTTCAATTCGTATACTGTGATAACCCAATAATAGTTTCCAGTTCGCAAACCGATGCATAAAGGCATAAGATACGTGAGTGTTTGAAGTAGTAGCAGGAGCTTGTGGACGAACCGTTATCTTCAATAACATATAGAAGTTTGATAAACTTGATAGGTCATAAGTTTGAAAAAAAAAATTAAGTGGAATAAAGATGAATATGATATAAACGAAACACTTTATTTTATTAAGAACAAGGCTTTAAACAAGCCTTCTTATTACACGATTCGGGGATAGAAATAGTTTAAGGCCTAGCCTTTGCATAGATAAAAAATAACTAGGAAATATTAAGATTGAAGTAGTCTTCATATTTCTTCTTCTCGTCCTCAACCTCCTTCATAAACTTCTCAAACTTGTCGTTCTTCTCCTTTTGTTCCTTATAAAGATACTCAATGTTATCATAAAGATTGGAAACATCATTGTTGATTACATGGTACTTGTGGTCCCTCATAGAAAGTTGATTATTCACGCGGTTTTCCTCCATCTTCAATCTAAAGTCAACATCTTCTCTTAGGTTGGAGAGATATTGCTTCCCCCATCGGGCATTTCTATCACCTTCATACTTCCCCAACTTTATCTCTTTCTTTAGTTAAGCATTTTCCTCCATGAGCTTCTTGATCGCTAGGTCTTTTTCCTTCATTTAAAAATCGATCCTTGTAATATGGCGAATTAGGTCATCAGTAGTTTTTCGCAGATTCATGAGCTCGTACTTGGCATCAACTTCATCGTAGAAAGGAGATCGGGATCTTTTCTTTGACGGCCCAGTTTCTTCAAGACATTTCCTCTTGTCTTTATTCCTCGGGGTTGGATAGTATTCAGGAGACCCATGTAACTTTAAAGTAGTATTTGGGCTATAATTTGTTGAGGGAGGACCACCAAAGCCATAAGGTGGACTTTGGACTAGTCTTTCTGTGGAAGACCTTTCAGTATCTTTTTCGGTTGGCTTGAAAAGATTCATTTTGGTCGTTTGATGATAATTAGACATCCTAACATTAGGAAGGATATTTTGATTAGAATCTTTAAGTCAAGTTTATTAAAGCATAATCGTTAAGATTATGGGGCAATTCTAAGTGCTTTAATTCTAAAGCAGGAAAGGTTATAGTTTCCTAGATTGCTAAGGCACCCTAGCTAACAATTAAGGCACACATAAAAATGCAATCCTGGTTCTCTATAACAGCCTGGTTATGCTCTGATACCAATCTGTAACGTCCTCCCAATAGGGTCTGGAAGGAACGTCACTATTATCAAAACATACCAACATATTATAATAAACGAGAACAATACTAAATGTTGAATTTAACCTTAATGAGTACGCAGCAGAAAATGAAATGTCGTTATAATGACAGGAATAACAATATCGTAAATGTTCACATGCAGAAGTAATAAATGCGATATCTCTTGATCCTATGTCCAAGTAGCATCACATAAGTAGTAAGTATAAGAGCTTGAATCAAACAGCACCTGATACAAAACATGCTAAAGTGTCAACCAAAAAGGTTGAGTGAAGTTCATAGGTTTAACAAAAAGTTTGTCGTTGTTTTAGACCACAAGATTTAGTTTGTAAAGTTGATCACCCGCAGGATCAAAAAGTTATGCCAATGCGTGATATTTAGACTAAACGTTCAAGTTTGCCCCATGACAAGTTGTGTCTGTCCTTGTCGGTTTAATTTCATTACTAAGTAATACAATGACTTGGTCAAATGTATCGGGGACGTTACTCCCGATAGGCCTACCCCCAATAATTAAGCATGCCGCAGCAATTAAAAATATCACTGTAGGGACTTAGTCGGACATAGCCGGGTATAGCATAGTTTAACAGTTTGGTACTTGTGTCTAAAGTGTAAAAAGTAAAAACAGCATGTGTCTCACCCCAAGTAAAAGTAAGTAAGTTTGCTAGCAATTAAAGAGGGGCTATGAATTCACCTTAGTAAGTAGAGAGAGAGAGAGTTATTCCTCGGAATAAAGAGTTGAACGAGTGAGCAGGAAAGTCAACCAATTGACATTTAAGAGTAGTTAAGTGTTTTGCCCATGTTTAAGTTTAAGTATGTGTTTAAGTATAGTTTGTTTTACTAAGTTTCTATTCCTAGTAAGTTACTATTTTTATAAAGTTTCCATTTTTAGAAAGTTTCTTATTTTACTAAGTTTCTATGACTAGAGAGTTTCTACTTTTATCAGTTGTGACGACCCCGTCAAAACACTTAACGGATCCGTCAGTTGGTCCCATAGCTTGATCGAACTTAAATGAATTAAATAAACAAAGTTGCATTCTTTTATTTCAAAATGTTGCCCAAAAGGAAACAAACCCAATTAAGCAGTTTAAAATCAACCAACCATAGTAATGAACCAATAGTTGACACAAAACATTGCCAACAAACCCACAATTTAAATTATCCAAAATAGAATGCAAACTTAAGTTTCATAAATAGTTTCATAAAATCTGCCCAAATGCATGCAGACTCTTCTAACGACAGCGGAAGCATCAAATAACTCAAGTACCTGTGAAAACATGCAAGTAAACTGTCAACACAAAGGTTGAGTGAATTATAGGTTTAAATAAATAAGTAAACTTTAGACCACAAGATTTAAAAATGTTAGAAAACATTAAACATTATTCCATTATCAATGAGCCACCTGG
Source organism: Rutidosis leptorrhynchoides (assembly GCF_046630445.1). NCBI lineage: Eukaryota > Viridiplantae > Streptophyta > Magnoliopsida > Asterales > Asteraceae > Rutidosis > Rutidosis leptorrhynchoides. The sequence goes on from NC_092335.1 coordinate 198,405,266, forward strand.
TAACCACTTAACCCTTTATTTACCCTTGCCAAACACAATAAAAATATACACTTGGACATTGTATCTACAACAAATTACGAAGTACTAAACATTCCGATTATAAATTGCTAGCGCGACTAGCTCGAAATGGGGTTGTCAAACCCGATAGATCTATCCGTAGGATTCGCGTTCACCGGTAGAAACCAATGATTACAGTTACCAGACTAGGGAATATTTTTGTCCAACTCACAATGAATAATTAAATTTAACTGTTACTTGTGTCTAACCGTAAATAAAAATCTGCATGTAATCACATCCCAAAAATATACTTTGAAAAGTATGTAAAAACGGGACTATAACTCACCTTAAATAGCAACTGAAGAAATCTCACAAACAAGCGAACAGCAAGTAAAGTAAAGTGATCAAGAAAGATCACAACGCCAACCTATAAATAAAGCAGGTCAAAATAAATAACTAACTTAGGCCAAGTCTTAGTATGATAGCTATTGTACATGTTGCAAGTAGGCATAGAACATTACTCAGCAAGCATCGGTTTGATTGGAACAGCATAAGGACACACACTTTCTATTTTTAGAAAGTTTCTATTTTTAGCAGGTTTCCATTTTTGGAAAGTTTTCTATTTTAGGAAAGTTTCTATTTTTGAAAAGTTTCTATTTTTGGAAAGTTTCTATTTTTGGAAAGTTTCTATTTTTGGAAAGTTTCCAAATTTAGAAAGTTCTATTTTTAGAAAGTTTTGAAGTTAGGAAAGTTTCCTTATTTAGAAAGTCAACAGAAGTCAACTGAAAGTCAAAGTCAACCGAAAGTCAACTCAAAAGTCAACCGTGGTCAAACATAGTCAACATTAATTTTTAAAGTGTAAGTTATAATAATAACATAGGTTATAATGTTATTTAAAGTCAAAAGTGTATAATAATGTCTTAACATAAGTTTAATTAAATAAAATGAATTATTAAAGTTAATATAAGTTGAAATGTTATAATTAGTATAACATAAGTATTTAATTAATTAATTAAATATCAATCATAATATAAATATTATTAATTTATAATAAATTTTAAATCATATCATAAGTATTATTAATTAATAATGAATTATTAATCATATCATAAGTTTCTAATTAAAATTATTAAATCATAAGTATTTAATAATTAAATCATAATTAAATAATAATTAAGTCTTATAATAATTAAATAATTATTTAATATTTATTATAAGTCTTTTTAATAATTTCTCAAAAACAAATTTAATACTTATCATAAGTATTTTCCTTAAATAATAAAAGTATTATTAATCATAAGTCTAATTAAAATGTTAATTAAATTATAATTAATAATTAAATGATATAATAAATATTTATATCATAAGTTTTAAATAATAATAATTACTTCTTTTATCATAAGTAATTAATTAATAATGAAATCCATAAATTTTACCATAAGTTTAGTCATTAACCATAAGTTTTAAGTTTAAAAGTTCGTCGGGTCGTATCTTGAGCCCCGGGTGTCGGTTTCGGGCAAGCCACATATGCAACTTCACCTACTCAAACCACCCGACACAATTATGAACTCAAGAACACTCCAAGAACAGTCCCTAGGTCGTGGATATCAGCCATGACAACATTTGGGAAATCAATTTACTCAAAACAGTAATTCGGGCACAACGGGTGAACCGTGGCTCGGATTTAGGTGACCCGAACATAAAAATTCGTCTCACCATCAGTCCTAACCAAATGACACACCCTAAAGACACCAAGGATGGTCACAAAGTCGGACCCAACCTTGTTCATGCCAAGAACACCTTTCAATCTTTAGCAAAAACCAAATTAAGCATAACTAGGGCTCCGGGAATCGAAACGACATGAATCCGGAGTCTAAAATTAATGTCTTGATGAGAGGAACTCATTTATGTACTTTATTTTAACATTCATATCAGTTACAAAGTCAGAATATACGAATCAAACTGCTGTCCAAAATTTACAAACCGAAAACATGTACAAACGAGTAATTCTACGCATTCAAACAACATTACAACAACTTATACACATCATACTAATAATATAACATATAAAATTAGTAATATATATGAAAAATCAAAAAGCTAGGGTTAGGGTTTATACCCAAATCGAGAATCAAAGTATATGATCGCGTAGAGAACGAAGAGAGGAACACGATTATGTGAACGATTTAATGATCCAAGTAATATATTGTTGATGGATGATGATGAATGGTGTTGGTGGTGGCGTCGCCCAAGGAAGAAGGAAAGAGGGAGGAGAGCAAAATTAATTTAGGTTTTTGATAAATTGGAAAGTGATAAGATGAAATCTCAAAAAAAAAAGAAAACAAGGAGAAGTAACCCCCTCCCCCCCTTGGCTTCGGCCGAATTTGCATGGGGGTGGGCCCCATGGGTCCAATTTTGTTAAAAGTTAATTTCCTTGTTGCCCGAAATCCCGAACGAAGCCCGAAACGCGAAAACACGCTTACGCGATTAAAAATCCGGAAAGATAACAAACGCGCGACGAAAAATAAATATAAATACACGTAGTAATAATATGATCATAAAATATCATATTTAAAATATTTAGGATTTAAAAATCCCGAAAGCTCGACCGTTGGTTTAAAAACCGAAAAGATTCGCCGGATGGAAATCCGCGAGACGTAGAAACGTATAAATTAAAATATGAATACATATATTCACATAACACATAATAATTATTATATATATATATTATTACAAAAATAATAATATAGGTCATAGAAATGACGTGGCACACTAACAGTTAACGGTCGTTAAATAATTAACGGAAAAAGATAACGGAAAAAGTAGGGTCGTGACAGTACCTCCCCGTTACGGAAATTTCGTCCCGAAATTTAAGCAGGCGCAGGGGTTGTCTCGGCATCTGAGAACAAATGCGGATACTTCTGCTTCATTTGGTCTTCACGCTCCCAAGTGAACTCGGGACCGCGTCTAGCGTTCCATCGGACCCGAACAATAGGAATTCTGCTCTGTTTAAGAGTCTTAACCTCTCGGTCCATGATCTCAACTGGCTCCTCAATAAAATGAAATTGCTTGTCAACTTGAAGTTCCTCCAAAGGAATATTCTGATCAAATTCAGCCAAACACTTCTTTAAGTTCGAAATATGGAAAACATCGTGAACATCACTGAGTTCTTGTGGCAACTTCAAACGATAAGCCACCGGTCCAACTCTTTCAATGATCTCAAACGGTCCCACGAAACGAGGACTTAACTTCCCTCTTTTACCAAAACGAATAACACCCTTCCAAGGCGAAACCTTTAACATAACACGATCACCAACTTGTAATTCAACATCTTTCCTTCCTTTGTCGGCATAACTCTTTTGCCGACTTCTAGCAGTTCTCAACCTTTCTTTAATTTGCACAATCTTCTCAGTAGTCTCGTGAATAATCTCTGGACCTGTAAGTTGAGCATCCCCAACCTCATTCCAACAAATAGGAGATCTACATTTCCTACCGTACAAAGCTTCAAACGGTGCGGCTTTAATACTTGCGTGATAACTGTTGTTATAAGAAAACTCAGCTAACGGCAAATACTTATCCCACCCATTCCCAAAATCAATCACACAAGCTCGCAACATATCTTCTAATGTCTGAATGGTCCTCTCACTTTGACCATCCGTTTGAGGATGATAAGCGGTGCTCATATCCAATCTAGTGCCCAAGGCTTCTTGCAACGATTGCCAAAATCTCGATACAAATCGACTATCTCTGTCGGAAATTATAGAAACGGGAACACCATGCCTCTAAACAATCTCTTTCAAATAAAAACGGGTGAGTTTCTCCATGGAATCGGTTTCCCTAATCGGCAAAAAGTGAGCCGACTTAGTGAGTCGATCTACAATCACCCAAATCGCATCATAACCACCCGAAACTCTTGGTAACTTAGTGATAAAATCCATAGTGATACCTTCCCACTTCCACTCAGGAATTTCTGGTTGTACCAACAATCCGGACGGTTTTTGATGTTCAGCTTTGACCTTAGAACAGGTCAAACACTTAGCCACATACGTAGCCACATCACCTTTCAAATTATGCCACCAATACAACTCCTTAAGATCCTGATACATCTTTCCTGAACCAGGATGAATAGAGTATCTAGACTTATGAGCCTCATCTAAAATCAACTGTCGAAGACCTCCAAACTTCGGAACCCAAAGACGTCCCGCAAAGTACCTAGTACCATCAGCTCGAACTCCAAACTTCTTAGCTACCTTGGCTACATTCTCTTTCATGAAATTCTCCTCCTTTAAGGCTTCTTGTTGTGCCTCAAGAATCTGCCTAACGAGGTTTGATCTAACTGTCATATTCAAAGCTCTAACCCTTCGAGGTTCAGCCCTTTCTTTACGACTCAAAGCATCAGCCACAACATTGGCTTTACCCGGATGATACAAAAGGTCACAATCATAATCATTCAACGTCTCAATCCATCTTCGTTGTCTCATGTTCAAATGTTTTTGATCGAGAATATGTTGAAGACTCTTATGATCGGTGTACACAGTACTCTTAACACCTAAAAGATAGTGTCTCCAAATCTTCAGTGCAAAAATAACAGCTCCCAACTCTAAATCATGAGTTGTATAGTTCTGTTCGTGAACCTTCAACTGACGTGACGCATACGCAATAACCTTCTTTCGTTGCATCAAAACGCAACCATAGCCTTGTCGTGATGCATCGCAATAAACAACAAAATCATCATTACCCTCCGGTAGAGACAATATCGGAGCGGTAGTCAGTTTCTTCTTCAAAATCTGAAAAGCATTCTCCTGTTCATCCTTCCACTCATACTTTTTCCCTTTATGCGTTAAAGCAGTCAGAGGTTTCGCTATACGAGAGAAATCCTGGATGAACCTTCTATAGTAACCTGCCAATCCTAAGAACTGACGAATTTGAGTAGGAGTTTTCGGGGTTTCCCACTTTTCAATCGCCTCAATTTTAGCAGGATCAACTTGTATTCCTTGTTTGCTAACAATGTGACCAAGGAACTGAACTTCTCTTAACCAAAAAGCACACTTAGAGAACTTAGTGTACAACTCTTCTTTCTTTAACAAATCAAGCACTAACCTCAAATGTTCTTCGTGCTCTTCATCACTCTTAGAATAGATAAGGATGTCGTCGATGAAAACTATAACGAACTTGTCCAGATAGGGTCTACACACACGGTTCATGAGGTCCATGAACACAGCAGGTGCATTTGTCAATCCGAACGGCATAACAAGAAATTCAAAGTGACCGTAACGGGTGCGAAAAGCAGTTTTTGAAATATCAGATTCTTTAACACGCAACTGATGATAGCCAGAACGAAGATCAATTTTTGAATAAACAGAAGAACCCTGAAGCTGATCGAACAGATCATCAATTCTCGGAAGAGGATAACGATTTTTAACAGTGAGCTTATTCAGTTCACGATAATCAATGCATAAACGAAAAGAACCATCCTTCTTCTTAACAAACAGAACAGGAGCTCCCCAAGGGGACGAACTAGGACGAATAAAACCTTTGTCTAATAACTCACGGAGTTGACTTGACAATTCTTGAAGTTCAGAAGGCGCAAGACGATATGGAGCACGTGCTACAGGAGCAGCGCCGGGAACAAGATCAATCTGAAATTCTACCGCGCGTTGCGGCGGAAGGCCAGGTAAGTCATCGGGAAACACCTCGGGAAAATCCCTAACAATATGAACGTCATCAACGTTCTTTACTTCCTTACTAGGATCAACAACATGAGCAAGGATAGCATGACAGCCTTTGCGGAGATGTTTACGAACTTTCATACAGCTAATAAGGTTTAACTGTGTGCATTTCTTATCTCCAAAGATCATCAGTGGCTCTCCAATCACATCAGTAATACGAATAGCCTTATCATAACACACGATCTCAGCACGGTTTGCAGACAACCAATCCATACCAATAACAATATCAAAACTACCAAGTTCAATCGGTATTAAATCTATCTCGAAATCCCTACCACCCAGATTAATGTTACACTTACGATGTACAGTCTTAGCAGTAAGTTCCTTACCATTAGCTACTTCAACAACATAAGTATTGTCTAAGAGAGTTAACGGCGTTTTGATTCTCTGACTTAATTTACTCGACACGAAACTTAAATCAGCCCCTGAATCAAATAACACATAAACTGATAAATCATTGACTGAGAACATACCAGTAACAAGCTTAGGATCTTCCTCCGCATCCTTAGCATTAATGTTGAACGCTCGGCCGCGTGCAGTCTCTGCAGTCTTCTTGTTGGGACAAGCATCTCGGAAATGCCCCGGCTTCCCACACTCATAACAAACCCTTGGATTACCTCCATTATTCGATTTCCCATTACCGTTACCGTTACCACCTCTATTACCAACATTATTATTATTACCACCAGTCGCGGGAGTAGCAGACCCCGGCAAAAGCACTGTACAATCTTTAGCAATGTGCCCTTGCTTAGAGCACCTCTTACAAGTAACTGTGCAGTAACCATCATGAGCTTTATAGCAACGAGGACACACACGCTGATTTCTGTTATTAGCACCTGAGGTATCCTGTTTCTTCTGCTGATTTTGGTTTTGATTGCGGTTGTTATCCCACTTTCGTTTCCCATTATCAGCCTTCTTGACAACCTCCTCACTACTTTCAACAACTGTAGTCTTGCTTCTTCTCAACACCTTGTCATTAAGTTTGTGGGCCATAGACATAGCTGCCTCAATAGTCTGGGTTCACTGGACTCAACCCCGTGTTCAATCTTCTCGGACAAACCATCAATGTAAGCCTCAATTTTGCGGTCCTCATCCGCATAAACCCTAGGACACAGCAAAGTTAACTCGAAAAACCTTCGCTCATAGGCATCTAACTCGGTGCCATGCATTTTCAAATTCTTGAGCTCAACCTCTAGCTTCTTAAGCTCACCCCGAGGTCTATAGCGGGTGATCAATCTTTCCTTAAAATCATTCCAGGCCAAACCATAAGCTACATCGCTTCCCAAACTACTAACCAGATTGTTCCACCATGTCAAGGCACTATCCTTGAGAGTGCAACTAGCGAAACTAACTTTATCCTCTTCACGGACCCGACTGACCCTGAAAATAGATTCGATTTTCTCGAACCAACGAGTAAGCCCTATTGGTCCTTCCGTACCACTGAATTCTTGGGGTCGACCAGCCATAAAAGTTTTGTGGGAGCATCCCACCTGGTTGTTGTTCACATTGGCGTTAACATTAGCATTTGCTGCCATAGCAGCAGCAATTCCTTCATTGATCAGGCGTTGCATACGCGCTTCAGTGGACTCTCTTGGAGGCATGATCTTCAAAATAGAATAACACATCCGTTAGTACCAAGAATAATACTAGTGTCATAAAGGAATAGATCAAAACACGAAAAGACTAACCATTAAGATATTAGTCAACTAACACTATGAGTAATAACATGACAGTTATGATTGTTATAGAAATAACCATCACATGCATACATATTTTATGATAACATCATACAACATACATAGCACCTAACATACATGAACATATATTACGCATAATATAACATGCCAAGAGCCACAACATCAGAAATAAAACATGATAATGATAATAGATGTCATAAAAATAACCATCCATACATAATGAAAAATATATCCCATAACAAAATCTTAATAAAATCCTCGGCAAAACGCCGTACATAACCCAAAATGTATGTATAAAAAGGACATTAAGTCTGATGAAATAGATAATCAATATGAATAATCACATCACATTCGCTTAGAGCGGGTGTGATAAGCTGGTCCAGCATGAGTCTCAGCAGGATCCTCATACTTACGCAACTTCCCTTTCACAACATCCAACTCTTCCTTCAACACACGAACAGTGCTCTCGAGAGCCTCGAACTTAGCATTAACTTCTCGATCACGCTTGCGGTTCGCATCCTCAACCCTATGCTTGAAAGTGATAAAGTTACCCATGTCGGCACGGATCTCGTCCATAACTTCATTATGTGGCAAGGTGCGCAAACAGTCACTAAGGGCGTTAATACGTGTCACCTCATTATAAGCCCGGTTCATATGAGTAATGGTAGAAAAATAGTAATGAACAGGATCATCGATCTCTGGTTGATTAGCACGACGTCTAGCAGGAGACGGTGGAGCAGGAGCAGCAACAGAGTTATCGCTCGAAGTCGACATCTGCAAACAGCAAAACCACAAACCACATACCAAAAAGATATAAAAACTAATAATATAACTTATACGAAATGAAATGCATATTAATGCTATAGCAAAAAGGTCGGGCTGTAGACTAGACTCTAATGCACCCCAATAACCACGGGTTGACCACATTAAGACCGCCTAGTTCCCTACAACCAGAGCTCTGATACCACATGTGACGACCCCGTCAAAACACTTAACGGATCCGTCAGTTGGTCCCATAGCTTGATCGAACTTAAATGAATTAAATAAACAAAGTTGCATTCTTTTATTTCAAAATGTTGCCCAAAAGGAAACAAACCCAATTAAGCAGTTTAAAATCAACCAACTATAGTAATGAACCAATAGTTGACACAAAACATTGCCAACAAACCCACAATTTAAATTATCCAAAATAGAATGCAAACTTAAGTTTCATAAATAGTTTCATAAAATCTGCCCAAATGCATGCAGACTCTTCTAACGACAGCGGAAGCATCAAATAACTCAAGTACCTGTGAAAACATGCAAGTAAACTGTCAACACAAAGGTTGAGTGAATTATAGGTTTAAATAAATAAGTAAACTTTAGACCACAAGATTTAAAAATGTTAGAAAACATTAAACATTATTCCATTATCAATGAGCCACCTGGTAACCACTTAACCCTTTATTTACCCTTGCCAAACACAATAAAAATATACACTTGGACAGTGTATCTACAACAAATTACGAAGTACTAAACATTCCGATTATAAATTGCTAGCGCGACTAGCTCGAAATGGGGTTGTCAAACCCGATAGATCTATCCGTAGGATTCGCGTTCACCGGTAGAAACCAATGATTACAGTTACCAGACTAGGGAATATTTTTGTCCAACTCACAATGAATAATTAAATTTAACTGTTACTTGTGTCTAACCGTAAATAAAAATCTGCATGTAATCACATCCCAAAAATATACTTTGAAAAGTATGTAAAAACGGGACTATAACTCACCTTAAATAGCAACTGAAAAAATCTCACAAACAAGCGAACAGCAAGTAAAGTAAAGTGATCAAGAAAGATCACAACGCCGACCTATAAATAAAGCAGGTCAAAATAAATAACTAACTTAGGCCAAGTCTTAGTATGATAGCTATTGTACATGTTGCAAGTAGGCATAGAACATTACTCAGCAAGCATCGATTTGATTGGAACAGCATAAGGACACACACTTTCTATTTTTAGAAAGTTTCTATTTTTAGCAGGTTTCCATTTTTGGAAAGTTTTCTATTTTAGGAAAGTTTCTATTTTTGGAAAGTTTCTATTTTTGGAAAGTTTCTATTTTTGGAAAGTTTCTATTTTTGGAAAGTTTCTATTTTTGGAAAGTTTCCAAATTTAGAAAGTTCTATTTTTAGAAAGTTTTGAAGTTAGGAAAGTTTCCTTATTTAGAAAGTCAACAGAAGTCAACTGAAAGTCAAAGTCAACCGAAAGTCAACTCAAAAGTCAACCTTGGTCAAACATAGTCAACATTAATTTTAAAAGTGTAAGTTATAATAATAACATAGGTTATAATGTTATTTAAAGTCAAAAGTGTATAATAATGTCTTAACATAAGTTTAATTAAATAAAATGAATTATTAAAGTTAATATAAGTTGAAATGTTATAATTAGTATAACATAAGTATTTAATTAATTAATTAAATATCAATCATAATATAAATATTATTAATTTATAATAAATTTTAAATCATATCATAAGTATTATTAATTAATAATGAATTATTAATCATATCATAAGTTTCTAATTAAAATTATTAAATCATAAGTATTTAATAATTAAATCATAATTAAATAATAATTAAGTCTTATAATAATTAAATAATTATTTAATATTTATTATAAGTCTTTTAATAATTTCTCAAAAACAAATTTAATACTTATCATAAGTATTTTCCTTAAATAATAAAAGTATTATTAATCATAAGTCTAATTAAAATGTTAATTAAATTATAATTAATAATTAAATGATATAATAAATATTTATATCATAAGTTTTAAATAATAATAATTACTTCTTTTATCATAAGTAATTAATTAATAATGAAATCCATAAATTTTACCATAAGTTTAGTCATTAACCATAAGTTTTAAGTTTAAAAGTTCGTCGGGTCGTATCTTGAGCCCCGGGTGTCGGTTTCGGGCAAGCCACATATGCAACTTCACCTACTCAAACCACCCGACACAATTATGAACTCAAGAACACTCCAAGAACAGTCCCTAGGTCGTGGATATCAGCCATGACAACATTTGGGAAATCAATTTACTCAAAACAGTAATTCGGGCACAACGGGTGAACCGTGGCTCGGATTTAGGTGACCCGAACATAAAAATTCGTCTCACCATCAGTCCTAACCAAATGACACACCCTAAAGACACCAAGGATGGTCACAAATTCGGACCCAACCTTGTTCATGCCAAGAACACCTTTCAATCTTTAGCAAAAACCAAATTAAGCATAACTAGGGCTCCGGGAATCGAAACGACATGAATCCGGAGTCTAAAATTAATGTCTTGATGAGAGGAACTCATTTATGTACTTTATTTTAACATTCATATCAGTTACAAAGTCAGAATATACGAATCAAACTGCTGTCCAAAATTTACAAACCGAAAACATGTACAAACGAGTAATTCTACGCATTCAAACAACATTACAACAACTTATACACATCATACTAATAATATAACATATAAAATTAGTAATATATATGAAAAATCAAAAAGCTAGGGTTAGGGTTTATACCCAAATCGAGAATCAAAGTATATGATCGCGTAGAGAACGAAGAGAGGAACACGATTATGTGAACGATTTAATGATCCAAGTAATATATTGTTGATGGATGATGATGAATGGTGTTGGTGGTGGCGTCGCCCAAGGAAGAAGGAAAGAGGGAGGAGAGCAAAATTAATTTAGGTTTTTGATAAATTGGAAAGTGATAAGATGAAATCTCAAAAAAAAAGAAAACAAGGAGAAGTAACCCCCTCCCCCCCCTGGCTTCGGCCGAATTTGCATGGGGGTGGGCCCCATGGGTCCAATTTTGTTAAAAGTTAATTTCCTTGTTGCCCGAAATCCCGAACGAAGCCCGAAACGCGAAAACACGCTTACGCGATTAAAAATCCGGAAAGATAACAAACGCGCGACGAAAAATAAATATAAATACACCTAGTAATAATATGATCATAAAATATCATATTTAAAATATTTAGGATTTAAAAATCCCGAAAGCTCGACCGTTGGTTTAAAAACCGAAAAGATTCGCCGGATGGAAATCCGCGAGACGTAGAAACGTATAAATTAAAATATGAATACATATATTCACATAACACATAATAATTATTATATATATATATATTATTACAAAAATAATAATATAGGTCATAGAAATGACGTGGCACACTAACAGTTAACGGTCGTTAAATAATTAACGGAAAAAGATAACGGAAAAAGTAGGGTCGTGACATCAGTGTTTTCCATTTTAGGATACTTGCCGTATTAGATAAGCTTTCAATCACCCCTTTCCCTTCGAATGGCTAATTTAGATCTAGGGGCTTGAGCCATAGGACCCTTTAAATCAGAAATCCAAACCCTCTGCCTAGAATCTCATAGAAACCATTCGTCAAGAAAGTTCGAAGATCTATACATCTCTAATACATATCCCAAAATGTTTTTATGTTACAATATAAGTAGTAGGTTATAGGTGCTAGTAATAGTAATAGTGTATACATGTTATTTATTTTATTTTTAATTGCATATAATTTTTAACATTATTTACATATTTCGGTAAAAATAATAACCAAAGTAAAAAGTAAAAGTAAAAAGTAAAAAGTAAAAAGTAAAAAAATAAAAAGTAAGAAAAGAATACTTACTAGTAGTAATTCTTCAAAGAGAGAATGAGAGAAATTTTGGTGTGAGTTTGAATGAGAAATGAGGGGTATTTATACTTGAAAAAATTAGGTAAAAAGAATAAAATAATTAAAAGAAAAAGAAATATTTAATTCTTAATGGGATTTTAAAATTAAAAAGTATTAAATGTTAGGTCATAGGATAATGCACAAAATAACATAATAAAAGTAGTTTTTCCATTAAAATTTTTAATTAAAAAGTAATTTATTTATTTATTTATTTATTTTAAGGATTTTTTTTATGTAAATAAACAAATTTATTTAATGTTTTTCCAAGAATATTTGTCAATAATATTTTATTTTATTTTTATTTTATTTTTTTTATTTAATTAATAAATACAAATTTTGCATAAAAATAATAAATAATTCGGTATTTTGTATTTTTAATAATAATTATGATTTTAATTATTATACTATAGCTTTAGTAAGTTTGTAAATATTATTACATTTATATATAATTGGATTTATTATATAGTTAAATATATAATACATTAACTAAATAATAAAAGTGATACAAAGTTTATATACTTAGTTAAATTATGTCAAATTATATAAATTAATAATATATTATTTATTTAAGCGTACATTGTTGACTAAAAATTACTATTCGGTCAATATTTAATTGTATATAACAACCTTTAATACATATAGTCAGACATATAACCCTAGGATTAATTCAGAAATTTAGAAGTCGAAAAGTGAGGGTTGTTACATCTTGTAATTTCGAGATGTTTCTTATCAATAATTGGCACCTCTTTGATTGTATTTTGTACTTTTGAGCTTTTTGGTCGTTTGCGTCTTCAATTCGTCGAATCTATCTTTTGTCTTCACCTTTTATTATTTAAACGAATATCACTTGTAAATAGAACAATTGCAACTAAAAGCTTGTCTTTCTTGAGGAATAAGCTATGAAATATATGTTCGTTTTTAGCATTATCAGAAGCAATCTTGGAAACGTCTTGGATAAACCGACGATAATAACCGGCCAATCCGAGAAAACTTCGAATTTCCGTAGGCGTAGTCGATCGTCCCCAACTCTTCACCGTCTCAATCTTTCCCGGATCTACTTGAATACCATCCTTGTTCACAATATGACCAAGGAATTGAACTTCCCTTAGCCAAAATTCACATTTGGAGAACTTTACGTACAACTTCTCCTTTCGTCACGTCTTCAATACATCCCGCAAATGATGTTCATGTTCCTTCATACTCTTAGAATAAACAAGTATGTCGTCAATGAATACAATTACCGACTTGTCCAACATAGGTTGACATACTCTTTTCATAAGGTCCATGAATGCCGCCGGTGCATTCGTAAGACCAAAAGGCATAACTACAAACTCAAAATGCCCATAACGTGTTCGAAACGCCATTTTCTCGATATCTTCCTCACGGACCCGCATTTGGTGATAGCCGGACCGTAGGTCGATTTTAGAGAAATACGTTGCACCTTGGAGTTGGTCAAACAAATTGTCAATCCGTGGCAATGGATAATGATTCTTGATCGTCACTTTATTTAACTCCCGATAATCGATGCACATCCGCATACTACCATCCTTCTTCTTTACGAATAAAACCGGAGTACGCCACGGCGAAGCACTCGGTCGAATGAAACCCTTCTCAAGTAACTCTTGGGTTTGATTTAACAACTCTTGCATTTCCATTGGCGCTAAACAATAAGGAGTTTTAGCAATGGGAGTAGCTCCCTGAACCAACTTAATGCGAAATTCAACTTGTCTTTCCGCCGGAACACCCGGTAACTCGTCCGAAAAAACATCTTCGAATTCACTAACCACCTAAATTTCACGAATGGGTGGTGGCTCATCACGAGTATCAACAACATGGGCAAGAAAAGCCATGCCACCACTAACAAGGAAACGATGTGCCCGTGCAAAAGTGCATATCGGCACAAGTCTTCTACGCTTATCACTGTGAATAATTAACTCTCCCCCACTTGGGGTCTTCACATGAATAAATTTTTCATTTCATGCAATATCGGCTCTATGATGATCGAGCCAATCCATACCAACAACGATATCGAAATCCCCCAAATTCATCGGGATAAGATCAATCTTAAAGTTTTCGGCACCAAAAACGACATCACAGTTTTTACACACATCAACCACTAACACCGTCTTGCCGTCCACTATTTCGAATTCTACCAGACGACTTAACTTAGCTAACGGTCTATTAAGTCTAGGCACAAATTTTGGAGACACAAACGACAAATTTGCACCGCTATCAAATAGAATCCTTGCCGGATTTGAGTTAACCATAAAAGTACCTGAGATAACTTCGTTGGATTGCTTGGCCTTATCATTGGTCATCAAGTAATTGAGACCCCTAGCCATACCCACCACTCTCTCCAACTTCTTCACATGATCATTTTTCAAATCGGGACATTCCGGCCGCTTGTGCCCCTCTTTACCACAATTATAACAAGTAAGCTTGGTCGACGCCTTGGTACAATCACGGGCTATGTGCCCTCTTTGATTACAATTATAACATGTGGGTTCGAAACCCCCGGAAGCACCCTTCTTCACACTATTAACGCTTTCGGAGCCTTTCTTGTTCTTTTTATTTGAAAAGTTCGAATAACTCGAACCTTCAAACTTTCTCTTTGAAAAAGTGAAATCGCTTTTTCTTGGAACCTCCGGCTCAAAACCCCTCGCCAATTCGTATAAATCTTCAAAAGACTTAGCCATTCCCCGGCTAATCTTACCCTTCAACTCATCACTTAAAGTACGGTTGAAATCTAGCATCAACTTGTGATCATCACCAACATACTCCGGACAAAAACGAGTCTTTGCCAAGAAGGTAGACTTGAGAGTAACCAAGTCCATTGAACCTTGTCGCAAATTGTGCAACTCGTCCCGGATTTTATCAAGATCGGAAGAAGTTCGGTATTCTTGGAAAAATTCCTTCTCAAACTCCTCCCATGTCAAGCTCATGCATTGCTCTTCACCATATAATTTGATTTTATCGTCCCACCATAACTTGCCCTCTTCGCGCAACATGCTAGACCCATACCTCGTCATCTTCTTGGGAGGACACTTCGCGGTACGGAACGCCCCCTCGATATCGGAAATCCAATAAGTGCTTTTCAATGGATCCCTCACCCCATTAAACATCGGAGGTTGAGTATCCTTGAAATTTTTGTAGTGGAAGTCCCGCCTTCCACCCCCACCATTACCTTTACCCCCTTCGCCTCGAGGATAAATGTTTCTAGCTTCTAAAGCCTCCTCTATTATGGCTTTCATTCGTTCATTGATCATTTCAGTCACTTGTCCATCAACCGACTCTTGGAAGACCTTTCGAACATCGTCAAGAAAATCCTTTTTAGCCTTTTAAAGATGGCCTCAACCTTGGCCGTGAGTTCAACGTCCTCACTCGTACTTCCGTCATTGGTGTCGTGTCCATTTCTCATCTTCATTCTATAAAACGAAGTAAATTAAGCAACGAGACGAAAGGACTTAACACATATGTATATACATATACACCACACTACCCCATCTTGCTCAACAATCGTCGTACATCGCTTGTTTGACACGATTTGAACCCGTAACAATGGTAGCTATTCATTGTTACGCGATCACGTCACATTAACTCGTTAGTACAACGTCTATCTAACTTGATGATCGCAAAACACAGCACAAAACAATAATCGCATAGTTAGTTCACCTAAAACTAGGCACTAACCAATCCCCGATCCGACCCGTCTCCTACAAGTCCTCCATAACGCGCATACACAATAAAGTCTAAGTTTAGGCACCTATCTCAAGTCGCCTAAATCCCTTAGACCATGCTCTGATACCACTTGTAACGACCTGACTTCACTTTACCAAAAACACACTACAAAAAAAAAAAAAAATTCTGGGGCAGCACATCTGGGCGGCGTCCAGATATTTGGACGGTGTCCAGCAATGAAGGGTGGGACGGCGTCCAGCAGATCTGGACGGCGTCCAGTTAGCCTTCCAGCTGCTGTCCCCGGGTCCAACTTACACGAGCGGAAATCCCGCTTCCCGACACATTTAAATGAAAACCTTTTCACAACATACCACAATATAATAAACTAAGAGATTTTCATCATCAAAACAAGTTTCACAACACCGGGCCCACATCGGCCCAAATTACGCATTTCGTTCAAAAATACAAGTTTCGACCATACTAGTTTAATTTCCAAACGACACTAGAGCATGGTGTTTGGGGTTAAACTACCCAAATCTTGGCCGAACTTCCAAAAGCTAAACACCCAAAAGCATCCCCTATCCATACAAGCGGGAGACCACTAATCCAACCGAATACCTTTGCCTTTGTCCACGCCGGAGCCTAAAAAGGTAAACAACGAGAGGGTAAGCTAACGCTTAGTGAATGCAATAATTATACATATACATATACAACCTATCTACTTGCAATCACATCCACCAAATACCTCATACGAACTTGTAACTCAAATAGCATGTCATCAAACCCGTAATACTAACAAGTCGTACATTATCACAAAATCGCATTAGCATACACTCAACTCAATATATATAATATGCTAAACAATCAACAATCTCAATATGGTTAACCATAAACGCTATGATGCTACCGGCTCGTGGTTCACACCATACGCAATTGAGTCATACTCTTTTATAGTGCTACAGGCTCGTGGTTCACACTTTGTTTTATAGTGCTACCGGCTCATGGTTCACACTCGATGCTACCGGCTCGTGGTTCACATCTTAGTTTATAGTGCTACCGGCTCGTGGTTCACACTCAATGCTACCGGCTCGTGGTTCACATCTTATCACACACATGTTATGGCACTACCGGCTCGATGGTTCATGCCATAACACCCACAAATAAACACGCCATATACACATACGTATAATTACTCCACTCACCTTAAAGTCTTCGTGAGAGTTAACCGAGCTTGCAACCTTCAATGCAACGTAGCTATTACATTAGGCACATAATCAATCACACAATCGAATTGGGTCAACTAACTCACTCAACATCCTAGCTTCATTTTGACCCTTGGTGCAAATTCGACCCATTTGCACCTTCAACCCTAAGATTAGGTCAACTTCGCCAAAACCCTAACGCTAGCCAATTATGGTCTTAACCCTTTAATACTCACAAGTTTAGTGTGTTTTCATACTCATTTCATAACCTAGGTCGCCCAAGACCCATTTGACCCATCTCAAGGTCAACACACCCATTTGGGTCACCCACACCCTAATGACACCCACTAACATTAACTACTAAGCGTGCTAGTGATTTACTAAGCTTTTTTTAGACCCATTTACACACTTTAACCTTTCAAAATCCTAGGTTGGTCATCTTTGAGTCTTCATGACCCAAACTTACCCAAAAACCCCCAAATCACTAATAAATGGGTTTTAGGTTCATTTCTAACCCAAACCCTAAGCCTTAAACTAATCAAAGTAAGGAAGTCAAGGTTAAGAATTACCAACACAATCACCACGTAGCTAGCGGCTAGATGAATGACTTTAGAACTCGTACTAAGACCCGATTCAACCTCCTCATTCCTTTAATGGAGCTCTCTCACTCTAGAACCTCCTCCCTCTCTAGGATTTAATGGGAAATGATAAAGTAGATGGAAAAGGAGTAATGAGGCTCACCAAAACTGATCTAGGGTCTTAAAGTCATCCACAATGTGAAATTACCAAGTTACCCCTTTTAAATATCAAAAACACAAAAGTTGGCTCGTCAGGCCATCTGGACGGCGTCCAAAATTCTGGACGGCGTCCAAAATTCTGGACGGCGTCCAGCCCTTCAAACTGGGACGGCGTCCCACTCTGTTGGACGGCATCCAACACAACTGGAAAAAATTGGATCTTACACACCTACTCACATACCACAAACATGCTAGCAATATAATTAGCATGCTAACTCCAAGTATAAAGCCAATAACCTCCCATACCACAACTAGCATAAACAATAGCATATATGCTAAAATATAATATGCTACGCTACAGTACATGCACAAACTTTATGGTTAACCATACGCACGTCATGGTGCTACTGGCTCCGTGGTTCACACCATACGCATTGTCATGATGCTACCGGCTCCGTGGTTCATATCACAACTCGAGTCATACTCTCATTGAGGCGATACCGGCTCCATGGTTCACACCTTAACACTCGTGCTATAGTGCTACCAGCTCCGTGGTTCACACTACAACGCACGTACCTTAGTGCTACTGGCTCCGTGGTTCACAATACAATACACGTACCATGATGTCACCGGCTCTATGGTTCACATCATACTATGGCACTTTCGGCTCCGTGAATCATGCCATAGCATACAAATAAATATACTATATATATATACATGCATAATTATCCCACTCACCTTTACGCCTAGGTGATGATTATACAATCCGCAAGCTTCAAAGCAAAGTACCCAATACATTAAGTACACATTCAATACACAAACTAGTTGGACTAACCACCAACACTTGACTCTTGTGCATTTAATGGCTTAGTTGCATTAAATGACCCATTTACACTAAAACTGCTCATTCAAGGCCAAGAGTTATCATTAATCAGTAAATGCTAGTGATTAAAGTCCAATAACACCAACTAACACAATTTAGGGTATTTTCATAACTATCTTGCCCAACTAGGTCAACCATTACCCATTTGACTCATTTTAACTTCAAGACCCATAATTTGGTCAAACTTGAACCCATTAACAAAACCTTTCACTAACACATAAGTGTGTTAGTGATTTAACAACACAATTAACTCTATAAACATCAAATTACATGACTAAACCCTAGATTACAAACCTTAGGGTTTTCATACATCAATTTAACCCAAATTCACCCATTTAACCCTAAAATGGGTCTTACAAGCTTTAAATGAACAAACCCTAGCTATAAATCAAGATGAACTCAAAACTCAAAGTTAAAACTTACCAACACTATCACCACATAGCTAGAGATGTTGGGAACAACTTTAAAACGTGGACTTAGGTAAGATTTAGTCTTCTTCTTTCCCAAAATGAGCTTTCTCTCACTAACACTCTATCTCTCTCACTAATATTTAATTGTGTAGGTGTGAAAGTGTTAAATGAGTTTAGGATAAGATTTATATCATTTTTTGAGATCTAAAACCGTACACATAGTGAAAAGACCAAAACACCCCAAAAGATACCCTTAAAAAAGGGTCAAAAAGTCAATTCAGCGACACTGTCGCGTTCCGCGACCATCCGTCGCGTTCCGCGACCATCCGTCGCGTCTCGCGATGGCTCATACGCGATAACTAGCTCCAAACACGATAAGGTGATCAGGAGGGAGGGTTTTAAGGGCATCGCATTTTAAACACCTCTGTCGCGTTACGCGACCCACTGGGACGCGGTAAACCCCCTCCAATCGCGATGATTCGCCAGTTTGGTCCCGTTTCCAACATTTAAACCCTTTACAAACTACCACGATTAAAGTTAAGCATTAGAAAGGTTACGTACGCACCTTGGAACATATACAAGGAAAAACGGGATGTTACAACTCTCCCCCACTTGAATCGAAGCGCGTCCTCGCGATCCAAGCCGCATGACAGGCCGGAAGATACACCAAAACGAACTCTTCGGGTTCCCATGTAAACTCAGAACCCTTTCGATGACGCCATTAGACCTTGAAAGTCCTCACTTCTTTGTTACGCAACATTTTAACCTTTTCATCAAGAATGGCTATCGGTTCTTCAACATATTCTAGCTTGTTGTTTAGAGCAATCTCATCTAGCTTGTTCTTCAACAGAGATGGGAAACATGAAATGTGTTATGAATTACCGCAAGCTCTTCAGGTAACTCTATTCTATAAGCAACCTCACCAATACGAGCCACAATTTTGAAAGGCCCAATAAACCGAGGAGCTAACTTTCCTCGTTTTCGAACCTGAATAATACCTTTCCATGGTGAAACCTTAAGCATCACCATGTTACCCTCTTGAAACTCAATCAGTTGCCTTCGCTTATTGGCATAAGATTTTTGCCTATCTTGCGTCGCCTTAAGTCGAGCCTGAATCATCTCAATCTTACGATTCGTCTCTAAAACCAAATTGGTACTCCCGATTTCTCTTTGTCCCACTTCACCCCAGTAAATAGGAGTTCGACACATTCGCCCATAAAGCATCTCATACGGTGGCATTCCAATACTAACATGATAACTATTGTTGTACGAGAATTCCACCAAAGGCAAGTGTTCATCCCAAGTACCACCGAAATCAATAACACACGCCCGTAACATATCCTCCAACGTTTGATTCGTACATTCAGTTTGATTGTCCGTTTGAGGATGATACGCCGTGCTCATCTTCAATTGCGTACCCATATCTTCATGAAACTTATTACAAAACCGAGACGTAAAACGAGTATCTTGATCCGAAACAATAGATATAGGAACCTCATGCCTTGATATCACCTCCTTGATAAACAATTTAGACAAAGTCTCCGACGATATCGTCTCCTGGATAGGAAGAAACAAAGCACTTTTCGTCAACCGATCAACTATCACCCAAATCGTATCAAATTGGGTTCTCGCTGTCTTTGGTAACTTTGTAATGAAATCCATGGTAATGTGCTCCCGTTTCCATTTTTGGATTTCTAACGGTTGTAACATACCATACGGATTTGGTGTTCGGCCTTAACTTGCAAACACGTGACACATTGTTCAACATACTTAACAACATCACGTTTCATGCCGGGCCACCAATACTCTTTCTTTAAATCAAGATACATCTTTGTCGCACCCAGATGAATGGAATACTTTGACTTATGTGCTTCATTGAGTAGCACTTGTCAGTAATCTCCCATTCTAGGCACTCACACCCTTCCTTGAAAGGACAACAAATCATGCGGGCCTAAAGTAATGGACTCCGTTTGCCCCATGATTCGTTCTTCGTGCTTGTTGTTAACAAACGCTTCAATTTGAATTTCACCCAGCTTAACAATAAAATCATTAGTAATAATCATGCGTAACGATCCCACTTGCATCGTCGAATGTTGACTCTTTCGACTCAACGCATCCGCGACCACATTCGCCTTTCCCGGATAGTAAACTATCTCACAATCATAATCCTTTACCACATCCATCCACCTTCGTTGACGATAATTCAAATCTCGTTGGTTAAAGAGGTGTTTCAAACTCTTATGATCCGAATAAATCATACACTTGACACCATACAGTAGTGGCGCCAAATTTTCAACGCATGAACCACCGCCGCCAATTCAAGATCATGAGTCAGGTATCTCTTATCGTGTTCCTTCAATTGACGAGAGGCATAAGCGATGACCTTACCTCATTGCATTAGAACACACCCGAGCCCATTTAATGAGGCATCACAATAAATTATCATATCTTCAATTCCCTCCGGTAATACCAACACCGGAGCTTGACACAATTTCTCCTTTAACAATTGGAAAGCAATTTCTTGCTCATTTTCCCAAGTAAACCTCACATTCTTCCTTGTCAACTTCATCAAAGGAGAAGCAATTTTAGAAAAGTCTTGGATAAACCGACGATAATAACCGGACAATCCGAGAAAACTTCGAATTTCCGTAGGCGTAGTCGGTTGTCCCGAACTCTTCACCGTCTCTATCTTCCCCGGATCTACTTGAATACCTTCTTTGTTCACAATATGACCAAGAAATTGCACTTCCCTTAGCCAAAATTCACACTTGGAGAATTTAGCATACAACTTCTCCTTCCGCAACGTCTTCAACACTTCGCGCAAATGGTGTTCATGTTCCTTCATACTCTTAGAATAGACAAGTATGTCGTCAATGAACACAATTACCAAATTGTCCAATATAGGTTGGCACACTCAGTTCATAAGATCCATGAATGCCGCCGGTGCATTCGTAAGACCAAAAGGCATAACTACAAACTCAAAGTGCCCGTAACGGGTTCGAAAATCCGTTTTCTCAATATCTTCCTCACTGACCTGCATTTGGTGATAGCCGGACCGTAAGTCAATCTTAGAAAACTACGTCGCACCTTGGAGTTGGTCAAACAAATTGTCAATCCGAGGCAATGGATAACGATTCTTGATCGTCACCTTGTTCAACTCCCGATAGTTAATGCACATCCGCATACTACCATCCTTCTTCTTCACGAATAAAACCGGAGCACCCCATGGTGAGGCACTCGGTCGAATGAAAACCTTTTCAAGCAACTCTTGGTTTTGGTTTAACAACTCTTGCATTTCCGTCGGTGCTAAGCGATAAGGAGTCTTAGCAATTGGGGTAGCCCCCGGAACCAACTCAATGCAAAATTCAACTTGTCTTTCCGCCGGAACACCCGGTAGCTCCTTCGGAAAAATGTCTTCGAATTCATTAACTACCGGAAATTCACGAATGGATGGTGGCTCTTCACGAGTATCAACTACATGGGCAAGAAAAACCATGCCACCACTATTAAGGAAACATCGTGCACTTTCATAAGTGCATAATGGTACGAGTCTCCTTCGCTTATCGCCATGAATAATTAACTCTCCCCCACTTGTGGTCTTTACACGAATGAACTTTTTGTGGCATGCGATATCGGCTCTATAACGATCGAGCCAATCCATGCCAACAACAATATCAAACTCATCCAAAGTCATCGGAATGAGATCGATTTTAAAAGTTTCAGTACCATACACAACATTACAATCTTTACAAACATCAACCCCTAGCACCGTCTTACCATCCGCTATTTCGACTTCTACCGGATGACTTAACTTAGCTAGCGGTTTATTAAGTTTAGGCACAAATCTTGGAGACACAGACGACAAATTAGCACCACTATCAAATAGTATCCTTGCCGGATTAGAGTTAACCATGAAAGTACCTGAGACAACTTCATTGGATTGTTTGGCCTCATCATTGGTCATCAAATAATTTCGTCCCCTTACCGTACCCGCCGCCTTCTCCAACTTCTTAACTTGATCACCCCTCAACTCGGTACATTTCGTCCTTCGGTGCCCTTCCTTTTGAAAATTGTAACAAGTGAGTTTGGGTGTTGAGGAGGAGTTTGTACAATCACGAGCCATGTGTCCTTGTCGTCCACAATTATAACATTTGGGTCCATAACCCCCGGACGTACCCTTCTTTACATTACCAACACTCTCACTCGCACCCTTACTTTTCTTGTTGGAATGACTAGTAGCTTCAAACTTTCTTTTGCTAAAAGTAAAGTCACTCTTTTTCGTAACGAGCGACTCAAAACCCTTAGCTATATTAAACAAATCATCATAAGTTTTCACCGAGTTCCTACTAATCTTCTCTTGGTAGTTATCGTTCAAGGTTCGATAGAAGTCTTCCTTCAACATATGATCATTCCCAACATACTCCTGGCAAAATTGGGTCTTTGATAAGAAAGTGGACTTGAGAGTGTTCAAATTCATCAACCCTTGCCTCAAAGCACGCAACTCGTCCTTAAGCCTAGAGAGATCGGTCGAAATTCGGTACTCCTTGAAAAATTCCACCTTGAACTCGTCCCACGTGAACTCCATACATTAATCTTCACCTTAGAGTTGGATTTTCACGTCCCACCACAACTTGGCATCACCCCTTAACATACTACTCCCGTACCTTGTCTTTTTATCGAGAGAGCATTCACACGTACGGAAAACCCCCTCCATATCGGAGATCCAACGATTTTCTTTAGTGGGTCTCGCTCACCATCAAAGGTGGGAGGTTGAACATCCTTGAAATTCTTATAGTGAAAGTCTCGTCTCCCCACATTATCACCGTGGATAATAGCATTAATTTGTTCCTTGATTAGATCGGTCACTTGCTCGTCAACCGACTCTAGAAATATCTTCTTAACGTCTGCTAGAAAGGACGCATGATGCTTTTGCAAGATGGCCTCAACCTTGGCCGTAAACTCGGAATCTTCGCTCGTACCTCCGTTATCGATATCATGTCCGTTTCTCATCTTCATTCTATGAAACGAATTAGGTTAAACAATGAAACGAATGGAAACAACATATAACATACCACACCACCCCATCTTGCTCAACATTCTTTGTACATCGCTTGTTTGACACGATTTGCACCCGTAACAATGGTAGCTAGTCATTATTATGCGAGCACGTCTCATTAATTCGCTAGTACAACGCCTATCTCGCTTGATGATTGCAAACACAATACAAAACAATTAACACAAAGTTAGTTCACCTAAACCTAGGCACTAACCAAACCCGGTCCGACCCGTCCCCTACAAGTCCCGCATAAAACGCATACACAATGAAGTCTAAGTCTAGGCACCTATCTCAAGAGGCCTAAATCCCTTAGACCATGCTCTGATACCACTTGAAATGACCCAACCCGTCTTTAACCCGACAATTTTTTTTTTTAATAATAAACCATTAACGCGTCACTTAAATGGTGATATGATGTCAACCGTTTCATACAATACGTTAATCATTCAACAAGTTTAATGTTTACATAATAGGCACGAAGGCCCTTAATCAAATGTATTACAAGTTCGACCCATAAAATGATAGTTTTAAACCAAACGACACTCGAGCATGGTTTGGGGCTAAACTACCCAAAACAATAGGCCGACTTCCAAAAGCTATGCCTACACAATCATCATGGGAATATCTAGTTCCCGATAACCCCTTTTCCCTTCTCCAAACTTGTACCTAAAAAGTAAACAACGAGAGGGGTAATCAAAATGCTTAGTGAGTGCAATAAGTATACACATGCATACATAATATACCTACTTGCAACCACCTAATCACATACCACATACATGCTAGCAATATAATTAGCATATAACTCCAAGTATAAAGCCAATAACCTCCCATACCGCAACTAGCATAAACAATAGCATATATGCCAAAATATAATATGCTACGCTACAATACATACACAAACTTTATGGTTAACCATACGCGCGTCATGGTGCTACCGGCTCCGTGGTTCACACCATACGCATTGTCATGATGCTACCGGCTCCGTGGTTCACATCACAACTCGAGTCATACTCTCAATGAGGCAATACCGGCTCCGTGGTTCACACCTCAACACTCGTGCTATAGTGCTACCGGCTCCGTGGTTCACACTACAACGCGCGTACCTTAGTGCTACCGGCTCCGTGGTTCACACTACAATACACGTACCATGATGCCACTGGCTCTGTGGTTCACATCATAGCACACTAGCATATACTATGGCACTTCCAGCTCCGTAGATCATGCCATAGCATAAAATAAATATACTATATACATACATGCATAATTATCCCACTCACCTTTACGCCTAGGTGATGATTATACAATTCGCAAGCTTCAAAGCAAAATACCTAATACATTAAGTACACATTCAATACACAAACTAGTTGGACTAACCACCAACACTTGACTCTTGTGCATTTAATGGCTTAGTTGCATTAAATGACCAATTTACACCAAAACTGCCCATTCAAGGCCAAGACTTATCATTAATCACTAAATGCTAGTGATTAAAGTCCAATAAAACCAACTAATATAATTTAGGGTATTTTCATAACCATCTTGCCCAACTTGGTTAACCATTACCTATTTGACTCATTTTAACATCAAGACCCATAATTTGGTCAAACTTGAACCCATTAACAAAAGCTTTCACTAACACATAAGTGTATTAGTGATTTAACAACACAATTAACTCTGTAAACATCAAATTACATGAATAAACCCTAGATTACAAACCTTAGGGTTTCCATACATCAATTTAACCCAAATTCACCCATTTAACCCTAAAATGGGTCTTACAAGCTTTAAATGAACAAACCCTAGCTATAAATCAAGATGAACTCAAAACTCGTAGTTAAAACTTACCAACACTATCACCACGTAGCTAGAGATGTAGGGAACAACTTTAAAACGTGGACTTAGGCAAGATTTGGTCTTCGTCTTCCCCAAAATGAGCTTTCTCTCACTGACACTCTATCTCTCACTAGAATTTAATTGTGTAGGTGTGAAAGTGTTAAATGAGTTTAGGATAAGCTTTGTATCAGTTTTTGAGATCCAAAACCATCCACATAGTGAAAAGACCAAAACACCCCAAAAGATACCCTTAAAAACGGGTCAAAAAGTCAATTCAGCGACACTGTCGCGTTCCGCGACCATCCGTCGTGTCTCGCGATGGTTCATACGTGACAACC
The DNA here is from genome assembly GCF_046630445.1 of Rutidosis leptorrhynchoides. Lineage (NCBI taxonomy): Eukaryota > Viridiplantae > Streptophyta > Magnoliopsida > Asterales > Asteraceae > Rutidosis > Rutidosis leptorrhynchoides. The sequence goes on from NC_092335.1 coordinate 198,431,555, forward strand.
TACTCCAAACACGATAAGGTGATCAGGAGGGAGGGTTTTAAGGCCATCGCGTTTTAAACACCTCCGTCGCGTTAAACGACCCACTGGGACGCGGTAAACCCCCTCCAGACGCGTTGATTGGCCAGTTTGGTCCCATTTCCAACATTTAAACCTTTTACAAACTACCACGGTTAAAGTTAAGCGTTAGAAAGGTTACGTACGCACCTTGGAACATATACGAGGAAAAACGGGATGTTACACCAAAAGCATACTCAGTTCGACCCAATCCAACTCAAGCAATCACGAATTAAGACGTTTTTTGAACTTTCTAACCTGTATAACCGATTGAATCTCTCTTTCAAACTCTTTTCTCCAAGCCATGAATCTTCCCAAAATCGAAGAGTCGAGCCATCACCTATGCAAAGCTTAAAAGACTCGAAAAAATTGAAGTTACATTTGCTCATTTGTTTAGAGATAGAGATAATATTCTTCCTAGGAAAGACACACTCGAAGGCACTCGCATTACCCGTAAAACTCAACCCACAATGTTGCCCATATATACTTTTAATGATTTTAACCCAAAGAGCATCATTTTCATTACAAAATCTCCACCAATTTAAACTCCTAAAAAAGCAATTTTTAAAGAAAGTAAAATTATTTATTTTTCTAACCACATCTCTACAGGCTTTCGTTAAATTGATTAACCGCTAAAAAAAATTAAAAATATCCGTCATGCACTACTTTTTCATACACATTAATGACTTCCCTAAAGGTCGTTGTAATAAAAAATCAAAGTTCATGTAATATAAATGTTAAAAATTAAATCTTCATATTAAATCAAATGTAGCATTTAAAACAAAAACTTGGTTAAAAAAATAATAACTTTCAACCAAGTCCTGGTGAATAAAAAGTCACGTTAAATTTTTCCGTTTTTAGTAAGTAAAACAGTTTGCAAAAAACACATCTGTAGATGAAGATTTAAGGATCTTAGGTCGCTTGCTAACAATCCTAGAGGCGGAATACACTAGAATTGTGTTAAACCGAGATATGGGTCATATCGGGATCGAATAGATCAAACCTAAGACAAACACTAGATTAGATTGACGCCTAAATGAAGTATTTCGGTGGTATTTGGTGTTAGAGTTCGGCAAAGACGAAAATCTATCGATTAGGGTAAATGGGATGAGTATCCTCAACAAAGAAGTCTCAACGCGTATATATACTGCATATCAGACACACTAGGTCGAGTGTGTCTCTCAGTCGGTCGACTGTGTAACACAGTCGGTCGAGTGTGTGGACACACTCGGTCGACTGTGTATGCAGTTTAACTTATTGATTGTTTAACAAATTAAGCACTCTCAATCACAAACATAATCAGTAGTCACAAGTAAACATTATTACATAACCGAATGTATCATACAACGAATCAATCAACGGCTGGGGATTCATGCACCAACAAACTCCCCCTAATACCTAGCCGTAGAACATAAAAATTCAGTTATCAATCAGTAAACGGATTTGTCACCCAGTTCTTCAGATAGCAGAGTTTCACAACTCTGCAGTACTGTTCAGCTTGCACACGATTTTCTGGAAGATACAACATCCGGTTGTAGTATAAGGTGAACATATCTTCCTCACAGCAGTTCCTCAACCAAACTGGATCCAAAACCCTTATACTATCATTTTCATCTCCTCCATCTTTGTCTAACACAATAACCGCTTCCTCCGAGCATTCATCATAATACCACCAACGAAAACGAGGACTGAAGTGCTGCGACATCTTTCGCAAAGGAACCTTTTGCATATACTTCACAGGTTGATATTTTACTATCTTCCTTCTTACCCCTGTTTTCCTGTTCGTCCTGTAAGAGATCTTTGGAAATTGTGGTCGAAAGCCTACAAAATTAGGTGACCGAAATGATCTTCTTATCTTACGAACCAAAATATCAGGAATTCCTCAATAATCCTAATACAACATCTTAAGCCTGGCCACCTGCATAAACTCAAAATATGGTAACGATTTGAACTCGTGTGCATACTTGATATAATCCACTCCGTGTTCTTTCTTGATCGCATATATATCAAACTCTTTTATATAAGCCCAGGCTATGATCTTTCCCTTAACACGTAAACTTTCACAGTGCTCGATAAACTTCAAAAATTGCGGCTCCACCTTAGGCTTCATAACATACTGCCTAATTCGCATCAAGATCTTCCATTCTTCTTCCAAAACTTCAACCTTTTCTTTGTTGATTTTTACCGGCAAAAAAACCCTTCCGGCAACACACTTTCTTGTTCTTTCTGTTCTTTTTCTTTGCACTTTCTATTCAAAAGTTCATCATTCATTTGAAAGTAATCAGCAAAAGTTGGAAGATCATTATCAGCAAAACCTTCATAACGTGGATACGGCTCTGTCGGCTCATCCTCAATAATCACCTCATCAAAACTAATATCACTTTCATCAACAACTTCTGTATCACTCAACTCATCATCAAAATTATGAGCCCCTGAATTCGAAGCTTCAGTCGAGGCCTTTGATGCAGCGTTAGCAGATTCCTTAGCTTGTTACTCTAGACGCTCCATCAATTCCTGTTCCATCTCAGTGAGATCCGGAGGGATCTCCCCTTCTTCTAAATCAGTATAAACAGTAGAGTGATTAAGTCGATCCTGCATAACTAAAAAGTCTGAAACTATTATTACTTGAAGTGGAGTTACATACAGTGGGTGATCCTCAGTATAACCTTTAGCAATCTCAACTGCCATGTCCTCCTCATTACCTAGGGTACCAAAAGGATCTGGACCCTCCTCCTCTTCTTCAATCACTATTTTCTTCTCCCATTCATTTAACCTCTTAGCCAATTCTTGATTTTGAGTCTGAAGAGTCAAACTTTCTCAAGCCTGACTTCCCACATTTTTCTCAAGTTCCTAAATTTTCAACTGTTGTCGATCAACTAACTCTCTCAACGCAGACATTTCAGTTTTCCTTCTTTGCTTATCTTCATCAGTAGCCTTTTGAAATTTAGCAAAATCAGCAGTCAACTGAATCAATCGCCGATTAACTATTCCTGTCAGATCACCTGTAACTCCTTCAGGATGCTGAGTAGTTTGAACTTGTTGAGTAGATGGAGTTTGTTGTTGTTGAGTGGGTGGCACTTGAGTAGAACCACCAGCATCACCAGTAGCTTGAACAGTCGAAGCAACCTTCGGTTGTGACTTTGTTGTAGAAGATGAACTTCCATCCTTAACCAAGATCTTCATAAGCTTCTGTCTCTATCTGGTTGACACCTTAGGAGCTTCAGCTAACTTTCTTTTAACCAAATCAACTTGACTGTCATCAAGCACAGTCACATCCTCTTCATCAACTAATCGAGGACCAGTGTGCTTCGGTGGAGGCTGATTTACCTCTTCCTCACCTTCGATAGTAATGTCGGTCTCATCTCCAGAAGTACTATTTTCATGTCGGCAGCTTAAACCTTCTGGACACACGTACTTTTCATTAGCCAGATGGCCGATCAACCTCTTCTCCAGAACCTCAACCCTGTTCTGCAAAAACCTATTGAAGGACTGATCATTCAAATGATTCTGCTTCAGTTCATCCTGAGGAATTTTCACTAACCCTTGAACTTGCTTCTCTAGCATAATCTGAAGACACCTCGGAAACACCAGATGTACCTTCCTTTTAGCATTCAGAACCATTCCATCAAATATAACTTGAGAAAAGTTAAAATCAGCATTCAAGACCAACTCAACAAACTAGAACTATATTTTGCAGTCATCTCATCTAAACCACCCTGCATCGGGCTCAAACACCTTAGAAGAACGTACAAAAAAGTATCTGTACTGCCTTTGGAGCTTAGTACATTTCATAGCCTTGGTTATATCACCAGCATAACCACATCTCTTCAAATACCTTCTTACCTTTAGAACTGGTAAAGAAGTTGGCATATCATCATCATCCGGGAACCCCAAATCTTCCCTGATAGTCTGAGCAGAGATCCGAACAATGGTATTGTTGACCGAGCTTAGAATCACTTGCCGATTATTCTCAATAACAATGCTAGAAACTTCCCAAAACTTTCTCTGATGTGAATAGTATGGAGTGCACTCAGCTGTAATTGCCTTAAAGATTCTCGATCGCTTCAGAAATGCGATAATTGGACCAAAACCTCCTCTTTGAGCTTCCGTTCTGGTGTCATCAACACAAGCAAGCACATTAGTATCTTCTCGTCTAATTAGACCTAGCAGTTCAGATGCTAGCGGGATCTGTTGTTCTTCTACTTCCTCATCCATATGTTGTTGTTCTTGAGACATCTCAAATAATCTGTACAAAACTCAAAACAATACAGATATTAAGTGTTTACCACCATGAATCATGGGGTATCAAGTTAATTTCATGAATCCGTTGTTAAACAAACATAATAAGCACATTAACTAAGAAACGCACAAATACGTCGTTCAAAGGTTATCGTTTATTACAGACCATAGTTCCAAGGCTAACAGACTAGCCTTATCAAATTACACAATATACCAAACTAAGCATAAAAACCGAAACTCATAATCACTTATCCCACAATGGGATTCTCTGGCACCAGCCTTGTGGCATATTGCACCACGCCAAGTTTGTCAAACAAGTTATGTAATAAGGCTGCATAGGGAAATGGTTCTTCCATCTCAAGAAAATCTTTCATCACATTAATAAGAAAGTGACCCATATTCACCTGAATACCCTCTAGTAAGCAATAGAATAGCATTGCTTCAGTACTGCTCAATAGATTGTCTTTATAATTCCTAAAAGTGACATTTTGCTTGATTATCCTTAGGTGAAGTTCAAGTTGAGGTAACACCTCGTCGTCACTAATCTCAATCCTACCAGAACTAACTTCTTTCCCTGGCTTACAAATCTTTGCAATTAGCTCAGACAGGTTGAACTTGTTGGGAATCTTTCTCATGTTCTTGCTAGGATACAGTATCTTGACACCAGTGTGAGGAACATTCGACAAAGTTGAAAATTCCTCCAAGGTCCATTTATACTGTTGCTCAAACAGTGTGGAATGAATAAACTTCCTCTTACCATCTTCTAATGCCACATTGGCATAGAATTCACGCACCAATACTGGACAAAAGTAATCTCCAATATCTAGGAATTCCTGACACTCAATTTGTTCCCAAGGAGCATAGGTCAGTCGAGTCGCAATGACTTTCTGTTCTACTAGAATGCGATGATTACTAGCTAGAATTCTCCTACGCTCAATGTCAAACATCCATTGTCCAACAAAAGAACCACCTGACATTCTTACACAATACTATACAGAACATTCAGAATAATATGGCATGAACGCAACAAAATAATCAAAAACAGCAAAATTCAAAAATTAGGGCTTTTATACACTCGGTCGAGTGTGTATACACACACGGTCGTGTGTGTCGATAAACGATCGAGTGTATGAACTCACTCGGTCGAGTATGTCACACACTCGGTCGAGTGTGTTCTTCATATCTGTGTTCACCCAACTTTTCAAATCGATCAAATCTGTTGTTTTTGGTTCGATTCCTGGCCATATTAGCCTCTAAATAGGCCAATTAATACACTTATATCATCAATTTTAACAGTTTAAGTCTAAAAAGCACTCGATTAGAGTTTTACACATCAAACATAAAATCAATGATTTAGAGCATATAAAAACGAGTTAGATTACCTCGTTACTGGCGCTGGAATCACAAGAGAAAGTTGTATCTAGAATACTGAATCAAAACCTTCTTCCTTAACAACGAAAAATCTAGGTAAAATTCGACTCAAAAATCACCAAGTGTACTGAGCCGTTCGTGACCCAAACCTTTTTATACCCTCAGAGACACTCGGTTGAGTGTGTCACTCACTCGGTCGTGTGAGTATACATACTCGGTCGGGTGTGTTTATAAAACAAAACACATTATCTTACCAACTCAATCGGTCGTGTGAGAGAGTCACACGGTCGTGTGTGTCTACTCACTCGGTCGACTGTCTTTTAGCTTTAAAACTTAAAACTTTAACATTTAACTTCACTGACTTTTTCTGTCCACTCCCCCTGGGACTGATCTCTACCGTATAAAAACAAACACTCTTTGTTCCTTTGAGATCCGAACAATTTATTTTCAAGTCTAACGTAAAACATAGGATTCCTTTCACAGTAAACCTTTCCGAGAATTGAGTTGCTAAGCTTAATAAACAAAACAGAAATGCACACACAACTAACTTATGAATGCAAATATTTTTGATTTTTCAGATATGTATGCACATGCAAATTTACAAAGCGAACAACTGTACAAGATCCAGCGTGTCATGATCAACAGTATTATGACAGACATAGTAAATAACATTTAACCTTACAGGTCTATAATAATTCACCTTCTAACATCAATTTCATTACACGATAGCGTAAGAAGATAAATGATGTTATAAGCATGAAAACAAGTGATACAGCTTATCATGAATCACACTACGAGGAGCATAACACTTATTTTTGTGAGTTGACATATCAAACTGATTTAATCTTATGATTCGGGGATCAGAACTGAACTATGTTGACATGATTCACTCATTTTATAGCATAAACAGAATAACTTTCAAATATATCAATAAACATTCACCAACTTTCACCCTAGACTTTGATGATCACGTTAATTACATTAACATCTTACAATGTTAGATTTTGATCACGAAGTTAGTTCTCATTTGAGATCGCACGATGTTTCAGGTAGAACAATTGAGCATAAATATATTGACGCTGTCCTCTTATCACCTCAATGTAATTTCAATTTGATTGAACAGAACCATCTCACGATGTTTCTAGCAACCCTATCAGCCATGAGCTTCTACCTTAAACTTATACCTTTCGTTTCAGATAACATTGTTTATCTCAAATTTATTGCATACTTTGAAAAGACGCATACCGGCCGCTATAAACCCCATACTTAAACCAAAATCGTATGATGTAAGATGTTGGATAGATGGTAGTGATATATATTTGAGTGATGGAACGCTAAGGTATCCTACAGATGATATTCCCTGCTATCCAGGTCAATAGGTACAATCCCATATCACAGAATGATTTAAGTTCTCTAAATCTGAAGATCTGATACAATCCAATTCTCCCCCTCGGATGTTGATAACTTAATCATCAAAACATGTCTCGAGCAAACATACTGTATGAATCCATCAATCTTGTTCAATTCATGATTCTCTTGCAATAATGTGGTGCATCAATGTATTTACAACTTGAGAAACAGAAGCAAATTTTTTTTTTTTGATTTTCTGATGTTGCAATTATCTCCAAGCTAGATTACAAAAAGTAAAAAAAATAAATAAAATAAATATAACTGTACATGATGATTCACCATTGTCTTTGACTTTTGTGGTGTCTGCACAGAAAATCAATCTTCTGATGTTGAAGTCTATAACCCAATGACGTTGCGTTGTTCAAATCATTCTATGTATGTGATACAGAATTTCACTTCTCAACCCATCTAGAGAGAACACCGCCCTTTGGATACCCTGAAGCAACCCGTCCTAATCTATCCGGACGAAGTCCACATCGATTATAAACGATTCACAACAGTTGATTTCATCGCGAGGTACTTGACCTCTATATGATACATTTTACAAACATTGCATTCGTTTTTTAAAAGACAATCTTTCATTACATCAAAAGTTGACGGCATGCACACCATTTTATAATTTATCTAACTATAACTGACTTAATAATAATCTTAATGAACTCAACGACTCAAATGCAACGTCTTTTGAAATATGCCACGAATGACTCCAAGTAATATCTTTAAAATGAGCAAGTTCACAGCGGAAGACTTCTTTCATACCTGAGAATAAACATGCTTTAAAGTGTCAACTAAAAGGTTGGTGAGTTCATTAGTTTAACATAAATAATCATTTCCATCATTTTAATAGACCACAAGATTTTCATTTCCAGTTCTCATAAATATACGTCCCATGCATAGAGACAAATATATCATTCATCTGGATTGAACACCTGGTAACCGACATTCACAATATGCATATAAGAATATCCCCATCATTCCGGGATCCTCCTTCGGACATGATATAAATTTCGAAGTACTAAAGCATCCAGTACTTTGGATGGGGCTTGTTGGGCTCGATAGATCTATCTTTAGAGTTCGCGTCAATTAGGGTGTCTGTTCCCTAATTCTTAGATTACCAGACTAAAAAGGGGCATATTCGGTTTGATAATCCAACCATAGAATGTAGTTTCGATTACTTGTATCTATTTCGTAAAACATTTATAAAAGCATCTCATGTATTCTCAGCCCAAAAATATAAAGGGTAAAAAGGCAAATGAAACTCACACAATGTATTTTGTAGTAAAAATACATATGACTATATTGAACAACTGAACAATGCAGGGTTGGCCTCGGATTCACGAACCTATATCATTTGTATATTTATTAAAACATATACTCGTATTCGAATAAATCTATATATTATTTTTAATAATATACTTGTTAAATTATTTGTTATATAGAAATAGATATAGATATATTTGATTTATCTATTTGATTTAATTAGTGTTTATCTTTCATTATAACATATTAATAATAATAATTTATATTAGGGTTTATATAAAAATATATATATGTATATAATAATTGATATATTTCATATATAGCTTAGTTACTATCTTGTTAATAATAAAATTATAGTGATATGTGATTTTAATGTTCTTGTAATGTATTTTTATATAAACATAATTATTTGTATTAATAATAATAATAATAATAATAATAATAATAATAATAATAATAATAATAATAATAATAATAATAATAATAATAATAATAATAATAATAATAATAATAATAAAAAGAGACTACCTCAAAGAAAAGGCCTTGAATTCATAAAGCTTAGAAACATTAAAAAGAAATAAACTGCCCGAGACGGGACTCGAACCCACGACCTCCCACTAGCCCATCAACACTCTTATACCACTACTCTATTCCAATTTTTCTGATTTATGATGCAACTTAAACTCATTTAAACCGAACCATCGACCCAATATTATATTCGGCCCAACGGCAAAAATTATACGGCCCAACAGACAAATGTTAGTTTTCAGCCCAACATCTTCTTTTCATAATAAAAAGAATACTGTAGTGGTCTGGGTTCGAACCCAGGACCTTCTGTTTTCCCAAGCACACTCCCAACCGTCTGCTCTGCCTTGCTTTTCTATTTTAAATCATCAACCTTTATCTTCATCATCATTAATCTTATCATCATTATCATGATCCTAATTACCATCGTTATTATCATCTAAGTATCATCATACTAATTATCTAACCCATCATTAAAATAGTTCCTAATCGTCATCATCTTTATTTCCTAATCCTAATTTACATATCATCATTTTAAAATCGTTCCATCAACTTCACTAACATGAATCACGGTTTCATCATGCTTCCATCATCTCTATGTCATTTCCCAATAACCTAAACATAACATACAGATTTCGGCAATAAAATACTTGGTATAAATAAGTAATTAGTTAAGTGTGATCACATGTATCACCTTTTTCTTTACAGCTCATTATCTTCCACCTTCTTTATTACTTTTAAATCATCAATCGTTGTTATTAATTTAACATCACCCATTACTTCTCATTCATCTATAACCAATATCAGTCAACTTGTGGTACCATCATCATTCGTGATTAACAGGTTCCATCATCATCTTTATCATTATTATTATCGTATTATCATCATCATAGTATCCCATCATCATCTTCATCAACATACGCATCATCATGCTATGCAACATCACGTCCAACATTCACTCATCTCGTTGTAACAATGTAATCTGCTCCGTACAGCTGCTTGGACAGAAACTGGAACGCGTAACAGTAATAATTGAGGATAGTTGATGGGTTGTATTTGATAATAGCTTTCAAGGTTTAAGAAAGAAAAAAAATTGTAGAGAGAGAGAGAGGAGAGATGGTTCGTTCATTTATATATATATATATATATATATATATATATATATATATATATATATATATATATATATATATATATATATATATATGGTGGTTGCTGTTTCGGGTATTGTTCAAGTAATAAGGAACAGAAGCAATTATATTGTGATTGCATCAGTCTTTTTGGTGGGTTTCTTTGGATGATTGATGGCGTGTTGGATGGTGGCCGTCAAGTGGGTTTGCACAAAGGAAGGTGATTGAGTGGTGGTCGATGGTGGTGGAGGTGAAGGTGGCCACGATCAAGGTGGTGGCAATGGGATGACGGTTTGGTGGTGTGTTCTAGCGACGGTATCAGTAATAACGAATAAAATGGAAACATAATAATAGCTTGAATTGGTTTCTTTGTTGAGCCTGATAGAAATAGTAATCTTTACAAGGTCCATGGTTGTGTTTTGGTGTTCTCGAATAGGTTTACTTTTGAATAGAGAAACAGAAGAATATCGTTACAAAAATTCGAATGTTGGGTGGTGGTCGAAGAAGTGGAGATGGTAGTTGTTCATTGCGGTTGTGGTGTAGATCAAGGTTGAAGAAGCAAAACAAGTTGGTTATTTGAGTGATTTGATAATGGAAAGTTGAATGTGTTAGTTAAATTCACAAGCTATTCAATTATTATAAAACCAATGTGTCGACAGAGAAATATTCTCAAGGACAGACATATGAATAAATAAATAAAAGTGGGTTACTGAGTTAATACAGATTTTTGGATGTTGTCTATGGATTGGAGCATGATTGGTACTTATTGAAGATTTAGAAATCAATTTACAACAGATGAGAACGATGTGCAACTGAAAACGATTTCCTTTCTGCATTTATTTATATTTAATCGTAATTCTATTTATGTACATATATAATCTGTATTTGTATTCAATTATATATATATATATATATATATATATATATATATATATATATATATATATATATATATATATATATATATATATATATATACTTGTTTATATTTTTGATGATATATGTAGTTCATAAATTTATTATTATTAATGTTATAAATATTAGTACTAATAATAAAACTAATAATAATACTATTGAGATACAAATAATGATACTAACTATAATAATATTAGTATTAATAATATATCAATTTATTTATATATGTCCATTTTCATGTCTAATAATACTAATTAGATGTAAAAAAAATTAACTATAATAACTATAATTTAATTATAATCAAACTTATTATATTAAATATTATTATTACATATAATTGATTATGTAGTATATATATATTTACACTAAATATTTAATACACAATACTGGATTTTACATACATATATATATATATATATATATATATATATATATATATATATATATATATATATATATATACTTATTTTGATAACAACTTAATAAATCTAAATATTATTTTGTATTTTCAAATTCTTAATTGATTAAAGTGTATTTTCTTAATTTAAATTATTATATACATTTACATTTATATTTATATACATATTTATTTACAAACAATTGTTCATGAATCGTCGGGAAGAGTCAAGGTCAAATGTATCCATTCTAATTAGTTCAAAATTTTTAAGGCTCCACATTACAGACTTTGCTTATCGTGTCGAGATCATATAAAGATTTAAGTTTAAATTTGGTCGGAAATTTACGGGTCGTCACATTACCTACCCGTTAAAGAAATTTCGTCCCGAAATTTGACTGAGGTGGTCATGGCTAACAATAAAAATGTTTTCATAATGAATATGAGTTGATAAAAAGAGTTTTATCATCTTTGAGTAATATGGATAAAATGATAAAATGATTTGATTAATCGAAGCGTATGAATGAAGCTATCACAAAAGATCGAGATGAAGAAATGGAGATTTTCCATAACTTTTGACGTAGTCGCGATGGAATTTCGGAATTCAAGGGATCTAAAGAAAATTTTCAAAATCTGAGAGATTTGATTCTTCGGCGAATAAGGAGATTAAGATCTCTATAATTAAATTCGATCATCTGTCTCGATTACTTTGTCTGGTATTTTCACTATAAACGAACTTCTTCCGTTCCATTACTTCTCACCACTCCCATTTTCTATATTTTAATTCATACTTTCAAATGATCAGTCAATATGCTTCATCCAGTTTTAATTCTGGATATATTCCTAACTTTCATATCGATCATTCTCCTTTTTCATCTACCACCGGAGGAATCTGTTTACTTCTACTTCGCTCTTGGGGTTATTGTGTTTATCATACTCCCGTGTCTTTGTATTGCTATTCATATTAATGTGCACGGTTTGTGATTTCTGTGTTGTTGTCGAGTTTTATATCTTCCCTTATGTTTCGAAGCTCTTTGCCTTTTTATTCTTTTCTTGACCTCTAGTAAAGCGAGTAACGGTCCAGAATTCGTAAGTATGGAGTTTCGAATGAACTTAATGTTCTAAACAGGAAAGAATGTAATAGCACGATTTGATTTGTCAAATTACAGAATCACCGAGAATAGAACTATTAAGAATATCTTTTCTTGATATGTTTAGAAGTTAAACAGAATGGAAGAGTTATGTAACATGACACATGATGACGTTATAATCTGTGAATCATCATGTTCCATTTAGAAACTCAGCATGACTTACCGTAATATAATCACGTTGATCAAGTGTCATTATATTATACTAACTCATGCTTCAGTTCCAAACATTACTTCAATAACATTCATATTTTAAGCTCGAAAGTTTACAGAATATAGAAACTAACAGTTTCTATATGATGTAACACTGATAGCATGAAGAGATTAATGATTTCAGATAAGATTAGTTTTGAAAATATATTCAGAAATATCGAGGATATTTATAATGAAAGATACGATAATATCTCAGAATATCTAAGATCAGAGGATGATAGAAACTATTGTCCGCAAGGGTTTAGAGTAAGGAGCAAGATATTCGCTAAAGACTTTAGCAGGCATTGAATCATTTGGATTCTTTGAAGTCAAACTTATTCTTTGTGATTTGTCCACGGCTTCCTTCATAGTTTCGCATAATCTGCTTTTCGGTACTAAATTTTCTATTGAATGTTTCCAATACTCCATTCTTTATCATCAAACTTTCAACAGTTAAGGTCGTGTATAGTTTTTGCCGCTGTATTCATTTTTTTTTTTTCTCCAGAATTTGTGGTATTGATTTGTAGACTGGGTGCTTTTCAGAATTTCAGAATGGAAGATCAAAATTCTAAGAGATAAATGTTATAATTGTACATATAACTGTTGATGTAGACATGCTGCGAGATTTCAAAATACTGATTGCTAATTCTCGGTAATTGGTATGACAATTCTTGTTACAAGATGCGGAGGGTACATGATGAGACTTCAATAGATAAATATAGTGATTTGTCGGAGAGATTTAAACCAAGGAGCGACGAGGTTGCTGGTACATCTGCTGGTAATATGGTGGAATATAATAAAAGGTTCCCCGGTAACAATAAAAGAGCACGCATATATATCAAGATTATAATAAGGTTGTTTCGAACGAAAAGTCGAAATTGACTTGTTGGAGCTGTGACAAAGTTGGCTAATTTGGAAAGAGATTTGAAAAGTTATTTTCGGTAATAATAACGTTAAAGGAATTAGCACAGTTGCGCGTTAAACATTTACTCAGTTTCTGAGAGTTTTCAGGTGCATAACTATATGCATCAATCTTTCCTTCCCGTAGATGAAGTGCGGTTGGTTTATCCTCTCGGTTGAGGTGTTTTCAAGAATCATGAAAGTTTGAACGCAGATTATAATCGTCAAGATACAAATGAGGTTTAAGATAAAATCAAGTGGCAACTTGAAGAATTGTTTAGTTTCATATGTTATAATCAATATTTTAATTTATTTTAATTGTCCAAACTTGGTAGTCCACAGTTTGCAGTCCACAGTTGACTGTCCAATAATTCATATATAGTTTAATATATAATATTCGAATTAATTAATACGTGTCGTGACCCGTGTACATGTCTCAGACTCGATCACAACTCAAATTATATATATTATTGTAGAATCAACCTCAACCCCGTATAGAGAACTCGTTCATTACTGCATATAGAGTGTCTATGGTTATTCCAAATAATATATATAAATGCATCGATATGATATGTCAAAACCTTGTATACGTGTCACGATATTTAAAGTGCGCAAAATAAATAACAGAAATTAAATAACGATAAATAAAATTGCGAGAATGTAAATTGCGATAAATAAAATGTAATCAGTTAGCTAGGAACAATTAGCTAGGAACAGTTAGCGTGGATTCTTAACAAAATTTCTCATAGTTAATTTGTTTGTTTCTAACAAATTTTATTTTGTCAAATGTTTTCTTCATTATTCCACTTGTTGGATTCTGATAAATCAAAATCCCAATATGAAATTGGATGAATATGGTTATTCTGTGGTGAACGGATTTGTATATCGGTGGATGTAAGTAGGATAGTAAATAAATATTGAATCTGATTCGAAGAATGTACAGTGTAACTTATTAATGTGAAATCTAAATATTCCTCGGGTATTACCTACCCGTTAAAATATTTTCATTATTAACAGTTTGTACAAAAGAATTTTTATTTACAATCGTTATGAAAAAATATATATACATATATATTTTCTTCAGATGTAATCATGGATTTATTGAGCTAATATGATATTAAACTCATTTGATTTACGGTCACAACTAGAGTACATAATCTCTAAAACATTAGAAATTATATAATCGTCATGTAGAACTAAGATAAATGATGCAGAACATCATGTAAAACGATGATTATGCTCGGGGTAACGATTGTGATGTTGAGGCGTGTGTTGTTGTGGTTTGTGTTGTTGCTGGTGGTACAGTTGATGCCGTTGATGTTGTTGAAGCTGGTACATTTTGCACCATATTTTTCCAAGGCTACAACTCAGGCGCGAAACTCATTTACTTTATTACTCCGGGATGATTGTCGGTATGAACGAGCGAATGAATAAGGTTTTGAATCTGACTTGTGATATAGTCGTGGTGAGATACTTTGGAAATGAGAGAGAAAATGGTGTTACGAACAGGTTTGCCGGTAAGTGCTTCAGGTTCACCACCAAGAGGGCAATTTGGTTGGTGGAAAGGATCGCCCTCTTCGCGTCTCCATGGATTAAGTCGACTATGAACCCATCAGATGAATTGAGGAGGACTGATTGGTTGATTCATTCTGATTATACTGCTTTCGGAGTTCGAGTGGAAATCCATATCGGAATAGCTGTCGGAATAACTATCAGAATAGCTATCGGAATCTGAGGGACTCGAACTGGTTGAGGGATTCACCTCGTACGATCAGATGAAGAATTTTCGATAAGATATAGATTATAGGATGTAGATTAGTACCCTGCAATACATAATTTACATATGCATATATAATACTAAAATCCCATAAGTTACGGAGGAATCTACGGAAGCTGTCAGACAAAGGTAACAATAACAGATACGCTAAGATATGAATTTATCTATACAAAGTATATGCAATAGAGGCAGTAAGACGTGTCTAGACTTTAAGGATGATATGCAAATAATTTTTGACACGAAATGATAAGCAAAACTTTTGACATGCAGACACAGTCGAAGTCCAGACTCACTAATGCATCCTATCGACTTATCAGTTAGACACACTAATGCAGACCTGGTTCACTAAGACCACCGCTCTGATACCAAATGAAGCAACCCGTCCTAATCCATCCGAACGGAGTCCACATCGATTATAAACGATTCACAACAGTTGATTTCATCGCGAGGTACTTGACCTCTATATGATACATTTTACAAACATTGCATTCGTTTTTGAAAAGACAATCTTTCATTACATCGAAAGTTGACGGCATGCATACCATTTTATAATTTATCTAACTATAACTGACTTAATAATAATCTTAATGAACTCAACGACTCGAATGCAACGTCTTTTGAAATATGCCATGAATGACTCCAAGTAATATCTTTAAAATGAGCAATTTCACAGCGGAAGACTTCTTTCATACCTGAGAATAAACATGCTTTAAAGTGTCAACCAAAAGGTTGGTGAGTTCATTAGTTTAACATAAATAATCATTTCCATCATTTTAATAGACCACAAGATTTTCATTTTCAGTTCTCATAAATATATGTCCCATGCATAGAGACAAATATATCATTCATCTGGATTGAACACCTGGTAACCGACATTCACAATATGCATATAAGAATATCCCCATCATTCCGGGATCCTCCTTCGGACATGATATAAATTTCGAAGTGCTAAAGCATCCGGTACTTTGGATGGGGCTTGTTGGGCCCGATAGATATATCTTTAGAGTTCGCGTCAATTAGGGTGTCTGTTCCCTAATTCTTAGATTACCAGACTAAAAAGGGGCATATTCGGTTTGATAATCCAACCATAGAATGTAATTTCGCTTACTTGTGTCTATTTTTATAAAACATTTATAAAAGCAACGCATGTATTCTCAGCCCAAAAATATAAAGGGTAAAAAGGCAAATGAAACTCACACAATGTATTTTGTAGTAAAAATACATATGACTATATTGAACAACTGAACAATGCAGGGTTGGCCTCGGATTCACGAACCTATATCATTTGTATATATATTAAAACATATACTCGTATTCGAATAAATCTATATATTATTTTTAATAATATACTTGTTAAATTATTTGTTATATAGAAATAGATATAGATATATTTGATTTATCTATTTGATTTAATTAGTGTTTATCTTTCATTATAACATATTAATAATAATAATTTATATTAGGGTTTATATAAAAATATATATATGTATATAATAATTGATATATTTCATATATAGCTTAGTTACTATCTTGTTAATAATAAAATTATAGTGATATGTGATTTTAATGTTCTTGTAATGTATTTTTATATAAACATAATTATTTGTATTAATAATAATAATAAAAATAATAATAATAATAATAATAATAATAATAATAATAATAATAATAATAATAATAATAATAATAATAATAATAATAATAATAATAATAATAATAATAAAAAGAGACTACCTCAAAGAAAAGGCCTTGGATTCATAAAGCTTAGAAACATTAAAAAGAAATAAACTGCCCGAGACGGTACTCGAACCCACGACCTCCCACTAGCCCATCAACACTCTTATACCACTACTCTATTCCAATTTTTCTGATTTATGATGCAACTTAAACTCATTTAAACCGAACCATCGACCCAATATTATATTCGGCCCAACTGCAAAAATTATACGGCCCAACAGACAAATGTTAGTTTTCAGCCCAACATCTTCTTTTCATAATAAAAAGAATACTGTAGTGGTCTGGGTTCGAACCCAGGACCTTCTGTTTTCCCAAGCACACTCCCAACCGTCTGCTCTGCCTTGCTTTTCTGTTTTAATTGCTATCCTAAATTGTTTCAACTATATATAACAGTCTTCTTTTTTTAAAGAACTAATAGACTTGGAACATCATCAACCTTTATCTTCATCATCATTAATCTTATCATCATTATCATGATCCTAATTACCATCATTATTATCATCTAAGTATCATCATAATAATTATCTAACCCATCATTAAAATAGTTCCTAATCGTCATCATCTTTATTTCCTAATCCTAATTTACATATCATCATTTTAAAATCGTTCCATCAACTTCACTAACATGAATCACGGTTTCATCATGCTTCCATCATCTCTATGTCATTTCCCAATAACCTAAACATAACATACAGATTTCGGCAATAAAATACTTGGTATAAATAAGTAATTAGTTAAGTGTGATCACATGTATCACCTTTTTCTTTACAGCTCATTATCTTCCACCTTCTTTATTACTTTTAAATCATCAATCGTTGTTATTAATTTAACATCACCCATTACTTCTCATTCATCTATAACCAATATCAGTCAACTTGTGGTACCATCATCATTCGTGATTAACGGGTTCCATCATCATCTTTATCATTATTATTATCGTATTATCATCATCATAGTATCCCATCATCATCTTCATCAACATACGCATCATCATGCTATGAAACATCACGTCCAACATTCACTCATCTCGTTGTAACAATGTAATCTGTTCTGTACAGCTGCTTGGACAGAAACTGGAACGCGTAACAGTAATAATTGAGGATAGTTGATGGGTTGTATTTGATAATAGCTTTCAAGGTTCACGAAAGAAAAAAAATTGTAGAGAGAGAGAGGAGAGATGGTTCGTTCATTTTTATATATATATATATATATATATATATATATATATATATATATATATATATATATATATATATATATATATATATATATATATATGGTGGTTGTTGTTTCGGGTATCGTTCAAGTAATAAGGAACAGAAGCAACTATATTGTGATTGCATCAGTCTTTTTGGTGGGTTTCTTTGGATGATGGATGGCATGTTGGATGGTGGCCGTCAAGTGGGTTTGCACAAAGGAAGGTGATTGAGTGGTGGTCGACGGTGGTGGAGGTGAAGGTGACCATGATCAAGTTGGTGGCGATGGGATGACGGTTTGGTGGTGTGTTCCAGCGACGGTATCAGTAATAATGAATAAAATGGAAACATAATAATAGCTTGAATTGGTTTTTTTGTTGAGCCTAATAGAAACAGTAATCTTTGCAAGGTCCATGGTTGTGTTTTGGTGTTCTCGAATGGGTTTACTTTTGAATAGAGAAACAGAAGAATATCGTTACAAAAATTCGAAGTTTAGGTGGTGGTCGAAGAAGAGGAGATGGTAGTTGTTCATTGCGGTTGTGGTGTAGATCAAGGTTGAAGAAGCAAAACAAGTTGGTTGTTTGAGTGATTTGATAATGGAAAGTTGAATGTGTTAGTTAAATTCACAAGCTATTCAATTATTATAAAACCAATGTGTCGACAGAGAAATATTCTCAAGGACAGACATATGAATAAATAAATAAAAGTGGGTTACTGAGTTAATACAGATTTTTGGATGTTGTCTATGGATTGGAGCATGATTGGTACTTATTGAAGATTTGGAAATCAATTTACAACAGATGAGAACGATGTGCAACTGAAAACGATTTCCTTTCTGCATTTATTTATATTTAATCGTAATTCTATTTATGTACATATATAATCTGTATTTGTATTCAATTATATATATATATATATATATATATATATATATATATATATATATATATATATATATATATACTTGTTTATATTTTTGATGATATATGTAGTTCATAAATTTATTATTGTTAATGTTATAAATATTAGTACTAATAATAATACTATTGAGATACAAATAATGATACTAACTATAATAATATTAGTATTAATAATATATCAATTTATTTATATATGTCCATTTTCATGTCTAATAATACTAATTAGATGTAAAAAAAAGTTAACTATAATAACTGTAATTTAATTATAATCAAACTTATTATATTAAATATTATTATTACATATAATTGATTATGTAGTATATATATATTTACACTTAATATTTAATACACAAACATGGATTTTACACACACATATATATATATATATATATATATATATATATATATATATATATATATATATATATATATATATATATATATATATATATATATATATATATATATATACTTATTTTGATAACAACTTAATAAATCTAAATATTATTTTGTATTTTCAAATTCTTAATTGATTAAAGTGTATTTTCTTAATTTAAATTATTATATACATTTACATTTATATTTATATACATATTTATTTATAAACAATTGTTCATGAATCGTCGGGAAGAGTCAAGGTCAAATGTATCCATTCTAATTAGTTCAAAATTTTAAGGCTCCACATTTCAGACTTTGCTTATCGTGTCGAGATCATATAAAGATTTAAGTTTAAATTTGGTCAGAAATTTACGGGTTGTCACATACCCGACATGTATGTTGTTGACTTTCGGTCCAAGCATTAAAGGTAAATAGAAATAAGTATGCACGCTAGACAAAGTATGCTCACCTTGGGGACTCATAAAATTATCCTTTGCTACCGAGTATAATTCGTAGTAGGGGAGACCTCAACCGTCTGTTGAGTTTCTGAACAATCATTTCTCAGTACATATTCAGTGATAAGTAGGTAACTACCCTCAACCGCTGTAAACCTTTCCATGATTTTCTCATCGTGATATTTACGCATTGTTATTGTGATCATCTCTGTCTAAAGTTATGTCAATAACGTCTATCGATATACTATCAATCATCCTCTGGATATGTCAGTTCAGTATTGCAATCACTTCTCCACAGATAGAATAAGCAACTCATTTTCTAAATTTTTCACCTTTTTTATTTGATTTTCTGGTTTTATGTGATGACCCGGGAATTTCTGACCAAATTTAAACTTAATCTTTATATAATTTCGACATGATAAGCAAAGTCTATTAAACTGAGTCTCGAAAATTTTAAACTGTCTCATAAATTCATTTGACCTTCGACTGTTTCGACGATTCACGAATAACTGTTTGTAAATAAATATGTATATATATATATATATATATATATATATATATATATATATATACCTTAAAAACTTTAAAAAGTAACTCAATTTAAATACGATGCTCTTATGTAAATATGTTTAAGGGTGGTATGATAGAAATCATGCACATCTTATATTTGCTAGTGATAGATTGAATTCTATGTTTTGGTGTTGAGGTTCGGCTCCCATTTCATATGAATCCAAATATTATACAGTGGATCAAATATCACGGGTTCAATCATTTAATTATTTTTGGTTGTTAACTACGTAAGAGAAAAATCATTGGTTGTTTCTTTAGCTTAATATCTTCATGTGAACAAGTGGGGATAACACATCGATATTTTCTTCTTTTAGGTGGTATATATATATATATATATATATATATATATATATATATATATATATATATATATTAAAATTGATTAGTTAACACAAACCATATGCATGCATATACCATCTTTTATATTTGCTTTTGACTTATGCAAACACCAACAAATTATTTTTGCTTTCTACATGCTACATAAGACCCTATGTTGATCCTTTTGTTGTCGTGAACCAACCCAAGTAAAACCCATATAATTGTGTTCTTTTTCCCTACCACCTGTTTCAATCCTCACCAAAAATTATTACAAGCATCACCTACTAATTTGTTTTCTAACTTACAAATATTCATGCATATTATACCTATCTTCTATTGTAGTATCATCTCCATTTGAACACCACCCTTCTATCTTCATTATTGTTGATACTATTCGGGTTATGATGAAACCCACCATCATTCGATAGCCACTCAACGAAACCCATTTATTTCTCCTTGCTCGATCACAATTGTTTTTGCTATCAACGATCAAGAACCATATCACCTTCAACTTTTTCGTATTACCTATTTTATCTTCTATCGAACACTCATTCGATCATCAACCCATTTAACTACCATGATCGATCCTCTCATTATTACCGGTTACTATTCGATTAAAACCCACTTTCATCTAAACCATAACCTGACGCCTTCTTCTTCCTCTCTCTCACTTTTATCACTACTTTTGTAATGAATACCACCGACTATTACAACAACTACAACTGCTATATTTTTTGTTGTATCTGTTCGAACCCAAAACCACACTAGGATGGTTGTCTACTACAACCTAGCTTCACGTATCTTTCTATTTTTGTTTAAAGTCCAAACCAAGACACAACAGTTACACCTGCCATAGCCCGTTGAGGTCACCTATCCATCTATTTCCTCGCAATATGATTTGTTCATAATTCAAACAAAACCTTCTGCTGTACATTTTTCTGTTTCTAACTAAACCGCTGCTACTCCATTTTTATTTTATTTTTTTATTTTGTTTCTTCTTCATTTGAATATTCTGCTACTCCCTTCGGTTACCAACCCAAACACCATGAAAAATGCTATTTCGCTTCTATTGTTGCAGCTGCTATATATTTTTCTGTTTTCTTGAACCGTCACCCAAATTACCACGAACAAACATTGATTACTGCAGCGTTCTTCTTCTGTTTCTTTTATTAAGATAAAAAGTACATGATATGATGATGATGTATGGTGTTATGATGGAAACAAAAGATGATGATGTGAACCACTTGGAGTATTACTTTTTCCTTGCCGACAAATTTTAAACAAATTAGATCCCACATGTTGTCCCACTTGTGTTCCTATTTCGGTTCTTGTTAGCTTATATTATTTATTTTTTTTTCCGGTCGACCTTGAGCCACAAGACATGGGCCGTGAACCTTGTTGTTAAAACTGGACTGAGAAATATTCATTTAAACTTATGTTGGGCTGTGAGTTGATTTTGGGCCGAATGAATTGATATGAAGAAGATGAAGGGAAAAACGAAAATACGGGTTATAAGAATTGAAAGTGGTAATAAATCAGAAAAAGGTGTAGCTCAGATGGATAAATGGTTTAGTGGGTGGGCGAGAGGTCGAGGGTTCGAGCCTGGGCTATAGCATTTTTTTAAGGAATTGTTCTTTTAAAGGTAGCCTTATTATTTCTTTTAATATTATTATTATTTTTGCTACTTATTATTGTTAATATTATTATATTTGTTAATATTATTATTATTATTATTATTATTATTATTTACGATTGTTGTTAGCTAGTAATATGAGTAATAAGATTTCTAGTAAAATTAAAATTGTTATTATTTTTGTTACTACTAAAATTATTATTATCATTAAAAATGTAAATTTTATCATTAACATAAGTATTAATTATCATTTATTATTGTAATTACAATACAATTATGATTATTATTAATAAGTATTATACATTTATGAATTAAACTTGGAAATAATGGAAACTCTTATGATCTTGAATAAGATAGGTATTTAGATAAATATAAGATTTATATTGATTAGGATATAACTATGATTGTGCATATTGTAAACGAAGTATATATACATACGTAAGTATAGGTATAAAATCATTAAGTTCTTAAGATATGAATAAGTATTATAATTATTATTAACAATATCGTTACTATTAGTAAACCATTATTATTAAAACTATAATTTTTTTAAAAATATTATGTATATAAGGTGTACATATTACACATACCATAATTACACTAACATTTCATATAACTGTATATCAAACAAATATATATATTTTCTTATAAATACCTTCGTATAACAAATTAATAAATAATACTAAATATATATATATATATATACAAAATAAATATATATCACATATAATTTAAGAAATAATATAAGTATATGTTTTAAATGTAATTTAATATAAATCCTATATAAATATAAATATATATTAATAAATAAAAATTATGTGATTTCCGTTATATGTTTTAATATATATACAAATGATATAGGTTCGTGAATCCGAGGCCAACCCTGCATTGATCAATATCGTCATATGTATTTTTACTATAAAATACAGTACAGTGAGTTTCATTAATCCCTTTTAAAATGCTTTCGCAATATATATTTTGGGACTGAGAATACATGCGCTGCTTTTATAACTGTTTCATGAAATAGACACAAGTACTTAAAACTACATTCTATGGCTGGATTATTAAACCGAATATGCCCCTTTTTATTAAGTCTGGTAATCTAAGAATTAGGGAACAGACACCCTAATTGACGCGAATCCTAAAGATAGATCTATCGGGCCCAACAAGCCCCATCCCAAGTACCGGATGCTTTAGTACTTCGAAATTTATATCATGTCCGAAGGAGGATCCCGGAATGATGGGGATATTCTTATATGCATATTGTTAATGTCGATTATCAGGTATTCAATCCATATGAATGATTATTTTTGTCTCTATGCATGGGACATATGTTTATGAGAAATAAAAATTTTGTGGTCTATTAAAATGATGGAAATGTTTATTTATGTTAAACTAATGAACTCACCAACCTTTTGGTTGACACTTGAAAGCATGTTTATTCTCAGGTACGAAAGAAATCTTCCGCTGTGCATTTGCTCATATTAGAGATATTACTTGGAGTCATTCATGACATATTTCAAAAGACGTTGCATTCGAGTCTTTGAGTTCATCAAGATTATTATTAAGTCAATTATATTTAGATATATTACGAAATGCTATACATGCCTGTCAACTGTCGATGTAATGAAAGTTTGTCTTGTAAAACGAATGCAATGTTTGTAAAGTGTATCATATAGAGGTCAATTACCTCGTGATGAAATCAACTGTCGTGAATTGTTTGTAATCGATATGGACTTTGTCCGGATGGATTAGGACGGGTCTTCACATTTTATAATTTTTATGGCTTTTCAATTTTATCAGTACAAAAACATAAAAACAAAATAAAATACAAACTAGCATGCAGTACTATCAGAAAACAAAAATCCATCATGCAAATGAAAATTAAGCATGCAAATGACCTACTAAATACTATGCAAGGTACACATACTATACAGGCAGTTCTAGGGCATTCACAACTCAGTTTCTTTGGAAGGTTCCTCTGTGTTAGGATCCTCAGTTTCAGGAACCACGTCAGTTAGCAATTTAATTCCGATTTCTTTTAACAAGAACTCAAAGCGTGGTTTATCAAATGCTTTAGTGAAGAGATCAGCCCGTTGGGTTGTAGTGTCTATTTGCACTACATCTATTAACTTTTTCTCATAGCAGTCTCTAATGAAATGATATTTAATCCCTATATGTTTCGTTTTAGAATGATTCACGGGATTTTTAGTGAAAGCTATAGCAGCAGTATTATCAACATAAATAGGAGTGTTAAAAATATGCAAACCGTAGTCTCGTAGCTGCTGTTGAATCCAGATAACCTGTGATGTACAGCTGGCCACAGTAATATATTCTGCTTCACAAGTGGACTGAGCCACTGCTATCTGCTTCTTACACTGCCAAGTGACTAGTTTGCTACCAAGGAACTGACAACCTCCTGACGTTAATTTGAAATCTTTCTTGCAACCGCCATAGTCAGAATCACTATAAGCTGTGAGATCAAACTCATCCTCACACGGATACGATAACCCTAAACTCGGTGTATCTTTCAAATATCTCATAATCTTCTTAACCACAAACATATGATGAACATTAGGATTCGCCTGATAATGAGCATACAGACAAACCGCAAACATAATATCTGGTCGAGAAGCTGTAAGATACATTAGAGAACCTATGATCGCCCTGTATAACGTAGGATCCAATGGAGCACCCTCACAATCAGGTGAGATCCCATGATTCACTGGCAATGGAGTCTTAGCTGGTCTTTCTGCTTCCACTTGAAACCTCTTCAGAATATCAGTAACATACTTGGTTTGATGCAAGAAGATGCTTTTATCCGTCTGAGCTACCTGCAAACCTAAGAAAAACTTTATAGTTCCCATGGAACTCATTTTGAACTTCCGCTGCATGACCTTCTCGAACTCATCAACCATTCTCTGATCCGTTGACCCGAAGATAATATCATCAACATAAACCTGCACTAACATAAGATGTTGTCCCTTCTTCTTGATGAAAATTGTCTTATCAATGACACCTCTTCTAAAACCGTTTTCAAGCATATAGTTGGACAACGTAGCATACCACGCTCTAGGAGCTTGTTGAAGACCATAAAGTGCCTTTTCAAGTCGATAAACCTTTTCTGGGAAATGAGGATCTTCGAAACCAGGTGGTTGTTCAACAAATACTCTTTCATTGATCTCTGCATACAAAAACGCACTTTTCACATCCATCTGAAATACTTTAAAACCCATGAAAGATGCAAAAGCCATGAAAATTCTAATTGCTTCCAGTCTAGCAACCGGAGCAAAAACCTCATCATAGTCAATCTCAGGGATTTGTTGATATCCCTTTACCACCAACCTAGCTTTGTTTCTGATCACGATACCCTGTTCATCCTTCTTATTCTTCAACACCCATCGAAGACCATAGGGTTCACAACCATGTGGTGGATTGACAAGTCTCCAAACCCTCAAGTGTTTAAACTGTAACAGCTCTTACTGCATAGCACTAACCCACTCATCACATTGCAACACTTCAAAAGCATCTTTTGGTTTAATCTGACACACATAACATGAATGAGCATGCACAAATACTCTCCCTGTCTTGTTCAACGAGGAATAGAAAGCTGTTACCACATTCGTACTTTTTGATTCAACACCTTCTGCTGATGATTGACTCTCACATACTACTGAAGTCTCAGATGTAGTATGAATTTCAGATGTAGATGCTTTATTAGACGTGGCATGAGGAATCCCAATATGAGGTATGCCTCTTGTATCAACATAGTAATCATCTAAACGTTTTGGAGGCATGATAACACGATTTGACCTACGTACTCCTCCTGCTTTAGTTGGCTATTCAGTCCCTGTTACAGTTGGAGGTTGATTATAGAGAGGATTTAAGTGCTCTTCTGTCAACCATGCTCAATTAACACCCTCATCTTCTTCTGAATCACTATCTTCATCTGTCTCATACACAATCTCCACATTAGGGTCGGCATTCGAATGGTCACTCTGGGTGCTTTGCCTCGGACTCTGAATCGGACTTTAATGAGAACTTTGAGTCTGAACTTGAGTCTGGCTAGGAATAGAAATGACATTCTCTATGGAATTCTGAGCATCATACAACATCTGAGTAAGTAACTCATCGTCTGTAGCCTCCGGTGGAACGTTGAAAGAGTCAAACAGTTATCATATTCAAATTTCCATGCGAATCCTTTACTAACACGAGCAGGAGCGTTACGCTGAATATCAACCTCAAAATGTTCTTCAACACACTTAGATTCAGTATTGTACACTCACTTATTTGGATTCCCATAACCCAAAAAGATACCAGAGACAACCTTTGAATTGAATTTCTCTCCAGTGTCTCGTACTAGAATAGTACAAAGAGCACCAAAGGGTTCAAAATGTTTAATGTTAGGCTTTCTCTTATGTAACAGTTCATAACAGGTCTTTCTGTGTCTCTTCACCATCAGAACTCTATTCATCACATAACACGCCGTGCTCACCACTTCTCCCCAGAAAACAATAGGTAAACACGCATCAGCTAGCATAGTTCTTGCGGTTTCAATTAACGTCCTATTCTTTCTTTCAGCTACCCCATTCTACTGAGGTGTATAAGCATGACTGAACTGTTGCTGTATCCCCTTTTCATTAAAAAATAGCATCATGTTGTTATTCTTAAACTCCGTACCATTGTCGGTACGAATCTTTCAAACCTTCAACTTATACAAACTTTCAAGCTTCAGAATCAAAACTTTAATGTGCTTGAAAGTATCTGATTTATGCTTCAGCATCACAACCCAAGAGAAACGAGAATACTCATCCGTAACTACCAAGCAGTATAACTCTCCTGTGATAGTCTTGCAGTTAACCGGACCAAAAAGATCCATATGCAATAACTCTAAAGGAACATTAACAGAATGATGCTTCTTGGAAGCATGAGGTTTTCTTATCTGTTTTCCTTTCTTACACGGAAGACATCCTTCTGGAATATGAAAACTCTTAAGATTGACACCATCAACTAGTTCATTATGAACTAGATTATTCATCTTTCTTAGACTCAGATGACCCATACGCTTGTGCCAAGTAATAGAATCCTGTTCAGTAGCTTTGGAAACAAAAGCCTGATAGCCTGTAGCTGCTTTAACATGAGCCTTTCGCATATCAAGGATATATAGATCCTTACACCTTGGAGCAGTCTTCAAAATCATGTCTTCCGGAATCACGAAATCTTTTCTTAAGATATAACACAATTTGTCATCAAAAGTAACCGTATACTTTTTGTCAGCAACCTGTGAGACTGAAAGCAAATTGTTCAAAATTTAACCCACAAAATTGACCTTATCAAAGCTGACATTCTCATTTGAAATCACTCCCTGCGCAGTAATAAAACCTCCTTCACTACCTGCAAAAGAAAATGGTCCTCCATCCACTGTTTTCACATTAGAAAGTAAGGACAAGTTCCCTGTCATGTGCCTGGACGCCCCACTATCAACAATCCATGTACTGCAACGAGGATTGTAGACGACCTGCACATAAACATAAGGAGATTAGTTAGAAAGGGCCACCCATGCCCGAATGTTTCCCATCAACGCCAACCACTGGCAATTCCACCCATTGTCCCTTAGATCCGGAAGGACCTTCAGAATTTTGGACACCTTTCACTTCTGACTTACGTTTCCAAACATATTTTTTGGTAAAGGTTTCCTGTAATAATCATTTGTTTGGAAAACTTTTGTTTCAGTTGATTTCACAGAAGTAGATTTAAACACAGGTGAGGATGATCTTCTATTAAAAGTACGTTTAGGGCTAAGATCAATTTTCCCGTGTGGTGTCTGTCGAATGGATTTGCAATTCATAGCCCTGTGTCCCAACATCCCACAATTGAAACAGTTAACATTATCATAACTATTAGCATTAAACACTTGACGCCTAGAAGTTGAATACTGTCTCCTCGGGGGTGTATTCTGTTGCCTAGCCAGAGTGGGTGACGTGACTTGCTGTTTAACAGTCTGTCTACGATTAAGCGGAATATATTTCATCACCCTTCCTAAATTTGAACCCTCACCTTTTGGTGGAAGTTCAGTTTTGGGATCAACAACCTGAGAATTCACAGTACTACTATCCTTAATAAACTTAACAGGGGTGTGCTGAGTGTTTTTCTTCCTAGATTGTTTTGGCTTACTAACACTCCTTTTCTCAGTCTTCTGACTTTCACTCCTATTTGCCTCATTATTTGGATTCTTCAAAATTGTAAAGGGTTTAGTCACAACTACAAAGGGTTTCCCGTCCTTTTCGGTGTCGACATCAGTGTCGGACTCCGTTTCATAAATAACATCTAATGGCTTCTTACCCTCACCAGTCTCACTTTTACTCTCTACAGAATTTTTCTCAGGATTACCATACTTCAGTTCTATAACCGGATCCCTATTCTTCTCAACAGGTTTATTGATAAACTCTCCTAAAAGTGGTGGGGCAACCTGATTGTAGCCTATCCCTTGGTTTTTGGGATGTTTTAAGGTTTGTGTCACGTATGACATTCTCTGCCAATTATTAATCCTAGCCTTCTCTGACTCATACTTTAACTTGTATGAATCCTTTTCTGCCTTAAGTGCTTCTATCTGGCTCAAATACAGGTGAATCACTTTCTCATCATCTACAATAGTTGATTTTAAATGACCTACCTGATTCTCTAAAGACTTAATGACATCAACATACTCTTTCTGCTTATTCAGGTAGAAGAGAGCATCATTATAGTTCTTTCTATTTGTCTGATTTTCTATATCCAAATTCTTAAGTTCAAGTCTAAGTTTCAAACAAGTTTCACAAGTAACAGGTATCTCATTAAGCTTAGAGACTACACATTCAAGTCTAGCTATTTCCTGTTCAAGATCAGTGCATTTTAAATATAAAGAATCTGAATCATTACATACCTTGTCATTGCTGGATGTGTTAGCCATGAACGCACAATCTTTTCTACCGACCAGCGAATCTGTATCTGATTCTGATTCTAACTCTGAACTTGTACTGTCTGAATAATCAGCATCATAACCTTCTTTACCCTCAACTTTAGCAGGATTATCCGAACTTGTCACCGTGACTATCTTCTCATCAGTACCTTCAACATCACCCTTGATCAAATGTGCAAGTTCTTTTCTAAACCAGGTTCCTGTATGACAACTCATTCCTGAGGATTCATCATCATCTGAAGAGTCAGTTGTGAATTCAAGATTAGACAGATCCTTGGCTTTGCAGAACTTATCATACAACCTATCACTAATTCTCTTTCTAAGAAACATCTTCATTACTGCTTCAACTCTTTTCATACGTGCATCACATTTGCATACATAGCATGTGCAAGCTGGATTGTCTTTACCTATACACCCAGCTTTTCTCCTGATAACCCTTTCTTCTTCTATTTCGGCATCACTCTTACCAACAAAAACCACATTAGCTTTCTCAGTATCAACTGAGATCGACCAATCACACACTTCATCAGCATAAGTAGTAGTCAAAGCTTTGGATTGACCACTAGAAGTTGCTTCCTTGTTCACTGTCAAACCAGCATGTCCAGGAGTCACCTCAATTGAAGTATTATGAAAACCAGGCTTGGGTAGTCTTGTGCATGTCCGCTTGAAATGACCTAGTTCATCACAGTTAAAGCATCTCACTTTGGACATATAAAACCCAAATTTAGTGTTACGATTCAAACTCAAAGTGCTCTGTCCTGTTCTCTTCAGATACTTCCGTGATCATCTCACGACACTACCCATAGCATACATGATGTCCATTCTTTCTATCTAATCCTCATCTATCTGATCATAGTCTTCATTCTCCAGATGACCATTTATTATCTGGCCACTGATCATATCATTATAAGAGTTAACTACGATAGCTGCAAGAGCCATATCCTCCTGAATCTGTTCTAGAGGCCTCTTCTTGATATTATCTGTCTTGATCACTGGTGATTGAGACTGTTGCAGAACGCTGGAATCAATAAGTTTAGCAGTTGACTTCAGTGCTTGAAACTTTGCATTGAAATACCCTGACTCTGGCTGTGGTGCTGTGGTCTGTGATGCTTTAGTTGAGATGAAAACTGTTTGTAATGGAGCATGACCTCTTGAAGATGATCCAACAGTTGAAGTTGTCGCTAGAGTACCAAGTCTCTTCCTTTTTGCCTCAACCTGAATATCCTTTTCCATCAGCTTGGATGTAAAAGCTGTCAGGGTTAATGTACGACCAGATGCAATGTACCTGTTCTGAATCTTTTCAATTTCGTTATCCCATTTTTTAGGAAGACCATCTTTCAACACTCTAACTGCTTTATCGTCCGATATGTCTATTCCATAATCTGTCATTTCTGCAATCAGCAGGCGATATCTTTCTAAGGTTTGCCCAAGAGTCTCGGAGGGAAGAGCTGCGAATACTCTCCATTCATCTTTCAAAACCTTACCCTTAGTGGCACGGTAAGTAGCTGTACCCTCTGTTGCTGATTGAAGAGCAAGCCAAAGTGTATGCGAGGTCTTGTTCCTGTTTTTGAACTGGGAAAAGATTTCCTTAGATAGTGCCTGAGTTAACTACATGTAGCACTTACACTCCAAGTTATACTATTCTCACTCTGCAGGATTAAACTCTGACGTTTCCTTTGGTTCCCTATCCCCTCCATTTGGCCAAGCATATTCATTCTCTATCAACTCCCACAGTTTAGAGTCAACACCGTTTAAATATATCATAAAACGTGCCTTCCAGTCCAAAAAGTCCTTTAGATTATCAAGTTTGGGAACCTTATTGGTAGATCTAGACTCATTTTTGGAAAAGAGTAATTTGTGAAGTCCTGGTGCAATTACTAAGGCACTGTATTCTTTTGATACTTGTTCATTAGTGTCCGATATTTTAATTAATTATGTGAGAATTAAATGTAAATTAAGTTTCTGGGTTAAAGACACTCGGTCGATTGTGTAAGACACACGGTCGATTGACTAATACACACGGTCGATTGACTAATACACACGGTCGATTGTCTGAAAAAATTTTGGCAGCACTTCGTTACGCACTATGCCTTTGGTATTACAACTCACACGGCTGACTGTCAAACTCCCACGGTCGATTGTATTGCTCACACGGTCGAGTGACTACACATACACTGCTGATGTAAGACCCAAATATTTATTGTACATAATGTATTTTTGGTGTACGATGCTTGTATGAAGTGTACAAGACATGTACGTGTTGCTTGCTCGAACGTCGAAGAAAACTGGACGTTGTTTGGAGTCACAAGGTGTGTACGTACCTTTTTGACCCCCAAAAAAAGTTTGAGTTGATATTTCAAAACCTTACCATTAGAAAGGAAATCTTATTACGTTTCCAACGATATTTGATTCATCAAAAACGGAGCTACGGTCAAAAAGTTATGGCTAAAACAAGTTGCTGAAAACTGACCTGAAGGTTGGAGCGGCGCTCCACCCTTTGGAGCGGCGCTCCGATTGCGTCTGATGCAATTTTTAGCATTTTTAAAGGGTTAAATGAATGGTACTTTGGTCCTTTCACTTGTGGACGGATTTGTAGCATTAGGATCAGTTTTAGATCCACTTTTGGATCATTTTGACATCCACACATCTCTCTCATCTTATCTTAGAGAGAGAGGGAGATTCTAGAGAGAGATTTGGAGCTTTGATGAAGATGAAGCTTGAATCGATCAAAGGTGCGAGTGTTAAAGTTGTTCCTTTCGTTCTCGGCTACGTTTTGATTGTTATGGGAAATTTTAAATCCGAATTTCTTTGTTAAGATTATTGTTTGAGTTAGGGTTTGTGTTAGTTAGTGTTTTAAACCCATTTTATTGTGAAATTTGGGGGTTTTGGTAAGATTCAAGTAAGTAAGCCTAAATTGGTGACTTAGGGTTTCGAGTGATGAAATATTAAGTTTGGGTCTTGCGTGTGTTGGTTAAACGTTAGAACACTTGGGTTGACTTGGTTTTTTGGTGTAAACCCTAATTTAGGTCAAAACGGGTCAAATGGGTATTTTGGGACAAGTAAGCTTGATTCGGTGTTAAATTAAGTTTTAAGTCAAGTTTTGGTAAATCAAGTAGGTAAATACTTGATTTAAGTGTTAGTGGTTGTCTTGGAAATATAATCACTGGTCGTTAGTGATTTTGGGGCGTTTTATGACTTTGGTCAAAATGGGTAATTTGAATTGGGTCAAAATTGAGGATGACACTAATTTAGATTAAATGGATGTTAAACGCTTTTGTTAAGTGTTAAATGATGTTTTTAGATGTAATTACTCGCGAGAAGTAATTTTGAATTAAAAATGATATTTTAAGATTTAGTCAAACGTGTTCAACTGTGTTATGGGTCAATATTGCACGTGTTGAGGTTTTGGTGTAATTGGCGTTTGACATGATTACTACCTAAGTAGTAATTTAGCATTAAGACCTAGGTTTGGTCTAATAGGTGTAAAGTATGATTTGGATTAAATCGTACTTTGTTGTGTTGGTTTGAATTACCACCCGAAGTGGTAATTGGTTTGAGTCCATTAGTAGATTAAATGGGCGGGTTTTGGCGAGCAAGGTGTGATCCTTCAGCTAAGGGATGTTTGTGTCGAGTTCTCTTTTAGAGAATGGCTATTTATGTGTATATTGTACCTATGTGTGATATAGGTGGTTACTTGCTCGGATTTGAGGACGAAGATCATGATGTACATGACTTGTGCGGGCATTCCGAGGTGAGTGGAATAATTATATGTGTAGGTATATAATGTATCTATTTGTTGTAGCGTGAGATGTGAAGTGTCGAGGTGCTAAGATACCACGTTTCACGTGACGAGTGAAGCATCGAGCTGTTAAGATGCCACTCGAGGTGAAGCATCGAGGTGTTAAGATGCCACCTAGGAGTGAAGTGTCGAGGTGTTAAGACGCCACTCCATAATAAAGGGTGAAGTGTCGAGGTGTTAAGACGCCACCCGAGGGTGAAGTATCGAGGTGTTAAGAAGCCACCCGGGGGTTAGTGATACGAGGTGCTAAGTACACTAATGGATGTTGTGAACTCCGATGGCCTTTCGCGGGCGCCATTTCCTTGTACGATTGGTTAACCATGGTTATTGTGTTGTAGTGTACAATTTTATATTGTTCGGGTTATATATATGCTATTGTTGTGCTAGCTTGTGATATTAAAGGTTATAGCTTTGTACTTGTGATGATAAGCTAATTGTGTTGCTAGCATGTATGCGGTATGTGAGTAAGTGTTTGCAAGTAGGTATATTATATAAGTATGTGTATAATTATTGCATTCACTAAGCGTTAGCTTACCCTCTTATTTTTTTACATTTTTATAGATTTGCGTGGAGGATGGCTCGGGTAAGTGTGCGGGACTAGTGGACTTGCGTAGTTTGCTTTAGAAGACGTGATGTTGGATTTGATTAGGATTGGGTAGCGTATTCCCAATCGCCATGCTCGGTCTATGTTTTGTATTAAACTAAAATGGGTCGAAATGGTCACTTTGTCGTAATTTGGGTCGACGTGGGCCCGGTGCTGTAAAACTCGATTTTATTGTGGGAAACTCTTAGTTTTACTTATATTGACGTGTTATGATAAATTGTTTCATTTAAAAGTGTTGCGGAACGTGTTTTACGAACGAGCATAAAAAGAAAGTGAACAGGCCACTTTGGAGCGGCGCGCCCCTATATGGAGCGGCGCTCCATATGCCTGAAACTGGACTGTTTAAAAAAAAAAATTAAGCATTTTCGGTTGGATAACGGGTTGGGTTGTTACAAGTGGTATCAAAGCATGATCTAAGGGAATTAGGTGACCTTGGAATAGGTGCCTAGTCTTAGACTTATTGATAATAGTACGTTAATTGCGGGACTTGTAGGATTACGGGTCGGATTGAGATTTGTTAGTGCCTTAGTGTAGGTGACTAACTAGGACTTGTGCTTGTCCAATGTGGAATTTTATGGGGCCCTATTTCATGTGTAAATTAGTGCCTAATGTAAGTAGGCGAACTTGGACGTTGTTTTAGTGATAGTCACCTAGGTTGTAGGTTGATTTGTTGTTGTGGTATACTTGTGTACGTTTATTATTATTGTATATTGGTGTATATATACAGGTATCTTTTGGTGCGCTGTCCTAGGGATGAATCTATTGGAGAGATTCGCATGTTTGGCGGTTTGAGTGATCAAGTTCACGGTAAGGACTTGGGTCATTCGGGTACTAGGAGTTATCGCGTGTTATTTTGTGTGAATGTTGCGTCAGTCTGGGAAAGTACTTTGCATGACCATGTGGAAATGGTAAGGTACGCATTTGTAATAGTAACTGATCAATATTATTACGAAAGTGTATTTTGACACCAAGCATGACATGACAAGTAACGAACGGAGGAAACGTGGCATGGTTGGGGTAGAACGGGACGTATTAGGAATCTTTTATTGGTTCCTAGGATATAGTGGTCTCGAGTGATGTGATTGTTGTCACGTCGAGTTCATTGCAAGTCGGGAAGTGTTACGGTGGATTCGGTTTGCTAAGGTGAGTGAGCAACTCACGAGTTTGGTGCGTGCTTAGTCACCCTAAGTAGTGGGTGCACTGTTGAGATTGTTATTGGTTTTAGTTACCCATCGTAACTAGGATGACTGATTTACGTGTGCGTGTGTGCGGCGAAGACATGACTTCCGTAATGGAATGCAATAAGTCTAATGATTGTAGTTTTGAGTTACACTCGGTAGAGTGTGTGGTTAGAAAATCGTGTTAGGATTCTAGTTGTGAGTCGCCTTGGAATTGGCGAATCGAGGAGTCTTTGGGTCGTTAAACTCATGGGAGTGGGACCCGTATGACGGTGATTGCGTAGTGTGTTAGCATGTTGGGGATATTAGGGTAACATTCCTAACGGAATACCCCTTGATGACGTGGTTATGTCGATGTGCGAAAGAGTGTAAGACTTGGTGTTTCCAAGCATCTCTTTAGTGTTAGATGAAGGGTTTCGTGAGGCTATATCGTTTGGCCTTGTGGACAAATGCGGGTAGCGTGTGATCGCTAGGAATTTTCGATAAGACGATAAACCGTAAGGTTTACCGGGTAGGTATGACTGCGGGTCATTATTATTGAGAGATGGGTGACATCGGGTGTATGGAACCTAAAGATCGGGTTTCTAAAAATTCGGTTGATTGTGGTGGGAGTCTGCATGACACGGCGTCAGGTGCCTTCTTATACCTGCTAGTGTAATGTTCAACTCCGGTGATGGTGTGATCACTTTGTGCTTAGGGTGCCCGTGAGATACCCTTGGAAGCATCGAAGATTTTAAATAGTGATCGACGGGTGATAGTAATTCGATGGTTGCGAAAGTCGAAGTTTAAGAGCATTGCAGTAAATACTTCTTATGAAGTGGCGGATGAGCGAATATTGTTGCTCTTAAGTGTTAGACGGGTATAGATGACCGGTGAGCCGGTGATGGACTTAATGATCGGTTAAGCCAAAGGTTATGATGACGTGTTGATATTGTGGTAGACACAATTATGGTGTCAGATTTGGTCACTTTTCTCCATGAGAGTGAGCAATTGTTGATAAAGATTCGTTGCGTAGAAGGTCGGGTGATCTCGACTGTGATGCACGACTGATTAAGCAGAGTGGCATATGCCTAGTCATAGAGGCGTATGTGGGACTTTGGTGGAGTTCGCTTTGCGAACGATGAAGAACTATTAATTGTGATTTGTGGTATGAAGGTGTGATGTCGTCGCGTGTACTATGTCTCAAGTGGTTGTTAAAGTGAATTTGCGGTGATTTGATGTTTATGACCAACGGTGAGAATGGTCAGGTGTGACGTGGAATTACAATTCCGCGGGATGTTATCATCTTGGCGGTGAGGATGGGGAGATAAATCCTAAGTGGGGGAGTTTTTACTGCCGCCCAAGGAGAACTCCAGTGGTGTTATGAATAGTGAAATGTCGGAGTGTACCGTTCTAAGCCTCAATAGGTATTCGGGGTTCCTAACAAGGAAGAGTGACGGGTTGTTAATGTCGACTCGAGATCGTGCTTTACGATTGTGAGTAACAATTCCAGAATGTTATGCGTGAAGATTGTGATGGTGGGATCGAAGGGAGTGTAAGTCTTCTTATGTAAAGTGGTCGTGTAGTACCAATGTGCGGTATGAGACCAAATATGAAGTTTGAGATTCCGGAGTAAGAGAATGAAACTGTCGTTCGGGTGCTCTCGTGATGTAAAATTGGGTTGGTGTGAAACCCGGATAGTACTGTTGAGTAGGTACGAGTTCGATTTCGGTATGGATACTATATTTTCCCTTTCAGGAAACGTGATCGTGGAAATCGTCAGTGGATTATTCCATTTTATGGACGATTATGAGGCGCGGAGTGTCGGTTCCGATTGTCTCACATAGAGACACGCGGATATTGTTTCTTTACGGGGGTGTGTTCCCTAGTGATGTGACGTGTTGATTGCATTGAAATGTCGAGGCTATCCTTAACGGACGGTCTAGGTAAGAGGATTTACCGAGTGTTGGTGAATATTTTTGAAGGTCGCGTGACGAATTGCGAATTGTTAGAATGATAATTCGCTGTTGACAGGATTCTAGTGCACGAATAGTTTCCATGCTAGTGCTAGGAAGACGCATTGTATGGATGTGTTGCACTGTTTAGAGGAGAAACCCTGTGTCGAGTATTGGTGAGTTGTTTGGCACGTGGTGTATTATTGTCGTCCTGGATTAATTCAGAGACTGATGGTCGTGTGTGGATTAATTGATGGGAAAGTTGTGTCCCTAGTGTGATTATTTGGCGATACCAAAATTTCTTCGTCGAAGAAATGACCCGGTGGTGCA
Source organism: Rutidosis leptorrhynchoides (assembly GCF_046630445.1). Lineage (NCBI taxonomy): Eukaryota > Viridiplantae > Streptophyta > Magnoliopsida > Asterales > Asteraceae > Rutidosis > Rutidosis leptorrhynchoides. The sequence goes on from NC_092335.1 coordinate 198,468,880, forward strand.
GACAGGGGGAAGTTGGTTCTTGATTCATAGAACATTCTTAATTGGTTGGTTTACGAGTCGTTGAAGTCCGGAGGTTTGACGCGACATAAATCCTTCTCGATTTGGATTAATGCAAGACTTGGTTCATGGCGTAGTGGACCTAGTAGATCGCGTTGGGTGATATAGTTAAGGATGTAGCTTGTTGCGAATTATAGCCGAGAGAACTCGAAGGGATGTTAAGTGGTAAGTGTTATCCGTAAGGATTTACTTTTACTCGATCTTCGTCATTTTGGATGTTGACCTTATTGTGGGACGTGGTTACTATTGGCACTGTACTTGTTAAGGGTACACTAAAGGGGTGATATCTCGGTACGAGATTGGTTGAGTTCTTCCCGATGTGAGGGATTGAGCAAGTTTCTAGTGCTCGGATTCGTGGATTTGGTAAATCGCGGATGGAGATTTAAGTTGAAAGAGGGTGATTCATCGGAAGGGTCGCTTAAGTGCGGTGTGAGATCTTCGGGTTGCGAGAAATTTCGTAGACTTCGAGTTCGAAAGTACGTCAAGGACCATAGGGTGTAGGTCCGGATGGGTTGAGTGACGAAGATCACGATGACGTGATCGATTTTAAGTGGGGGAGAGTTGTAAGACCCAAATATTTATTGTACATAATGTATTTATGGTGTACGATGCTTGTATGAAGTGTACGAGACATGTACGTGTTGCTTGCTCGAACGTCGAAGAAAACTGGACGTTGTTTGGAGTCACAAGGTGTGTACGTACCTTTTCGACCCCAAATAAAGTTTGAGTTGATATTTCGAAACCTTACCATTAGAAAGGAAATCTTATTACGTTTCCAACGATATTTGATTCATCGAAAACGGAGCTACGGTCAAAAAGTTATGGCCAAAACAAGTTGCTGAAAACTGACCTGAAGGTTGGAGCGGCGCTCCACCCTTTGGAGCGGCGCTCCGATTGCGTCTGATGCAATTTTCAGTATTTTTAAAGGGTTAAATGATGGGTACTTTGGTCCTTTCACTTGTGGACAGATTTGTGGCATTAGGATCAGTTTTAGATCCACTTTTGGGTCATTTTGACATCCACACATCTCTCTCATCTTATCTTAGAGAGAGAGGGAGATTCTAGAGAGAGATTTGGAGCTTTGATGAAGATGAAGCTTGAATCGATCAAAGGTGCGAGTGTTAAAGTTGTTCCTTTCGTTCTCGGCTACGTTTTGATTGTTAAGGTAAATTCTAAATTCGAATTTCTTTGTTAAGATTATTGTTTGAGTTAGGGTTTGTGTTAGTTAGTGTTATAAACCCATTTTATTGTGAAATTTGGGGGTTTTGGGTAAGATTCAAGTAAGTAAGCCTAAATGGGTGACTTAGGGTTTCGAGTGATGAAATATTGAGTTTGGGTCTTGCGTGTGTTGGTTAAACGTTAGAACACTTGTGTTGACTTGGTTTTTGGGTGTAAACCCTAATTTAGGTCAAAACGGGTCAAATGGGTATTTTGGGACAAGTAAGCTTGATTCGGTGTTAAATTAAGTTTTAAGTGAAGTTTTGGTAAATCAAGTAGGTAAATACTTGATTTAAGTGTTAGTGGTTGTCTTGGAAATATAATCACTAGTCGTTAGTGATTTTGGGGCGTTTTATGACTTTGGTCAAAATGGGTAATTTGAATTGGGTCAAAATTGAGGATGACACTAATTTAGATTAAATGGATGTTAAACGCTTTTGTTAAGTGTTAAATGATGTTTTTGGATGTAATTACTCGCGAGAAGTAATTTTGAATTAAAAATGATATTTTAAGATTTAGTCAAACGTGTTCAACCGTGTTATGTGTCAATATTGCACGTGTTGAGGTTTTGGTGTAATTGGCGTTTGACATGATTACTACCTAAGTAGTAATTTAGCATTAAGACCTAGGTTTGGTCTAATAGGTGTAAAGTATGATTTGGATTAAATCGTACTTTGTTGTGTTGGTTTGAATTACCACCCGAAGTGGTAATTGGTTTAAGTCCATTAGTAGATTAAATGGGCGGGTTTTGGCGAGCAAGGTGTGATCCCTCGGCTAAGGGATGTTTGTGTCGAGTTCTCTTTTAGAGAATGGCTATTTATGTGTATATTATACCTATGTGTGATATAGGTGATTATTTGCTCGGATTTGAGGACGAAGATCATGATGTACATGACTTGTGCGGGCATTCCGAGGTGAGTGGAATAATTATATGTGTAGGTATATAATGTATCTATTTGTTGTAGCGTGAGATGTGAAGTGTCGAGGTGCTAAGACACCACGTTTCACATGACGAGTGAAGCATCGAGGTGTTAAAATGCCACTCGAGGTGAAGCATCGAGGTGTTAAGATGCCACCTAGGAGTGAAGTGTCGAGGTGTTAAGACGCCACTCCGTAATAAAGGGTGAAGTGTCGAGGTGTTAAGACGCCACCCGAGGGTGAAGTATCGAGGTGTTAAGATGCCACCCGGGGGTTAGTGATACGAGGTGCTAAGTACACTAATGGATGTTGTGAACTCCGATGGCCTTTCGCGGGCGCCATTCCCTTGTACGATTAGTTAACCATGGTTATTGTGTTGTAGTGTAGTATTTTATATTGTTCGGGTTATATATATGCTATTGTTGTGCTAGCTTGTGATATTAAAGGTTATAGCTTTGTACTTGTGATGATAAGCTAATTGTGTTGCTAGCATGTATGCGGTATGTGAGTAAGTGTTTGCAAGTAGGTATATTATATATGTATGTGTATAATTATTGCATTCACTAAGCGTTAGGTTACCCTCTCGTTGTTTACATTTTTATATATTTACGTGGAGGATGGCTCGGGTAAGTGTGCGGGACTAGTGGACTTGCGTAGTTTGCTTTATAAGACGTGATGTTGGATTTGATTAGGATTGGGTAGCGTATTCCCAATCGCCATGCTCGGTCTATGTTTTGTATTAAACTAAAATGGGTCGAAATGGTCACTTTGTCGTAATTTGGGTCGACGTGAGCCCGGTGCTGTAAAACTCGATTTTATTGTGGGAAACTCTTAGTTTTACTTATATTGACGTGCTATGATAAATTGTTTCATTTAAAAGTGTTGCGGAACGTGTTTTACGAACGAGCATAAAAAGAAAGTGGACAGGCCACTTTGGAGCGGCGCGCCCCTATATGGAGCGGCGCTCCATATGCCTGAAACTGGACTGTTTTTAAAAAAAAAAAAAAATTAAGCGTTTTCGGTTGGATAACGGGTTGGGTTGTTACAGCTGACTGACTATATTGATCTCACACGGCTTTGGTAATACACACATGGTCGACTAACAAACTTGCTCGGTCGATTGAGAGACTCACACGGCTGATTGTCAAGACACACACGGCCGAGTGTGTTCTTGACAGATACATGTCGACTGTTAAGGTTTTCTAGACTAAAATCGATTTTTCGATCGATTTTTGATGAAAAGCTCTAAACCAAAACGTAGAAAACAACTGCAATGACTCCAGAAACACTTTTTGACAATGAAAACACAAACTATAACGTAAGGAAAAGGATTAATCGTTCAAAACACAAATAACACCAAAAACACCAACTTTTTGACCCAAAAACGATTTAGATCAAGAAAAACCAGAGACTCCAGCTCTGATACCACTTTGTAGACGAAGATTTAAGGATCTTAGGTCGCTTGCTAACAATCCTAGAGGCGGAATACACTAGAATTGTGTTAAACCGAGATATGGGTCGTATCGAGATCGAATAGATCAGACCTAGGACAAACACTAGATTAGATCGACGCCTAAACGAAGTATTTCGGTGGTATTTGGTGTTAGAGTTCGGCAGAGACGAAAATCTGTCGATTAGGGTAAATGGGATGAGTAACCTCAACAAAGAAGTCTCAACCCGTATATATACTGCATATCAGACACACTCGGTCGAGTGTGTCTCTCAGTCGGTCGACTGTGTAACACAGTCAGTCGAGTGTGTGGACACACTCGGTCGACTGTGTGTGCAGTTTAACTTATTGATTGTTTAACAAATTAAGCACTCTCATTCACAAACGTAATCAATAGTCACAAGTAAACATTATTACATAACCGAATGTATCATACAACGAATCAATCTACGGCTGGGGATTCATGCACCAACAACATCAATGAGACTTATGAATTAAACGTCCCATCCTAAATTTTCAAAAATTTCTTTTTACGAAATTGCCCTATCACTACAGTGCTAAACAACAACCTCAGGCACGAAATGAAACGTAGCCATTTCTCTATATAGTGTTTAGTTAGACTAAAATCAAATGTATTTTTTCCAACGGTATATAACAATCTATAAATCAGTTTTTTAAACGGAAGGAATTATAATTTTCTTTTGAGGCGGGTGAGAGGAGGAGATTGAAATGAGTTGACCCGAATGGAAAGATATCTCATTAACATATAGCGGGTTGTAAATATTACTTTATTAAAGAGTACAGTCACAATAATTCCTGGATAAAGGTATGAAATGGTATTGGAGATTCAGGATTGAAACTAATGTGAGTTAGGCTTATAAATTATATTATGAGTGAGAAGGCGGGATAATGATCAGTAGGTTTGGTTCCTCAAAGGGTAACGGGAAAATATGGAATAATATAAGGTCCCGTTTGGCTCACGGAATTCAATAGAATTCCGGCAGAATTGGAATGGAATTTAGACACGCGTCGTGTCTAGATTCAATTCCAATTCCGCCGAAATCCCATTGGATTCTGTGAGCCAAAATAGATTGGTTAATGCATCGACATAGTTGGGATGATATTAGAGACTCGTTTTTAAAAATAATAGGCGAGCATGCACTAATATCTTGGAGACACTCAACGTACATTTGAGAGCATGTTTTCAACTGGTGGAATTATGAAAATGTCTAGAACATAAGTATTGAAGAAATTTTTTGCCTAGAAAGTGGGCAAAAAATTCGAAAATGAGGAAAGTGTATGGCCACCATTAGAAAGTAGGCCACCAGTAGAAACTATACAATTTATCGAATTTATCTAATATGGAAGAATTGAAATTAAAAGGTGTCCAAGAATAACAGTTAGAATGGGCCGACTATCATATCATCAATGAAATTCAAGTCAAAAGCTGTGAATGGGATGCGAAGACAATAAAAAAAGGAACTTGGAGTGTAATACCTCATCCCACATCTAATAGAGAAAGAAAGTAGTAATCCGTTATAAGCTTAAAGTTGTGGCTAATTAGTATCTACCATCAATGTTTTAGTTGTTAACCTGGAGATACCCGGTTAATCTACTGTTTAGCTTATGAGAGGCGATTCTCGAATTACAATGAGCTCTCATCTCGTGCAACTCTTGAGGTCAATTTGCGGGTCGTTTCATAGAGTGACATGAAATGTAACACCATAATTTTTTTTTATCACAGCTTAAGACTAATTTAAACACAATATATATTAAATGAACCAAATATATATAATTACAGAACACAGATGTTACGTTATATTACTAGTGGCGATTCTAGGATCAGAATTCAATGGGGTTCCAATTTTTTTTCCAGTACTAATTATATTTGAATGCAATTTTAGTGGTTGTTTACCTTTACAAATCCGAGTAGTTAAATTTGATGGTGTCTTATACAATTTAAAGGAAAAATTATAAATTCGAAAAATATACAGGGTCATGTAGTTAAATTTAGTGGTGTCATATATAATTTTAAGACAATTTTAAGAGTATTTTCTACAGAAAAATTTTAAACTAGTGGTGTCCCGTGACCCCACGGGTTTTAAACTAAATTCGCCCATGTATATTACAGACCACAAGTTTCTTATAATTTATACAAAGTACATCAGGGTAAGCAAAGTGTCAAACATCTTCATCACCCTCTACAGCACCCGTTACAAACATGCTATAAACTACCTGCGGGACAAAACACTATGGAATAATTAACGCACCGCTAAGTGAATGAAAGTATCTAATAGGATATCACTATAAGCTAAAGTACAACTGGTTATATTGAGTCACCAGGCACTGGGTCACTAATCACTTAACACGAACAAAGGCCAAGCATCACCATCTAGTCTGGGTACACAAATTTAACAACCTTTCATCACGACAACACCAATAATGAAAGATGTAACAACCTCAACTTAGGCATAGTGGTAATGACCAATTTACCCTTAGTTAATATTATTTCAATAATATAAATGAAATGTTAATTATGTGCTTATAATTAATTATATGGTTGGTTGAATTCATTTTGTGAAAAAGGTCACAGAACATGTTTCGTTATCTGAACTGGACCTCATTAGGACTGTGATATGGCCGAAACGGACGGTTTTATTTGTGCGGTGTCGTTAGGTCGCAACACGTCAGAATCAACCACCAAGAGGGGGGTACTGTTTTAAATTTGTATTTAGCGAGGCCTAAATCATAATACTCCTTATTATGAGTAAGGGAAGTATGACATAGAGTCGTATTTTTAAGATATCAGTAGAATCGAACCTATATCAAAGCCTAAGATAGTTATGAAGGAGTAGTGGTTACCTAATTTTGGGCTTTTCTAGTTTATAAGACAGATAAAGTAAATGCGATAAAATTCGTAATTCAGATAAAGTTAAAACAAGTGCATACTATGATTTCATCAGTTATTCTGCCGAGATTATGGAATGCTAGCTCGTGAATAGGCAGAGGCCTTGTATTCATTACACTGGTCCTAAACACCCATGTCGTAAGACATGTCACTGGGTAATGCGATAAGCTTGAAGATTTTGAATAGACAGCAACGTCCCTTACCCTCGACGCCTGTGCAATCTGACTACAGGCATTCACGTTCAGACGGCTCATCCAATTGAGTGACTCGGTTGGGTGACGTACTAACATTCCACAAAGGTCTAAACTTTCTTAAGCATAATAGAATACAGGGTTTACCATATCCGAGAGACGTGATGAGTTTCAATGCTTTCGTTAATGATTGGTTTTAAAAGATAGTTAGGCCCTTAAAAAGAGTTTAACCATAGACAACACCATGGCCAAGTCAGGTTGACTTCCATGAACACGTTCGGTTATCTTAACAGTCCAATCCTTTATGTGTTTAAACAAACAGTTCCATAATTAACTAAGAATCCCTCAAGCGGGGTGCAATGCTTGAGACCGCGTTATGGTGCAGTGTACTAATCAGCACTGGCCGTGTTCCATGGCCTTACTTAGCAGAGGTACAGCTTACAACAACCGTTGTGCTTCAGCATGCACGTATGAAGTTTATTTGCTTAGTGACTACACTAGCATGGTCTGGGATCGACAATGTACTAAGGGTCTAGTCAGATGTTTCACTACGAAAGAGTCCTTAGTCGAAATCCAAATCTTGATAGACTTACTATAACCGGTGCGCCTCAGTCGATCTTACGTTGTATCCGATAGACTTCTCTTACCAAGGGGTGACACAGATAGTTTACTCTGAATCGGGGTTCGCGACTTCCCAATAACAGAGCTAATAACTACGTTCTATTAGTTGGGAAAACGAATGAGTTCAAAGCATAAACGGAAAGCATTTCAACAACATACACAAACCATAACATTATTTCGGCATAATAACTGCTTACATCATAGCATACACTAAAGATAACTACTCGCTAATCATGGCAACAATATCACAGAACATAGTGATATAAGACATTATATAAAGATAAGGGATAGAAGTACCAGTAGATTAAACGAGTTCCGAATACAAAAGTGACAACTTCAAACTTCAGACCGCTCCTAATACAATCTTCGGTGTTCTTCTCCGGGTACTAGGTTTCCCACACGGAGTCCAAGACCTTGAGAGTATGACTAATATTGTACAAGAGAGAGAAAGAAGTGAATTGAAGTGTGTGTTGGAATGAATGATAAAGACCCTTTAAATAAGCTTTGATTTTGCCTGCAAACGGCTTGCAGGCCGTTTGACAGGCTGTTTGGCAGGCCGTTTGCAGGGGCCGTTTGCCAGGCCAGCCCGTTTGCAGGGGCCATTTATCTGAACCCTTTGATAGGCTGTTTGTGAGCCAGGCAAGCTGTTTGGCAGGCCGTTTGGCTTGCCTGGTTCCCTGGATCGTAACTTGATTTCTTGTCTTTCAACGTTTTCGCTCTAGAATCTTCGTTTTAGCTTCGATTCTCTTGATTATTTTTACACCGTCTTCGTAATTACTTGTTCTTCAATTCTAACCGACGAAGTGGGTATTTTGACGATAAAGTTCGAATCTTTCTTGTTTTTGGGCCTTAATACCGGGGTGAAAACGTGACTTTTTAGCCGATATCAAATATCCCACACTTAGACTTTGCTTGTCCTTAAGCAAACTCTCATTTTACCTTAAGAAATCTTTCCGGAGTTTCTTTTCTAATAGCCTAAGCGGTTTGCTTTTTTTTATAAGAGCGAAAGATGAGGTGAGTCATCTACGTTATTATTGAAACTATCTCCGCAAGCATGCGAGGAGGTTAGATGACATAGGCTAGCTTTCACAGGTCACTCAAATCACACAAGTGTTTAGGGTCCCCTATAGGTCTAAGAAATGAATTCACTCATAGCCAGTCATGCTACACTCATCATCATAGGCTTGATAAAGACTCAAATCCTTGCTACTAAAGTGAGAATGGTAGTAATCTTAGTTTCTAGGTCATTTGTCAATGATAGAAAGGAATTTTGGAGTGGTGGTGAAGTTTGTTTTTGAGGGGTGAGAGAAAGGGTAATATAGTCTTTTTGCAGACTTTTATTCGGATATATAGGAGTGCTGAAATTTTGAGAAGCACTTTTGAACTTTTTTTTCCTTGATAATCATTTTCGGTCAAGTTCTTTTTCGGCGTTTCTCTTTTATAAGTTCTGCTCCTTTTTTTTCAGAACTTTAGAAGTTTTTTTTTTTTTTTTTTTTTTTTTTTTTTTTTTTTTTGGAGATTTCATCTTGAGAAACTTTTTACCGGTAAACTTTTTCAAGACCTTTGCCATGATACTTGAGAGGTTTATAACATCGGGTTTTTTGGAAGGAATCTCATTTTCTGGATTTTCGGGTGGTAGTAAAGATAATGTGAGTGTGGTGGTGGAGTAGAAGTAGTGGAGGTGCGAAAGGCTTATTTTTGACAAATGGCTACCTCTTCTGATTATAACCAAATCACGTTTTGCTGCTTTGGAAATGTAGATCTAAAGCAAGTTCTGATTCCGAGTACATACATCGGCACTCTCAACGGAAAATAGTGAAACATTAAAGATGAATGTTGGTCTTATTTGGGTGCCTCACCATAATCAATTTAGGTCGATAATGCTTTAGTCATGCAATGCTCTATTAGAGATTTGGTTCAACCTAACGAGATTTCTGCCCTACTTAAGCCTTACTTGATCAAGCATATTTCCGCCTAGGATAGAAACACGCTTGAGTGCAATAGAGAAGGGTTTTATTGGTTCAGTGGCGTTAACCTCCGGTCCGGATACCGTGATAACCCTAGCCGAGATGATGATCTCGGGAGGGTGGCTAAAGGCTGACCGCCGGCCGATGGCGGCACCGATTAGCAACGAAGGGGAAAAATCCTACGAGAAGTCGTAGGTAAAAACCCCAGTGAGAATGTGTCCCGATTGGGTGCCCTAATTGATTGGTGACCCCTCTATTTATAAGAGGGAATTAGGGTTTTAGGAGGAAGACTTGACAGCAGCCCATGGACCAAGCCCAATTACTCGGCCCGATGGGCTCCGCACATCATCAAGTCCCCCAAGTTCGGTGTGACATATTAATGTCATATCGAAGTTACAAATATGCCACCGCAAATAACTCATCACATAACCCGCACCGACTACGAAGTCAAATGCATAACGAATCCACATAGTAATGTGATGACGTGATGTAATAATTTCGCATGCCATGCAGTCATGAGGCGAGCGGGGATCCGTAGGTTGGAACCCTGCACAGTACGGCCTACACATCATAACTATACGCTACACAGCCCCGCGCATTGTAATCCTGCGTGATACGACCAAATGTGACGCATGCATGTTAACCACAACTACTCGCGATGCATCCTTGCGCTTAACGCAATGCAGCGATGTGAGCATGCTAACTTCCACTACCATCCGCAATGCACAAAGCAGCGATGTAGCAAAAACAAGACTTGAAGGGATACTGATAGTATACCATCACTCCCCCAGTTCGGTATGAAATGTGAAAGCATGTCATGTCATGGCGAACTATAAATAAGACCACATCAAAATGACATCCTGAAACAACTAGCTTATCAGAACTTGTAGTTATATACAAGGCACCTCAGACTCGCGGAGTCTGATCTCAGATTCATATTGAGGCATCCCTACCACATATTTGTGAGGGATATCAAGTAACCATGCGCTTACGCAGCATAATCATGGACATTTATGCATTTGATTGTAATTGCTTATTATCGCGAATTAAGACAATTCACACAATATGCGCATAAGTTAACCAAAACCTATGCACAATTTTGGGCGCTGCGTAAAATAAACCAATATTTCAACAAAAAGCCCGTGTGCGAGTCCGCACGAAAAATGTTTATACTCATAAGTTACAACATCACTTGGTCTGTCACGTACTAGGGGTGCACTTAGTTGTGTGGTAAGGCAATGCTAACTAAAAACAAACCAATGTTTTTATACTTAAGAGTTTCCCCAAGTAAACCAATACTTAGGATAATTTAATATGCACAAGCAAACCAATGCTCGTATTTTAAGTCGACTTGGCAGCCTTCTAGTCTGCGAGGCGCTTGGCTAGGGGAAACCAATTCCCTTCACCTGCCGTTATATTCTAGCCTTGTAACCAAACAGGCTTCTGCCGCACGGGGGCTAGAGGACACCCCTTAAGTAGGCAGGAACCGCACAATAAACTATTGATAAAATATGTGCGAGAGATTTATTGGCATTTGAAAGTTATTATATCAGCGACACGTTTAATCTTGCCATGAACAATAGAATTTTGAGGACAATAGAATTCCATTCTTCATTTCGTAAACCGTAGACAATCCTAGCGGGATTGTGAGTAATGTGGGGTTTAAGGATCTTAGAATTTAACTCTCTGGTCCGGCTACCATGAATAACCCAGATCAATATGATGATATCGATGGGGTGGTTAAATGTTAAGTCCACCATCGATAATGCTCGTTGATTAATGGCCCTGTGAAGGTTGTAGGTTACCATCGTAAGAGACTGACCTGTTAACCTTAACCACAAATGAATGAATGATGATGATGGTTTCCGTAACTCGACTATCGATTCGATATAGTATAATCTACGTGACATTGCGTCCTCCGTCGAATGATTGTAATCATGTGATGAACCGGGAAAACCCATATAGTTAATCATATGGTTAAAACCCGAAAACCAATCATGAAGATGATTGTAGGCAAGGAAGTAGGTGATAAGCCATGCGAAGAAGAGGTGTATCATGCATAAGCTAATGATGTGGGTGATCAAGTCCAACTAGCTATATACTACGTCTCTTTAACATCATCGTATGCCAAATGTGGTGAGGCCATGGGTTTATGCGGAGCCACCATGGTCTTAAGCAATATGCGCAATGCACAAATGGAGTGCCGCCATAGGCTTACACAGAGCCGACATGGCGAAAAGCAAAGTGTGCAACACATATGCAACGTGTTGCGTGTTGTACGTCGCATGAAAATCCTGCGGCCATGGGCTTATGCGGAGCTCCTATGGCGCAATGCAAAATGCATAAAAGTGTTTTCGGTTTTGGGTCATCGCTAAAAGAAAAAAATTATCCCTATCAGTTAAAGCCATATATCCTGGGAGCCCCCATTTCAATACTACTAATTATTTAGTGGTGTGGAAATCCAACACTAAGTTGACACCAACTTTAAGGGTGATACATAAACACGTATGGAAACTTGTACAGATGGAATTCCAACAAGAAAGAAACGTGCACGGCATCGCATATAGAACTTTGTTCGAATGAGCACGCTAATGGGTAGCTGAAAAGCACTGTGCAAAAGACTGCACATATCACTGCACAAATAATCGTTCAAAGAACAGTGCAAGTTGTGCAACGTGTAAACCGCAGCCATGGGCTTAAGCGGAGCTTCCATGGTGCAATGTGCAAGAAGTATGGACAAATCTGCGGCCATGGGCTTACGTGGAACTGCCATGGCGCAACACAAAGTATGCGCAACACATATGCATTGTGTTGCGCACCGCACATAAATTGTAGCCATGGGCTTGCGAAAAGCCGCCATAGACTAAGACAAAGTGCGCGCAACACAGGTGATATGTTGCTCATCGCATGTAAAATGCAGCCATGGGCTTACGCAGAGCCGCCATAGACTTAGGTACAGTGCGCGAAGTACGAATAAACTGAAATGCACAAATGAGTCGCGAGAAGTGGGGATAGTACTACTCGGGATTAACGCCCATAATGGCGTCTGAAGTGCAAAGGAACTACGGAAAGATATCGTGTATTACTGAAGTGCGCTACGGAATATTTTACATCACATATCTATGCCTTCACCGTAAAACAAGTAATGAAGTGCGTCGGCTTTTCTGACAAACTAGTATACAGTCAATGACGACACCACGGAGCATGAACCGGGAGCGACCCGGGGCTGTCCAGAGGCATAATTTTGGGAGATATTCCGAGAACGCATATTGTGCAAATAGGCCCACCAACTATAGGTTATATGGCTGCACATGAAACTTGAACACGTCTTTCCAATTGATAACGTAGTACCATGCTAGCCCCCATTTCAATACTACGAAAGTATTCTGTGGTGTTGAAATCCAACATTAAGTTGACACCACCTTTAGGAGCGATAAACGTGTAATCGAAAAGGAATTCAAATGCCATGATTTATCATTGTAAGGTAAAGGAAATGCACAAAGGATCATGCAAAAACCGTGCAAAGCACACAAACTGCATCCATGACCTTACGCGAAGCCGCCATGGTGCAAAGAAAAAATGCACGCAACACATGCAACGTGCTGCGCGACGCACAAAGAATCTTGCAACCATGACCTTACGTGGAGCCGCCATGGTGCAAAGGAAAAGTGCGCGTAACACATGCAAAGTGTTGCGAACCGCACAAAAAATCTTGCAACCATGGACTAACGCGGAGCCACCATGGTGCAAAGGAAAAGTACATGCAACACATGCAAAGTGTTACGCGACGCACAAAGAATCTTGCAACCATGACCTTACGCGGAGCCGCCATGGTGCAAAGGAAAAGTGCACACAACACATGCAAAGTGTTGTGCGACGCACAAAGAATCTTGCAACCATGACCTTACGTGGAGCCGCCATGGTGCAAAGGAAAAGTGCGCGCAACACATGCGAAGTGTTGCGAACCGCACAAAAAATCTTGCAACCATGGACTCACGCGCAGCCACCATGGTGCAAAGGAAAAGTGCGCACAACACATGCGAAGTGTTGCGAATCGCACAAAAAATCTTGTAACCATGGACTTACGCGGAGTCGCCATGGTGCAAAGGAAAAGTGCGCGCAACACATGCGAAGTGTTGCGAACCGCACAAAAAATCTTGCAACCATGGACTTACGCGGAGCTGCCATGGTGCAAAGGAAAAGTGCGCACAACACATGCGAAGTGTTACGAACCGCACAAAAAATCTTGCAACCATGGACTTACGCGGAGTCTCCATGGTGCAAAGGAAAAGTGCGCACAACACATGCGAAGTGTTGCGAACCGTACAAAAAATCTTGCAATCATGGACTTACGCGGAGCTGTCATGGTGCAAAGGAAAAATGCGCGCAACACATGCGAAGTGTTGCGAATTGCATAAAAAATCTTGCAACCATGGACTTATGCGGAGCCACCATGGTGTAAAGGAAAAGTGGGCACAACACATGCGAAGTGTTGCGCAACGCACTAAAAATAAGATTACCAACCAATCATAGTTAATGTGCAAAATGGGTTCGCAAAGAGGTGCACAAATGACTGGGCAAATTACTGCATAAATCTCCGTGCAAGATATACACATAAACCCGTGAGAATACACGCAAAGAACCACATAAATGTGCATGAACACATAGTAAGTGAGACGTATATTGTCCCTCGTAATTACCTCTGACTATGTCATAAAGGATAAACATAGTATCCAACTTATAATTTAATTAGTGAATATATTGCTCATCAAAACTAGTCCTCGTATCAATACTAATTATAAATGATAGAAAGAAGGCATGAGATTTTGATATATATTCACTATCTGTAAAAAAAAAAAAAAAAAAAAAGGGTAGGTAACATATTGTTAACACAAAACGGAGTATAAAATATGTGCAGATTCTACCTCATTCCTCCTCTTATCATTTTATCAATTATTATTAATTATATATGATAAAATTGATCCCAATCTTGGTAAATATGCCGACCCATTAATTGATTATAAAATCAACTTAATAATTACGATCAATTAGTAAATCTGGGTAGCTATGCAAATCGTTAACTAATATAACGTGATATCCCAATATCTTTTGGCAGTTGTACGTTACTTTATAAAAGTTGTACATTTTACCAAAAACATGAAAACTGAATAACTTTTTATGATATTAATGAATCGATTATGAACAAAAATTGGCAATCAAATGACGTGAAACCCACTTGGTTTATCATTACCTTCAGCGGTTATAAAATTTTTTTTTCCGTCATCCCAATATAAACGTGTTCAATCCATTTATACATTACCCCATAACCCGGACCGCAAGAATATTGCGACGACAATTGCCAGATTAACTCAGCCGTTTGATAGATTTGTAAGCGAAAAAGTTGCCGGCGATCATCGAGTACCGGCAGCAATCGAGCGCAACCGCGTCGATTTCACCGATGACGTTTGAATAAAAAACTTTCATGGTGGTTATGAGGTCATGAGATCTGAAAAGATTCCTTTTTATTTATTTGATACTTGTATGATTTAAAAAACCCACGGCAGAAGTATTATCATCCTTTTAACTCATGTATACAAGATCTAGAGGTATTATGATTAACTGATATAAACTTTGAACCACAAATTAGACTACACGTTAATACGTGTTAATCTCTAGATTATCAACGTAACGAAACAAAAGTAAACTTACAGCCGATTGGGTGCCCTAATTGATTGGTGACCCCTCTATTTATAAGAGGAAATTAGGGTTTTAGGAGGAAGACTTGACCACGGCCCATGGACCAAGCCCAATTACTCGGCCCGATGGGCTCCGCACATCATCATTACTTTTATTTACAAACGTTTTAGGTTTTTAAAAATACTTTTTTGGAAAGGCTTTCTCTTGTTAAAATTTTTGAAATTTGGCTTAAGAACTTGGAATCTTCGTAATGAGTTATTTTAATACAGCGTAAAAAGATTATACCAACATCCCATACTTAGACGAACATTGTCCTCAATGTTCCTAGTGTATCCCACACTTAGGAGTTTTAGTTGAAGATTTTAGGAATATTTGTCTAGTGTCTAAATGGGTTGCCATCCCACACTTAGTGATAAACTAGGATGTGGCATAATTTAAAGTTTGAGCTAGTAGCGGGAAGAAAGAAGTACCCCTAGCAGATGTTGCTTGTGATGATATTGGTTGGCTTTCAATCCTTGCGTCTTTTAATGATCGGCTCATTTGTCATCCTTTATTCTTCTACTCTACTTTATTGCACGGGTTACCTCCCGAGAAGCGCTTTTGTTTATGGTCGTTGGCTCGACCATAGTGATGCCTTAGAAAGCAAACATTCCACGCTGATGGTTGTAATCTTGGTCTTCTCGAGGGAATGTGAGTCTTGGTGGGTAAATCCTGAGAAAGTGTCGGACCAACAGTGGTAGAAGATCCGGTACTTCTCTTGAAGATCTTCTGAAAGATAAGTAGTGCGCAGTTTCGGCTCGTGATAAATCTTGAAGTCCGATGAGAATATGATCCACGGCTCTACTGGTTGACCCATGAATGTCAATCATAGAAGTAGTGCTGGTGGTGATTATCTCTCTGATGGGATGCTCATTTCGGAGGTCTTCAAACAATGTTAGAAACTGTATCTTTAGTATCTCGAAATTTTCAAAATGGTGATCTCCACAGTAAGAGTCTGCAGCTTTGCATAAATTAGTTAAAAGACGAAGCTAAAAAGAAGTGAACAGCAATCCTGACCAGAGCATCAATGTCACCGTCTTTGAGTATATCTCCTGACATCCTGCTTTAAATGTGAAACTTGGATCTGTGGATTCGTGGAAGATACGTGATATCTGCTTCGTAACGTAGGTTGCGATGTTGACTCGATCTGGTTTAAGATGAGAGAACATATTGTTGCGCCTTACTTTCTCTGTAACTGTATCTCGTAACTCTTTGATAATCAGATCAGCATGGTGATCAATTGTTACGTAAATCACTAGCCAGTCTGGTGTGATTTCGAAATTATCTCTTTCCAAAAGAGCAAAAAAGCCGTCAATATCCTCTATCATTTGCAAATCAGAGTGATAAGTCGGGCGTCCGGTGGAAAGATCCATGTGCTTTCGGATGAGAATCAGTAGTGCTCGTTGGTTTTCTGAGAACGGAAGTGCAGATCCGGCTAAGGTGTTGTAAACCTTAGAGTAAATGATCTTCTGATCTCGACAGAATCTTGTCTCAAAAATAGTGTAAACCACTGAATTGTGCTCTCGTTGCCTTTTTTCGTAGTAGATATGATCGTGAAGAGTGTTGATAAAGTCTTGAATGCGTTCTTCTAGGATTTCAACATCATTGTCTTTTCTCTGGAGATAGAGGTTGTATTCTTCTCGGATAGCCATAATTCGTTCTGTTAAGCGTAGCGTGAAATCAATTGTTGATTTATGGATGGCTTCTAGAATATCTTCAAATTCATTGGTATCATTGAGGAAGGTAATCATGTATGTGTGTGTAGATATGACCGGAATCTGATCTAAAGAAGAGTCCGGCTCCCCTAGATCTGGTTCGATTGGAGAGTGTGAGTTATCCAGAATGTCTTCATGTTGCTCTTCCTTGTCATCATCGGTATAATGTTCTTCCCAGGATTCGTCTGATGAACGGGTTTCTTCAGTATTCTGGTTCTCTTCTTTGATACTTGCAGGGTCAATTTCTATATCCTCAACCTCAACCTTGTCAGTCTTCTTCTTGAAATGAATGATTAAACTGTGATCTTCCGTCTCAAGCCTTATTAGTTCTTCATGACGCTTAACGCTTAGAGAGGGTATTATCTCAGCTTCTTTTACGTCTTCCATTTCATCTTCCTCTTCAGATTCCTCCTCTTCCTCTATTTCTTCGCTGAGATCCTCCTCTTCCATTTCTGGGTCGTCTGCAGACTTTGATTCGACACCCATCTCGATATTATTGGCTGGTGGTGAAGAGTCGTCATCGGAAGTGATCCGTCTGGTGGAAATAGCAAACATCTCTGCCTGTCCAGAAAGATCGGTTGGTCGGTCAATTTTGAAGGTAACGCTCTCCCCATGTGATCGCAAGATCAAGGTTTGATTGTACAAATCAATGACAGTCCTAGCTGTATTCATGAAAGGTCTTTCTAACACTACCGGTGTGTGTAGGTCTTCCTTGATGTCCATTACTACGAAATCCGTAGGATACAAGAATTTGTCGACTTTCACCATGACGCTCTCAACTATGCCCTTAGGATATCGAATTGTGTGATAGGCAAGTTGGATTGTCATTTTAGTTGGTGACATGAAATGTCCCGTTCATATTGATTATAAACGTTCCATATTAATTGATTTCGTTGCGAGGTTTTGACCTCTATATGAGACGTTTTTCAAAGACTGCATTCGTTTTTAAAACAAACCATAACCTTTATTTTATCAACAAGGTTAAAAAGTCACCACTTACATTATCCAGAAATGATAATATAACAAATATCACACTTACACACTACCAATACATATTGGTTTACAAATATTAATATGTTACAACAAAATAAATCTCAAATGCAGTTTTAAACAATATTATACAAGCATGCTGACACCAAATCTTGTCCATATAATAGCATGCAACAGCGGAAGCTCTTAATAATTACCTGAGAATAAACATGCTTTAAACGTCAACAAAAATGTTGTTGAGTTATAAGTTTAACCAATATATTTATCAAATCGTAATAATAGACCACAAGATTTCATATTTCAATATACATCCCATACATAGAGATAAAAATCATTCATATGGTGAACACCTGGTAACCGACCTTAACAAGATGCATATAGAATATCCCCTATCATTCCGGGACTCCCTTCGGACATGATGAATTCGAAGTACTAAAGCATCCGGTACTTTAGATGGAGCTCGTTGGGCCTGATAGATCTATCTTTAGGATTCGCGTCAATTAGGGTGTCTGTTCCCTAATTCTTAGATTACTAGACTAAAAAGGGGCATATTCGGTTTAATAATCCAGCCATAGAATGTAGTTTCATTTACTTGTGTCTATTTTGTAAAACATTTATAAAAGTGCATGTATTCTCATCCCAAAATATTAGATTTTAAAAGTGGGACTATAACTCACTTTCACAGATTTTTACTTCGTCGGGAAGTAAGATTTGGCCACTGGTCGATTCACGAACCTCTAACAAATATGTACATATATATCAAAGTATGATCAAAATATATTTACAACATTTTTAATACGTTTTGCTGTTTTAAGTTTATTCAGTCAGCTGTCCTCGTTAGTGACCTACAACTAGTTGTCCATAGTTAGATGTACAGAAATAAATTGATATATATTATCTTGACCCAATCCACGGCCCAGTGTATACACGTCTCAGGCTAGATCATAACTCAAAGTATATATATTTTTGGAATCAACCTCAACCCTGTATAGCTAATTCAAACATTACTGCATATAGAGTGTCTATGGTTGTTCCAAATAATATATATAGATGGTTCGATATGATATGTCAAAAAATTTGCATACGTGTCTATGGTATCCCAAGATTACATAATATATTAGAATACATGTATAATACAATATAAGTTAGCTAGGATATGATTTGTTTAGAATTGTTACAATATTTCCCGTAGCTACAATAATCAAAAAAATATCCAATCTTGTTTTACCCATAACTTCTTCGTTTTAAATCCGTTTTGAGTGAATAAAATTGCTATGGTTTCATATTGAACTCTATTTTATGAATCTAAACAGAAAAAGTATAGGTTTATAGTCGAAAATATAAGTTACAAGTCGTTTTTGTAAGAGGTAGTTATTTCAGTCGAAAGAACGACGTCTTGATGACCATTTTGAAAAACATACTTCCACTTTGAGTTTAACCATGATTTTTGAATATAGTTTCATGTTCATAAGAAAAATCATTTTCCCAGAAGAAAAACTTTTAAATCAAAGTTTATCATAGTTTTTAATTAACTAACCCAAAACAGCCCGCGGTGTTACTACGACGGCGTATATCCGGTTTTACGGTGTTTTTTGTGTTTTCGGGTTTTAAATCATTAAGTTAGCATATAATATAGATATAGAACATGTGTTTAGTTGATTTTAAAAGTCAAGTTAGAAGGATTAACTTTTGTGTGCGAACAAGTTTAGAATTAACTAAACTATGTTCTAGTGATTTCAAGTTTAAACCTTCGAATAAGGTAGTTTTATATATATGAATCGAATGATGTTATGAACATCATTACTACCTCAGGTTTTGTGGATAAACCTACTGGAAATGAGAAAAATAGATCTAGGTTCAAAGGATCCTTGGATGGCTTGAAAGTTCTTGAAGCAGAATCATGACACAAAAACAAGTTCAAGTAAGATTTCTACTCGAAATAAGATTGTTATAGTTATAGAAATTGAATCAAAGTTTGAATATGAGTATTACCTTGTATTATAAAGATATCTTACTGGAAATAATAAAGATTTCTTGAGGTTGGATGATCACTTTACAAGATTGGAAGTAAGCTAGCAAACTTGGAAGTATTCTTGATTTTATGAAACTAGAACTTATAGAATTTATGAAGAACACTTAGAACTTGAAGAAAGAACTTGAGAGAGATCAATTAGATGAAGAAAATTGAAGAATGAAAGTGTTTGTAGGTGTTTTTGGTCATTGGTATATGGATTAGATATAAAGGATGTGTAATTTTGTTTACATGTAAATAAGTCATGAATGGTTACTAATATTTTTGTAATTTTATGAGATATTTCATGCTAGTTGCCAAATGATGGTTCCTAAATATGTTAGGTGACTCACATGGGCTGCTAAGAGCTGATCATTGGAGTGTATATACCAATAGTACATACATCTAAAAGCTGTGTATTGTACGAGTACGAATACGGGTGCATACGAGTAGAATTGTTGATGAAACTGAATGAGGATGTAATTGTAAGCATTTTTGTTAAGTAGAAGTATTTTGATAAGTGTCTTAAAGTCTTTCAAAAGTGTATGAATACATATTAAAACACTACATGTATATACATTTTAAATGAGTCGTTAAGTCATCGTTAGTCGTTACATGTAAATGTTGATTTGAAACCTTTAGGTTAACGATCTTGTTAAATGTTGTTAACCCAATGTTTATTATATCTAATGAGATGTTAAATTATTATATTATCATGATATTATGATATATTAATATATCTTAATATGATATATATACATTTAAATGTCGTTACAACGATAATCGTTACATATATGTTTCGTTTCGAAATCATTAAGTTAGTAGTCTTGTTTTTACATATGTAGTTCATTGTTAATATAATTAATGATATGTTTACTTATCATTATCATGTTTATATATATTGTAACAATATCTTAAAATGATTCATATGTAATTAGTAAAACATTGTTATAACGATAATCGTTATATATATCGTTTTCAAGTTTCTTGATTCAGTAGTCTCATTTTTATGTATATAACTCATTGTTAAAATACCTAATGAGATACTTAATTATCATAATATCATGTTAACTATATATGTATCCATATATATGTCATCAAATAGTTTTTACAAGTTTTAACGTTCGTGAATCACCGGTCAACTTGGGTGGTCAATTGACTATATGAAACCTATTTTAATTAATAAAGTCTTAACAAGTTTGATTGTTTAACATGTTGGAAACACTTAATCATGTAAATAACCAATTCATTTAATATATATAAACATGGAAAAGTTCGGGTCACTACAGTACCTACCCGTTAAATAAATTTTGTCCCGAAATTTTAAGCAGTTGGAGGTGTTGACGTATCTTCTGGAAATAAGTGCGGCTATTTCTTCTTCATCTGATCTTCTCATTCCCAGGTGAACTTGGGTCCTCTACGATCATTCCATCAAACCTTAACAATTGGTATCTTGTATAGCTTAAGTCTTTTAACCTCACGATCCATTATTTCGACGGGTTCTTCGATGAATTGAAGTTTTTCGTTGATTTGTATTTCGTCTAACGAAATAGTGAGATCTTCTTTAGCAAAAAATTTCTTCAAATTCGAGATGTGGAAAGTGTTATGTACAGCCGCGAGTTGTTGAGGTAACTCAAGTCGGTAATCTACTGGTCCAACACGATTAATAATCTTGAATGGTCCAATATACCTTGGATTTAATTTCCCTCGTTTACCAAATCGAACAACGCCTTTCCAAGGTGAAACTTTAAGCATGACCATCTCTCCAATTTCAAATTCATTATCTTTTCTTTTAATGTTAGCGTAGCTCTTTTGTTGACTTTGGGCGGTTTTCAACCGTTGTTGAATTTGGATGATCTTCTCGGTAGTTTCTTGTATTATCTCCGGACTCGTAATCTGTCTATCCCCCACTTCACTCCAACAAATCAGAGACCTGCACTTTCTACCATAAAGTGCTTCAAACGGTGCCATCGCAAAGCTTGAATGGTAGCTATTGTTGTAGGAAAATTCTGTTAACGGTAGATGTCGATCCCAACTGTTTCCGAAATCAATAACCCATGCTCGTAGCATGTCCTCAAGCATTTGTATCATCCTTTTGCTCTGCCTATCAATTTGTGGATGATAGGCAGTACTCATGTCTAGACGAGTTCCTAATGCTTGCTGTAATGTCTGCCAGAATCTTGAAATAAATCTGCCATCTCTATCAGAGATAATAGAGATTGGTATTCCATGTCTGGAGACGACTTCCTTCAAATACAGTCATGCTAACTTCTCCATCTTGTCATCTTCTCTTATTGGCAGGAAGTGTGCTGATTTGGTGAGACGATCAACTATTACCCAAATAGTATCAAAACCACTTGCAGTCCTTGGCCATTTAGTGATGAAAGCCATGGTAATGTTTTCCCATTTCCATTCTGGGATTTTGGGTTGTTGAAGTAGACCTGATGGTTTCTGATGCTCAGCTTTGACCTTAGAACACGTCAAACATTCTCCTACATATTTAGCAACATCGGCTTTCATACCCGGCCACCAAAAAAGTTTCTTGAAATCCTTGTACATCTTCCCCGTTCCAGGATGTATTGAGTATCTGGTTTTATGAGCTTCTCAAAGTACCATTTCTCTCATATCTCCAAATTTTGGTACCCAAATTCTTTCAGCCTTATACCGAGTTCCGTCTTCCCGAATATTAAGATGCTTCTCCGATCCTTTGGGTATTTCATCCTTTAAATTTCCTTCTTTTAAAACTCCTTGTTGCGCCTCCTTTATTTGGGTAGTAAGGTTATTGTGAATCATTATATTCATAGATTTTACTAGAATGGGTTCTCTGTCCTTTCTGCTCAAGGCGTCGGCTACCACATTTGCCTTCCCCGGGTGGTAACGAATCTCAAAATCGTAATCATTTAACAATTCAATCCACCTGCGCTGCCTCATGTTCAGTTGTTTCTGATTAAATATGTGTTGAAGACTTTTGTGGTTGATATATATAATACTTTTGACCCCATATAGGTAGTGCCTCCAAGTCTTTAATGCAAAAACAACCGCGCCTAATTCCAAATCATACGTCATATAATTCTGCTCGTGAATCTTCAATTGTCTAGACGCATAAGCAATTACCTTCGTTCGTGGCATTAATACGCAACCGATACCTTGCTTTGAGGCGTCACAATATATCACAAAATCATCATTTCCTTCAGGTAATGACAATATAGGTGCCGAAGTTAACTTTTTCTTCAACAATTGAAACGCTTTCTCCTGCTTATCCCTCCATTCAAATTTCTTCCCTTTATGCGTTAATACAGTCAAGGGTTTTGCTATTTTGGAAAAATCTTGGATGAATCTTCTGTAGTAACCAGCCAATCCTAAAAATTGACGTATATGCTTCAGAGTTTTCGGGGTTTCCCACTTTTCAACGGTTTCAATCTTTGCCGGATCCACCAGAATACCTTCTTTGTTCACTATATGACCGAGGAATTGAACTTCTTCCAACCAAAATGCACACTTTGAAAACTTAACGTACAGTTTTTCTCTCCTTAACAAATCTAGCACTTTTCTAAAATGCTCTTCGTGCTCCTGGTCATTCTTTGAGTAAATAAGTATGTCATCGATGAAAACAATGACAAACTTGTCAAGATATGGCCCACATAATCGGTTTATGAGATCCATGAACAAAGCTGGTGCGTTAGTCAATCCAAACGGCATAAACATAAACTCATAATGACCGTAACGCGTCCTAAAAGCAGTCTTTGGAATATCATCCTCCTTCACCCGCATTTGATGATATCCAGAACGTAAATCGATCTTCGAATAAACCGACGAGCCTTGTAGTTGATCAAATAAGTCGTCGATTCTCAGTAATGGGTAACGGTTCTTGATGGTAAGTTTGTTCAACTCTCGATAGTCGATATACAACCTGAATGTACCATCTTTCTTCTTGACAAACAGAACAGGAGCTCCCCATGGTGATGTACTTGGTCGAATGAAACCACGCTCTAAAAGTTCCTGTAACTGACTTTGTAATTCTTTCATTTCGCTGGGTGCGAGTCTGTATGGAGCACGAGCTATTGGTGCAGCTCCTGGTACAAGATCTATTTGAAATTCAACGGATCGATGTCGGGGTAATCCTGGTAATTCTTTCGGAAATACATCGGGAAATTCTTTTGCGACGGGAACATCACTGATGTTCTTTTCTTCAGGTTTAACTTCCCTGATGTGTGCTAGAATGATGTAACAACCTTTTTTTATTAGTTTTTGCGCCTTTAAACTACTAATAAGATTTAATTTCGCGTTGTTCTTTTCTCCGTACACCATTAAAGGTTTTCCTTTTTCACGCATAATGCGAATCGCATTTTTGTAACAAACGACCTCTGCTCTCACATTTTTCAACCAGTTCATGCCAATTATTACATCAAAACTCCCTAACTTAACTGGTATTAAATCAATTTTAAACATTTCATCCCCTAGTTTAATTTCTCTATTCTGACATATATTATCTGCTGAAATTAATTTACCGTTTGCTAATTCGAGTAAAAATTTACTATCCAAAGGTGTCAATGGGCAACTTAATTTAGCACAAAAATCTCTAATCATATAGCTTCTATCCGTACCCGAATCAAATAAAACATAAGCAGATGTATTGTCAATAAGAAATGTACCCGTAACAAGCACCGGGTCTTCCTGCGCTTCTGCCGCATTAATATTGAAAACTCTTCCGCGGCCTTGCCCATTAGTATTCCCTTGGTTTGGGCAATTTCTAATAATGTAGCCCAGTTTTCCACATTTATAACAAACTACCTCGGCATTATTTGTTCCGACCTTATTTGTTTCTTTATTTTTGTTGTTCTTTGCTCCGTAAACCTCACATTTTGCCGCGCTATGACCACTTCTCTTACACTTGGTGCAAACTGTTGTGCAAAATGCATTCGAATGGTACTCTGCACACCTGAAGCATGGTTGTTTCTGTTGTTTGTTGTTATTGAGGTTGTTGTTGAGATTGTTATTGTTGTTGAAACGGTTGTTGTAGTTGTTGTTGTTGTTGGAACGTTTGTTGTAGTTATTGTTAGGATTACGGTTATTATTGCGATTGTTATTGTGATTGTGGTTGTAATTGTTATTGTTGTTATACTGGTGACTCTTGTCACCATTTTCCTCCCACTTCCTCTTGAGTTGTTTCGTGTTGGCTTCTTCGGCCGCCTGTTCTTTAATTCTCTGATCAATCTAATTTATGAGTTTGTGAGCCATTTGATTTGCCTTCTGTATGGAAGCGGGCTCGTGTGAACTCACATCTTCTTGAATCCTTACTGGTAACCCTTTTACAAACGCGTCGATCTTCTCTTCTTCATCTTCGAACGCTCCCGGACACAATAGGCACAACTCTGTGAATCGTCGTTCATACGTGGTAATGTCGAACCCTTGTGTTCGTAACTCTCTAAGCTCTACCTTGAGCTTATTGACTTTGTTTCTAGGACGGTACTGCTCGTTCATCAATTGCTTGAATGCCGACCACGGTAGTGCGTAAGCAGCATTTTGTCCTACCTGTTCAAGATAGGTGTTCCACCACGTTAACGTAGTACCTGTGAAGGTATGCGTAGCATACTTAACTTTGTCCTCTTCAGTACACTTACTTATGGCAAACACCGATTCGACCTTCTTGGTCCACCGTTTCAATCCAATTGGTCCTTCGGTTCCATCAAATTCCAAAGGTTTGCAGACAGTGAATTCTTTGTAGGAGCATCCTACACGATTTGTTGTGGAATTAGTTCCACTGCTAGAACCAGAGTTATTGTTGTTATTTTGCATTGAGGCCTACACTGCGGCTATGTTCGCATCAAGGAAAATACGGAAGTCTTCCTCGCTCATGTTCAAGTTCTGACGAGTCGTTGGTGCCATTTCCTTCAAAAATAGCCAAAAGAATTAAGTTAATCATATAGAATTTTAAGAGTAGTCAATAGTATTTCGTAGCATAGTATGAACTCATTTATAAAAGCTTTTTCTTCATATTAGCATTTTATAGTTTTAATTCGGGTAGTACCTACCCGTTAAGTTCATACGTAGTAGCTAATATACAATTCAACTACTACAATTCTATATGAAAAAACTGATTATAATAAAATTTCGCGTTAAAATTTTATACAAAATTTTACAAACTTACAATACCACTATTATACATATAGGATGAAATATAGCACATAATAACTTGCTACACGGTAGCTATAAAGGTAATTCTAATTAATACGCAAGTTGTTCAGCAAGGGCAATAAAGACACGTAATTCATAAGTCCAGAAACAGGTCATGCATTCTGGTTTTACTAAAACGACTTCCCATCCTTGGTCTTGTGGAAAGTAACCGTTATGACCATTGGCTCGGCAGCATGTTGTAATGTCCTCAAAAGGACGAGCAATCGTAATGCCCAACAGCCTCGTAGCAATCTAAAAACCTTGTTTCTTACCCCAACTACTGAGTCCGTCACTTGTGGGAATGTTTCATTTAATAGTTGTAATCCGATGTTCTTTTTCTCACTTTGGTGAGAAGCGAACATCACTAACCCGTAAGCATAACATGCTTCTTTATGTTGTATGTTAGAAGCTCTTTCTAATTCACGAAATCCTATGTTGGGATATGTTGAGTCAAAATAGGTTCTTAACCCGTAGCGAAAAATTGTGTTTGGGTTCCCCGCATTTAACGCTTTAAAGAAAACACGGCGTAACTTACAGTCTCCCCAATGTGATATACCCCACCTTTCAAAGGAAAGCCTTTTATAAACTAAGACATTTCTGGAAAGTCTTTCAAATGTTTGACAAGTTAATTTCGCCATAACTAATTGTGCTGATGAATTCTGACCGACTCTAGACAAGATTTCCTCAATCATATCCTCTGGTAGGTCTTCTAAAATATTCGGTTGTCTATCCTTAACATCCATTTTGTTTTTATACTGTAAAACAGACAAGGATTAGATTTGTAAAAGATAATTAATAAACAATACAAGCAATTTTTACATAGAACATAAAAGTACAAGCACACTACAATACATATAATACACAACATGATTACAACCCTCTAATCTGAATCACTGGTTTCTTCTTCTTCGGACTTGGTTCATTTTCCTAATTTTCTAGGGATATATGGTGGTCCTCTAATACGAGCAGTCATTTTCCACAATGGTTTAGAAAAATCTGGTGGTTTAGAGGTTCCCGGGTTATTGGTACATTTTAGGAAATACGAACGTTGCCGATACATATAAAGTTCATCGGGGTTGGAATCGGGTTTCTCTATTTTTATACCTTTTCCCTTATTATTTTCTTTTGCTTTATTAAATTGGGTCGAGGTAATTTCTATAACATCATCGGAATCCTCATCGGGATCCGATTCATCGAAAAATTGGTAATTTTCCCAATATTTTGCTTCCTTGACGGAAACACCATTGACCATTATTGACTTTGGTCCGTTGGTTGAGGATTTTCTTTTATTAAACCGATTTACTGTAGGTATCAATATTTCTTCCTCCGGAACCTCTTCTTCTTCCGGTTCTTCCTCTTCCGGTTCCTCCTCTTCCGGTTCCTCTTCTTCCGGTTCCTCCTCTTCCGGTTCCTCTTCTTCTGGTTCCTCCTCTTCCGGTTCCTCTTCTTCGGGAATTTGTGAATCTTCCTAAAGTATATTCGACTCTTCATTATTATTAGGTGAGTCGATGGGATTTGTACTAGAGGTAGACATATATCACACAATATCAAACACGTTAAGAGATTAATATATCACATAATATTTACATGTTAATAATATATAGTTTCCAACAAAAAAATGTTAAGCAATCGTTTTTGAAGAAAAACACGGTCGAAGTCCAGACTCAATAATGTATCCTAACAAACTCGGTAAGACACGTTAATGCAAAAATTCGGGTTCTCTAAGACCAACGCTCGGATACCAACTGAAATGTCCTGTTCATATTGATTATAAATGTTCCATATTAATTTATTTCGTTGCGAGGTTTTGACCTCTATATGAGACGTTTTTCAAAGACTGCATTCGTTTTTAAAACAAACCATAACCTTTATTTTATCAACAAGGTTAAAAAGTCACCACTTAGATTATCCAGAAATGATAATCTAACAAATATCACACTTACACACTACCAATACATATTGGTTTACAAATATTAATATGTTACAATAAAATAAATCTCGAATGCAGTTTTAAAAAATATTATACAAGCATGCTGACACCAAATCTTGTCTATATAATAACATGGAACAGCGGAAGCTCTTAATAATCACCTGAGAATAAACTTTCTTTAAACGTCAACAAAAATGTTGGTGAGTTATAGGTTTAACCTATATATTTAACAAATCGTAATAATAGACCACAAGATTTTATATTTCAATATACACCCCATACATAGAGATAAAAATCATTCATATGGTGAACACCTGGTAACCGACCTTAACAAGATGCATATAGAATATCCCTTATCATTCCGGGACTCCCTTCAGACATGATGAATTCGAAGTACTAAAGCATCCGGTAGTTTGGATGGGGCTCGTTGGGCCCGATAGATCTATCTTTAGGATTCACGTTAATTAGGGTGTCTGTTCCCTAATTCTTAGATTACCAGACTAAAAAGGGGCATATTCGGTTTAATAATCCAGCCATTGAATGTAGTTTCACTTACTTATGTCTATTTTGTAAAACATTTATAAAACTGCATGTATTCTCATCCCAAAATATTAGATTTTAAAAGTGGGACTATAACTCACTTTCACAGATTTTTACTTCGTCGGGAAGTAAGATTGGCCACTGGTCGATTCACGAACCTATAACAAATATGTACATATATATCAAAGTATGATCAAAATATATTTACAATATTTTTAATACGTTGTGCTGTTTTAAGTTTATTCAGTCAGCTGTCCTCGTTAGTGACCTACAACTAGTTGTCCATAGTTAGATGTACAGAAATAAATTGATATATATTATCTTGACCCAATCCACGACCCAGTGTATATACGTCTCAGGCTAGATCATAACTCAAAGTATATATATTTTTGGAATCAACCTCAACCCTGTATAGCTAATTCAAACATTACTGCATATAGAGTGTCTATGGTTGTTCCAAATAATATATATATACATGGGTCGATATGATATGTCAAAATATTTGCATACGTGTCTATGGTATCCCAAGATTACATAATATATTAGAATACATGTATAATACAATATAAGTTAGCTAGGATATGATTTGTATATAATTGTTACAATATTTCCCGTAGCTACAATAATAAAAAAAATATCCAATCTTGTTTTACCCATAACTTCTTCGTTTTAAATCCATTTTGAGTGAATCAAATTGCTATGGTTTCATATTGAACTCTATTTTATGAATCTAAATAGAAAAATTATAGGTTTATAGTCGGAAATATAAGTTACAAGTAGGTTTTGTAAGAGGTATTCATTTCAGTCGAAAGAACGACGTCTTGATGACCATTTTGAAAAACATACTTCCACTTTGAGTTTAACCATGATTTTTGGATATAGTTTCATGTTCATAAGAAAAATCATTTTCCTAGAAGAAAAACTTTTAAATCAAAGTTTATCATAGTTTTTAATTAACTAACCCAAAACAGCCCGCGGTGTTACTACGACGGCGTATATCCGGTTTTACGGTGTTTTTCGTGTTTTCAGGTTTTAAATCATTAAGTTAGCATATCATATAGATATATAACATGTGTTTAGTTGATTTTAAAAGTCAAGTTAGAAGGATTAACTTTTGTTTGCGAACAAGTTTAGAATTAACTAAACTATGTTATAGTGATTTCAAGTTTAAACCTTCGAATAAGGTAGTTTTATATATATGAATCGAATGATGTTATGAACATCATTACTACCTCAGGTTTTGTGAATAAACCTACTGGAAATGATAAAAATAGATCTAGCTTCAAAGGATCCTTGGATGGCTTGAAAGTTCTTGAAGCAGAATCATGACACAAAAACAAGTTCAAGTAAGATTTCTACTCGAAATAAGATTGTTATAGTTATAGAAATTGAATCAAAGTTTGAATATGAGTATTACCTTGTATTAGAAAGATATCTTACAGTAAATAAGAAAGATTTCTTGAGGTTGGATGATCACTTTACAAGATTGGAAGTAAGCTAGCAAACTTGGAAGTATTCTTGATTTTATGAAACTAGAACTTATAGAATTTATGAAGAACACTTAGGACTTGAAGATAGAACTTGAGAGAGATCAATTAGATGAAGAAAATTGAAGAATGAAAGTGTTTGTAGGTGTTTTTGGTCATTTGTATATGGATTAGATATAAAGGATGTGTAATTTTGTTTACATGTAAATAAGTCATGAATGATTACTAATATTTTTGTAATTTTAAGAGATATTTCATGCTAGTTGCCAAATGATGGTTCCCACATGTGTTAGGTGACTCACATGGGCTACTAAGAGCTGATAATTGGAGTGTATATACCAATAGTATATACATCTAAAGCTATGTATTGTACGCGTACGAATACGGGTGCATACGAGTAGAATTGTTGATGAAACTGAACGAGGATGTAATTGTAAGCATTTTTGTTAAGTAGAAGTATTTTGATAAGTGTCTTGAAGTCTTTCAAAAGTGTATGAATACATATTAAAACACTACATGTATATACATTTTAACTGAGTCGTTAAGTCATCGTTAGTCGTTACATGTAAATGTTGATTTGAAACCTTTAGGTTAACGATCTTGTTAAATGTTGTTAACCCAATGTTTATTATATCTAATGAGATGTTAAATTATTATATTATCATGATATTATGATATATTAATATATCTTAATATGATATATATATACATTTAAATGTCGTTACAACGATGATCGTTACATATATGTCTCGTTTCGAAATCATTAAGTTAGTAGTCTTGTTTTTACATATGTAGTTCATTGTTAATATACTTAATGATATGTTTACTTATCATTATCATGTTTATATATAGTGTAACAATATCTTAAAATGATTCATATGTAATTAGTAAAACATTGTTATAACGATAATCGTTATATATATCGTTTTCAAGTTTCTTGATTCAATAGTCTCATTTTTATATATATAACTCATTGTTAAAATACCTAATGAGATACTTACTTATCATAATATCATGTTAACTATATATATATATCCATATATATGTCATCATATAGTTTTTACAAGTTTTAACGTTCGTGAATCACCGGTCAACTTGGGTGGTCAATTGACTATATGAAACCTATTTCAATTAATCAAGTCTTAACAAGTTTGATTGCTTAACATGTTGGAAACACTTAATCATGTAAATAACCAATTCATTTAATATATATAAACATGGAAAAGTTCGGGTCACTACATGACAAGTCTCATAGCTCTAATCTCTTGTAGAGAGAGTAGGGGATTAGGTTGATACTTTCTCCTAAATCTGCTAGGGCATGAATGGTTCCAGATTGGTAGATCGAACACAGAAAAATGAATCGGCCCATATCTCCTAGCTTTGGTGGTAGAGTGTTTTTGAGTAATGCTGAGCATTCTTCATTCAGCAGAATTTTGTTAGAATCTGGTATCCTCTCCTTTGTATAGAGAAGCCTTCAGATGTATCTTTTCTGGTTGGGGAATTTAGACATGGTGTCCATGAATCTTCCATCGAGCTTGAAGGAATCAAGCTTGGATGGTTCCTCCTGTAGCCTTCCAGGATAGGGTACACGCATTGGAGTTGCAGGGGTCAGTCTGAGTATATGTCGATTTGTTCTTGAGCCTAGCTGACCTTCTCCGTGGTTCTTCCTCTGGAATTACGGAATCCATTTGCTTAGCTTCCTCTATGTGGGGATTTTAGATAGTATTACTGGGTAACCTTTCACGTGGTCGGTTTTCAAGGCGTTGTGATAACTGTCCGAGCTGCGTCTCCAGACTTTTGAGCAGAGCTAATTGATTTCTCATTAGTATCTCTGTCTGAACTTGTCTGGCTGTAGTTCTCTGATTTAGCTGTTGTTGTCCTTGAATGAATTGAGTCAATTGATCATCAGCTACGAGAGTGGGGTTAGTTGCTTTTGTAATCTAGGTGGTAGGGAAATTTTCCTCGACTGGTGGACCAGTGAGTGGAAGTGGTTGATCGTAGGACAATTGAGATTCTTAGGATGGGTAAGGTGGGTAGCGATAACAAAAAGGTTGGTTGCTTCGTTGAAATTGATTAACCCTAGGTTGTTGATTGAATCCAGGATTTGGTGGATGAGCTGAGTATTGAACGTAACAGACTGAACCGTCAGGGTTTTCATACTCAACTTGATATTCTTCAGCGGGTTATGGGTTGGTACAATTAACACAAGCCTGAGCTTGGTTGACCTGTTGCAGCTGCGTCTTCAATTCTCCAAGTTGTTTAGCGAGAGATTCCATCTTATCTGTGAGGGATTTGATGGCCTCTGTTTGATTGTTAAGTACAGAGAGTGAGGCAGATAATGAAGTTATTTCACCACTGTTCCAGTCATGATGATGCATTGTCATATTCTCGAGCAATTTTTCCAAGCTTCGTCTGCGATTTGGTTTATCAGATTTCCTTGAGCTGCTGCATCGATCGTCGTTCTATGATTTATCGTAAGACCATTGTAGAAAGTACAGATTTGAGCTGATCATTCTAGCTGGTGATTAGGGCACTTCTTCAGCAGGGTTTTGAATCGCTCTCATGCAGTGTAAAGAGATTCATCATAACTTTGTTTGAAGTTAATGATGTCATTCTTTAGTTTGGTTTGTTTGGAAGAAGGGAAATATTTGGTTAGGAATTTAGTAGCCATCTCCGTCCATGACGAGATGGAAACTTTTTCCAGTCCTTCGAACTATGTTTTAGCATGATGAGCGAGAGAATAGGGAAATAAGTATAGTCGGACTATATCTTGTCCTATCCCTGGTTGTTTGTAGGAGTTCAAAAGAGATATCAATTTATCAAGTTGAGAATTAGGATCGTCATTCGGTATTCCATGAAACTGACAGCTATTTTGGATGAGCTGGATGATATGATGTTTTAACTCGAAAGAGTGTCCTTGATTCTCTGGAAATCTGATTGGTCCTCCTAGACCGTCAATCGAGGGTTTGGTATTTACTGCTAAAGTAACGCGTAATGCCATTTGATTTCTGATTCGTGCTTCCTTGCGTGATTTAGAGATTATTGCGTCTGAATCAGGTACGAATAACAACGGCCCTGGTCTAGATCGAGTTTGGGTCATACACTGGGTATGCCTTTTTGTTTTTCATTTTAAGCAGATAAACTAAATTTCTAAGGTAATCTAAGGTAATTCTAATGTAATATAAGGTAATCTTAATCTAAGGTAGTCTAAAGTAATCTAATTTAGTCTAAGATAAGCTAACTATCCTAAGGTTGAATATGTTTTTGGTTCTGGCTACCGATTCCCTGGTATTTCGATAACAAAGCTTCGCACGAACTATTCAACAAACCAAGCGGCCAGGCCGACTACGGAGAGGCAGGATCCTTTTGGTCCCAATATAATTGGAGACTGTTTGGAAAATCCAACAACTAAGTCTGTGTATAATTGTCTTTCTTAGACACCACTAAATGCTTGTGAATAAGTTTGATAGAGAGCAGTATTTTCTGATACCAGTTCCCGGGCAGCGGCGCCAAAAACTACCTTCCCACTTGATATGGCCGAAACGGACGGTTTTATTTGTGCGGTGTCGTTAGGTCGCAATACGTCAGAATCAACCACCAAGAGGGGGGGGGGGGGTACTGTTTTAAATTTATATTTAGCGGGGACTAAATCGTACCACTCCTTATTATGAGTAAGGGAAGTATGACATAGAGTCGTATTTTTAAGATATCGGTAGAATCGAACCTATATCAAAGCTTAAGATAGTTATGAAGGAGTAGTGTTTACCTAATTTTAGGCTTTTCTATTTTATAAGACAGATAAAGTAAATGCGATAAAATTTGTAATTCAGATAAAGTGAAAACAAGTGCATACTATGATTTCATCAGTTATTTTGCCGAGATTATGGAATGTTGGCTCATGAATAGGCAGAGGCCTTGTATTCATTACACTGGTCCTAAACGCCCCTGTCGTAAGACATGTCACTGGGTAATGCGATAGGCTTGAAGATTTCGAACAGACAGAAACGTCCCTTACCCCCGACGCCCGTGCAGTCTGACTACAGGCATACACGTTCAGACGGCTCATCCAATTGAGCGACTCGGTTGGATGATATATTAACATTCCACAAAGGTCTAAACTTTCTTAAGCATAATAGAATACAGGGTTTACCATATCCGAGAGACGTGATGTGTTTCAATGCTTTCGTTAATGATTGGTTTTAAAAGATAGTTAGACCCTTAAAAAGAGTTTAACCATAGAGAACACCATGGCCAAGTCAGGTTGACTTCTATGAACACGTTCGGTTATCCTACCGGTCCAATACTTTATTTGTTTAAACAAACAGTTTCTTAATTAACTAAGAATCCCTCAAGCGGGGTGCAATGCTTGAGACTGCGTTATGGTGCAGTGTACTAATCAGCACTGGCCGTGTTCCATGACCTTACTTAGCAGAGGTACAGCTTACAACAACCGTTGTGCTTCATCATGCACGTACGAAGTTTATATGCTTAGTGACTACACTAGCATGGTCTGGGACCGATAATGTACTAAGGGTCTAGTCAGATGTTTCACTACGAAAGAGTCCTCAATCAGAATCCAAAGCTTGATAGACTTACTACAACCGGTGTGCCTCAGTCGATCTTACGTGTATCCGATAGACTTCTCTTACCAAGGGGTGACACAGATAGTGTACTCTAAATCGGGGTTCGCGACTTCCCAATAACATAGCTAATAACTACGTTCTATTAGTTGGAAAAGCGATTGAGTTCAAAGCATAATCGGAAAGCATTTCAACAACATACACAAACCATAACATTATTTCGGCATTATAACTACTTACATCATTGCATACACTAAAGATAACTACTCGCTAATCATGGCAACAATATCACAGAACATAATGATAGAATACATTATATAAAGATAAGGGATAGAAGTACCAGTAGATTAAACGAGTCCCGAATACAAAAGTGACAACTTTAAACTCCAGACCGCTCCTAATACAATCTTCGGCGTTCTTCTTCGGGTACTAGGTTTCCCGCACGGAGTCGAAGACCTTGAGAGTATGACTAATATTGTACAAGAGAGAGAAAGAAGTGAATTGAAGTGTGTGTTGGAATAAATGACAAAGACCCTTTAAATAAGCTTGGATTTTGCCTGCAAACGGCTGGCAGGCCGTTTGGCAGGCCGTTTGCAGGGGCCGTTTGCCAGGCCAGCCTGTTTGCAGGGGCCGTTTATTTGAGCTATTTAGCAGGCCATTTGTGAGCCAGGCAGGTCGTTTGGCAGGCCATTTGGCTTGCCTGGTTCCCTGGATCGTAACTTGATTTCTTGTCTGTCACCGTTTTCGCTCTAGAATCTTCGTTTTAGCTCCGATTCTCTTGATTCTTTTTGCACCGTCTTCGTAATTACTTGTTCTTCAATTCTAACTGACGAAGTGGGTATTTTGCTGATAAAGTTCGAATCTTTCTTGTTTTTGGGCCTTAATACCTGGGTGAAAACGTGACTTTTTAGCCGATATCAGACTCCTTAATGAGGTACAATATGTGTTAGATAACAGGTAAATATGTGTGTTACACGGAATATGTTTCCTCACAATGAAGAAATCTAGATAGTTACATATACTCTGCACGTTCTATTTCTTCCTTCCTTTAGAAACCTAAAACTCTCTACTGCTCTTAAATCCTAAAATAAAGAAGTGTAAATCAAAGCTTGTGATTTCATGCATCTAATTCAAGTGTTTTCAAGGATCAAAACAAGGTAAATATCTCAAATTTTAGGTGAATTAAATTGGGTTGTGAGTTGGTGTTTTGAAAATTAAGTGCTTTGAATGTGTTTGTTACGCTTTTTTCTAATTAAAAAATAGTTTCTATATGTGTTATATGGTATTATTGAGCTTTTGGATTGATCAAAACAAGCAGAAATCAAGTTTTGGGTGCAAAATACCTAAAAACGACGAGTTGGTGCTGTTCTTCCACTCCCACACGTTTGACAGCTCAACCGCGCATTTGACAGCTCAATCACACAAGTGACCACGCGTTTGAGCATAACCACGCGTTTGAGCTCAACCGTATGAGTGAGCTTAACCACGCGTGAAACGATCCCAAACCAACTTAACATTTAACTTGTAAAGTATGACACACATTTTTATTTTTATTTTATTTTTAAATTTTTTTTGTTTTTTGAAAACATTGATGATAACCATCATAACCACAACTAGATTACATCCACTGTTCAAATGCTAGTACAAGTTTAGACAATACATCAAGTTAAGTGATTACATCACTGGGTACACGAGACCCATAAGTTTTGACCAAAACAACTCTTTAATGAGCATGACCATCGGAACCATTACCAAAAGTGCCTTCCAAAATTCGCCACAAGCAAGCTAGGCCAAACTCTTACCCTTGTCCTTCGAAGTGCCACAATCTATAAAAATATGTAAACAATGAAGGAGTAAGCTACAACGGTTAGTGAGTGTAATACTTATATGCATACATACATAAACCACTTACTTGCGCAACTTACACATAACCGCATACAAGATAGCATCACTAACACAAATAAACACAACCAAGTACAAGCTAGCTTGTTAATTACATAAACAAGAATATAACAGGCTACACAACCAAAATACAACATACGAACGTAAAAATGGTTAACCATTCCCAAATGTGTTAATCATCAAATTAATAGCATCAACAACCCCATGTACATGGCTAACAAAGGCGCCTCCCGGATGGCACCACCATATATACCCGAATGTGGTCAACGAAAAGTGTGGTCTCAATTGGTAACACTTCCCACATCCTTACAAGTGGCCAACAAATAGTGGACTTCAAGGTAATCGCACTCACCACTTTCCCCCAAACACAATGTGGCCAACAAAGAGTGAGTCATACATTAGAGATATCACTCACCACAATGCACCGAGTGGCCAACAAAGAGTAAAATCCTTCACAAACGGATAGTACTCGCCACTAACCAGCAAGAAAACAATTCATATACACATACATATAAATACTCCACTCACCTTGAGCAATTGATGAGTCAAAACCTCTCTAGGACTTCAAGATTGCTCCAAAAGCAAGTCACCTATCACAATTACAACAATCAAACTATAAACACTAGTAGCTTGACCCAAAAACCCACAAGTGCCAACTTGACCCAAATTGCACCCAAAACATCAAATAGGTCAAACAAAACCCAAACTCCCCAAATTGCTAAAAGCTAGTGATTTGGTCCCAAACCCAACGAAATACAACTCATTGTCTAGTACTGGGAGCACTTCAAGACCCAATTCAACAAAATGAGCCATTTTGAACCAATTTGGGTTTACACCCAAAATTAACTACCAAAGACACCCATTAGGGTTCCATTCTCCAACAAGATCACTAATACTAGTGATTATTCCCAAATTGCAAGTCTACATATGTTCAAAACATTTTCCAACCCAAAACTAGCCAACAAGGGTCAACAACACCTACCACTAGCTTCATACACCCATTTGTAAGCTATATGGATTTTATCAACAACATGCAAGTTCAAACCCTAACACCAAATTGAATGAAAATTGGAGTTAGGACTTACCACCACTATCACCATGTAGCTAGAAGCAAGGTAAACAATGTTAACTCTTGCACTTTGGTGAGATTCAACCTCCTTCCTCCTTAAATCATGCTTTCTCTCACTAAAAGTGGGTTTCTCATTCTAAAAGAGATGAGAGGATTTGTGGATGTGAAATGGAATGCAAATGAGCTTCGAGTTCAGTTCCATCAGCCTTAAACCCATCCACATGTGAAAAGACCCAATTGCCCTTCATTTAGAACCCTTAAAAAGGGTTCTAATCCCAGATCTGTTGCTAGAATGTTGTTCCATACAATGGAACGTCGTTCCTAATTTAGAACGTCGTTCCTTTTCAGAGGAACGTCGTTCCTGAAATGGCCTCTAACTAGTTCTGTTCACTGGTACCCATTTCCCTTGATCACAACGTCGTTCCTAGTGTTGGAACGTCGTTCCTTCATCTGGAACGTCGTTCCTCTATTCTGGAACGTCGTTCCTTCCTCTGATGTAAA
Organism: Rutidosis leptorrhynchoides; assembly: GCF_046630445.1. Lineage (NCBI taxonomy): Eukaryota > Viridiplantae > Streptophyta > Magnoliopsida > Asterales > Asteraceae > Rutidosis > Rutidosis leptorrhynchoides. The sequence continues at coordinate 198,506,845 of NC_092335.1, forward strand.
GTTTGATTCTGATGTAAATTTTGAAAATGCAAAGTATAAGTAGACTTTTCTTGACACTTTCTGATGACACTCTCTGGTGACACTTTCTGGTGACACTTTCAGGATTTTACAACTCTTCTCCACTTAAACTGGATCACGTCCAAATCAACGCGTTATGAAAAATGGGGTGCTACAACTCTCCCCCACTTGGATCCGATCGCGTCCCCGCTATCCACGCAGACACTAGAAGTTTAGCACTTCTCCATCGAACACCTTCACCTACAATGCAGAATCATGTTCAATGAATTCCTTAGCCGAAACCTCGACCATCAACATCCAATCATTCTCAGGGCACTAACAGTCCAATCATTCTACTCACACCTGTTTTACCCATCCAAGAATCAATTTAGGACAACGTCACCACACACAACTATCCTCCACGATTCCCTGGCACATTCTAACTTACGACTTAGAGTATTATAACCAACCGACAATCCATTTGGGTCATTCGAACCACGCACACGGTGATAGAATTTCCCATACACTCTTTGGTATCTCCCACCGACAAACAATCTTACTCAACTCACAATTCGTACATCACTACCATGTGGACCTTCGCCTTGACCGTACATTAAGGATGATCTTGCCACTTCACGCACATACAAGTCCTCAATACTCTAGAGAGTTCACTCTCGAATGCATTCACCATCCACATGCCTCTACATGAGACAATCAAAGTCAATACCCTACGTCCCTAGTCCGCTCACCAAATGGGACGACTTCCGACTATCGCTCGAACACGCCTACTAAACCGAGGAAACATTGTACCCTCCGGGTACATACTCCCCCACTTAGGGTTTTAACACCATACTTTCACTGCAAAGATGATATCCCGCGGAATTCAACATTCCTTAATACGCATGACCAGTCCCAACGTTGGCCATAACACCAATCTTTCACGGACTTACTGCAAGGTATTCGAACCTCAAATTTTCAAATCAGTCAATTCGTTAACGCCCACTAAACACCACATCCAATCATAGTTGTAACTTCGGGTTTCTCACTGGTACCCAAGTACAAAGTAACCACACCATCGGAGTCAAACATCACTCTAGCATGTATAAGGGGGAACCTGACACAGTGTTATGTAACTCCCACCACTACCATCGAGACTCAAGAACTCGACTCTACGGGATCTACTCCCAGTTTTACACGTCACTCGACGTCTCCTAGTGGTAATTGTCCTAAATGTCCTTGGGTGTTATTATATGTTATTTTAATAATTATATGTTTATAATTATTTAATTATATAGTTGAGACCAGTTTGTGACAAGGGTCACAGAACAAGTTTGTTTATTTAATTTGGACCTCGTTTGGACTACTTAATGAGGTGTTTTGTATTTTAGATAACTGGTAAATACCCGTGTGTATCACGGAAGAGATTTCCTCCCAATGAAGGGAACCCCTTTGTGTTAAAAACCCTGGCTTCCTCTTATTTCTTTTTTGGGAAACATCAAACACCGAACTTACACACACAAATCCTCACAAACCCTAACCCTTGATTCTCATTTTTGTGTTAAATTGAAGTTGGGAAATCATTCCTTGTGATTTCATAAATCCAACAAGGTAAACTAATCAGATTTTCATAGCCAAATCAGTTTGCAAAATGGGTTTTTGGTTTAGGTTTTGGTAAAAGTGGATTTTGTGTCAAAAAGTGATTTGAATGTGTTGTTTATGTCAAATTGATGTTAGAAAACGTTTGTATATGAGTTATATATGTTTCCTAAATAATTTGTAGTGTCAAAATAGTGCAAAAACGAGATTTGGGGCTCAAAATGACGAAAACAGCGACCTGATGCTGATGAACAGCTCCCGTACGGTTGCAGGATGCATCCGTACAGTTACGAGGTGTATCCAGACCATTTCCGATGCAACTAGGCGATTGCAGGTGCAACCGGATGGTTGCAGGTGCAACCGGGCAGTTGCAGGTGCTTCCGCGCGGTTGCAGTCTGACAGCTTTTTGGAAAACTTGTTTTGGCCGTAACTTTCAAACCGTAACTCCGTTTTTGATGAGTAAACTACCGTTGGAAATGTAATGAGATTTACTTTCTAATAGTGAAGTTTTGAAACACTGAATAAAACTTTAATTTGGGTCAAAATGATGGGATAACGCGTATGCCTCGTTCTACACGCTTGGGATAGTTGCAATTGGATGGGGAACCATGTAAACTTGTTATATATGGATATATTAGGCTATATGATGTTGTTTAGAATATGAATTGATGATATCATTGATTAAATATGTGCTAACTTGAGATATGATATTCTCAGGTAATAAGGAACGGCGAAGGCTCAATAATATAAGACTTCTGAGTTCTTGCTGATTATCAGGTGAGTGGGACTATCTTAACTGTTATATGTATGTAGTAGTGGGTTATGCTACTATTATCCTGCCATGTTATACCTAATGAGTTAGCATATGATGTTTATGCTTATGTGATTATTATGTGCACTTGGGTATTATCGGCTATGATGTCTAGTCGGTAATCAGCTTTGGGTATAAAGCTGAGTATAAGGTCAACCTTGCTGTCAGGTTGAGTTCAAGAGTTACTGTTCGTGTAGTATAGTTTGAATGACACATCCCCTGCGTCCGGATTACTATGTGAGAGAGACAGTAATAGGAACTTTCGGTAAACTCTAGTCCGATCAGCTAGTAGTTAATGGCCCGTACAAGCCGCCGAGCCTAGTGTTACCATTCTGGTTTACCATGTTGAGGTTATGTCTTTGTACTTAGCTTGATGCTAGATACCCATGATTGTTCAGATATTTCCATTCACTTAGCTTTATGCTAACCCCCACAGTTCCTCCCTTACAAGTTAAGCTTGCATGCTATAGTTTTGGGAGTGGTTGCTTTTGGATATATTTGACATGCTACACTCTGATGTCTGTATTTCGATACTGTTAAGTTATGGTTTTGTAATAACGTAACACCTGGTTACTGTAATAACTGTGCTTTGGATTATTACTTAAATATGTTTGTAAGTATATGATAGTGCTCCAAATGAACATATATTTAGTCGCAATATCATCCCAATATGTAAAGTTTTCAGTTACAATTGTTCTATTTTTATGTAATAATCGTTTAAATAAATAAGCACTAAGATAAAAGAAGAAAATAATGATTTGAAGATGCAAATGACCAAAAAGCTCAAATATACAAGATACAATATAAGTGGTTCAAATTATTGATGAGAAACGTCTAAAAATTACAAGAGTACAAGTCGCGGAATGTAAAGTACAAGATATCTAAGCACACAAAAAGACGTTCAAAAATCCATAACCGAGACATAAATCGGGCGTAAATGAGTGAGACATCGGAGCTAAAATTACGAGTCAACTATGCACAAGAATATAATATAATATATATATAATTATATAAAATTATATATATTATATTATATATTATTAAAATCGAGCAGCCCACGTTTTTAAAAGCAAAAATATCTGTCCCAACTGACCATGCGATCACATGGCCTGAAAGCACAAATCGCATGCGATCGCATGAACCCAGAATCCTGGCAAGGTCCTATAAATTGCAATGTTTTCAGCCGAATTTTACACACTCTTTTCATTCCTTCTTCTGTAAACATAAATATATTTATATTATAATTTTAATATAAGTTAATTTTAATAATAAAGTTATGGTTTAGTTAGGTTATTGTAAAAAATGTTTTGCGCATTTTAATTCGAAACTCTGTCCGGGTAACGCTACGCGATAAATAATCACTGTAGGCTATGTTCTTCTTTTTTAAATTAATGTCTCGTAACTAAGTTATTATTATACTTATTTGAGCCGAAGTAATTGTGATGTTGGGCTAAATATTAAGATGGGGTTATTGGATTTTGTACCATAATTCGGGTTTGGACAAAAGACCGACACTTGTGAACATTGGACTATTGACTGTTAATAGGTAGGAGGTATTGTCTAATTGAATGACAACTCATTGGAACCTGTTGAACCTATCTTCAAATTAGTTAATCTAATAATTATTAAATTGATTACGAATGTCCTATTTAGTGACGTTTATACGACATCGTTTACAATCATTTAATTAATCAATTGGATTGGGTAATTGATTATTCATTTTGGCCATGTGGATAAAATGATATACCATGGACTAATTAACACAGGGGTGGATTACATACAAGGGTAATTGGTGTAATTGTTAACAAACTATTAAAACCTTAGATTACACGCAGTCGATAACCTGGTGTAATTATTAACAAGGTATTAAAACCTTGTTACAGTTTAAGGCCCTAATTAGTTGGAATATTTAACTTCGAGAATAAGGTTAATTTGACAAGCATTTTATAATTATGACCGATGGACTATTATGGACAAAAACCAAATAGGTATCAAATAATCCAAGACAAAGGACAATTAATCCAGGGTAATAAATTAAAATCAAAACGTCAAACATCATGATTACGGAAGTTTAAATAAGCATAATGCTTTTATTTCATATTTCATCGTACCTTTATTTACTGTCATTTTAATTACTGCAATATACTTTATCGCAATTTAAATTCTGTCATTTATATTATCGTCATTTATCTTTACGCTTTATTTAAAATCGACAAACCGGTCATTAAACGATAAAAACCCCCTTTTATATATTATTATTACTATATATAATTATTATATATATATTTTATATAAATATAGTTGTTAAAAATATAGTACGTAATCGCTAGCTCCCTGTGGAACGAACCAGACTTACTAAAAACTACACTACTCTACGATTAGGTACACTGTCTATAGTGTTGTAGCAAGGTTTAGGTATATCCCATCTATATAAATAATTAAAACTTGTGTAAATTGTACCGTATTTCGTAGTAAACAATAATAGTATTTCGTATACACCGCTGCACACATCAGTACAATATGTGTTTATGTTTCCGCTGTGATTTTAAAAAAAAATGTACGATGTTACATCATGGCTTAACGCCCACAACTTTCCTAACAACACCCGATAGTCACAACCCACCTGGGCCACATAGCTAGCCTATCAACACTTCAACTCATCACTAAGGATATGCTTGGGAACACCAAGGCTTACACCCTTCCGCACACTATCACAACTGTTAACACGTCCACCCTCACTCATCAAAGCTAGTCAACAACCATGGAACTACTCGCACACATACGTGGTCGACGAAAGCACCTCTCAAATGCACTACCATGCATACACACATGAAAAAGTGGCCAACAAAGAGTGAACAACACTCGCCACACATCTCACACACAATAGTGGTCAACAAAGAGTGAGATCTTATGGAATCACTCACCACATTGCATCGAGTGGCTAATGAAGAGTGAATCCGTATACCAGTATATCACTCGCCACTTTACTCTTAGGCGAACAACAATACACAATATCCTAGAAAAAGGGACGTACACACGTTGTACACCACACGACTCACGCGGTATAGATACATGAATTTGAGTGAACCGAACACATGGATAACACTCTAGTGGACCCGATGCATGGAAATCACTAAACCACAACCACCGTAAGCAACTAAACTAATTATATAGCATATAAGCATTCTACCCGCTAGATCACTATCACGAGTAACACCCCACTGGTCTCACTCGAGTGAGTTTAATGACCCGAATACAACCCAAATTCCCATGCAACAAGAGGCTCAAACACTAGAGTCATGACACTAGAGTCAAGAGGCAAAACTGAAAAGAAGTGAAAAGCAGTCCTGACCCAAGCATTAATGTCATCGTCTTTGAGTATATCTCCCGACATCCAACTTTAAATATGAAACTAGGATATGAGGATTCGTGGAAGATACGTGCTATCTGCTTCGTAACGTAGGTGGCAATGTTGACTCGATCTGGTTCAAGATGTGAAAATGGATTGTTGCGTCTTACTTCTTCCGCTACTACGTCTCGTTACTCTTTCATAATCAGATCAGCGTGGTGATCAATTGTTACGTAAATCACTAGCATGTCTGGTGTGCTTTCGAAATTATTTCTTTCCAAGAGAGCGAAGAGGCTGTGAATATCTTCGATCATTTTCAAATCAGAGTGATAAGTCGAGCGTCCGGTGGAAAGATCCATATGCTTCCGGATGAGAGTCAGTAACGGAAGTGCATATCCGGCCAAGGCGTTGTAAACCTTAGAGTAAATAATCTTCTGATCTCGAAAAAATCTTGTCTCGAGGATAGTGTGAACCACTGAATTGTGCTCTCGTTGCCTTTCTTCACGGTAGATATGATCGTGAAGAGTATTGATAAAGTCTTGAATGCACCCTTCTAAGATTTCAACGTTATTGTCTTATCTCTGTAGATAGAGGTTGTATTCGTCTCGGATAGCCATGATCAATTGTTGATTTACGGATGACTTTGAGAATATATTCAAATTCATCGGTGTCATTGATGAAAGTTATCAGGTAGGCGTGATTGGATATGAATGGAATCTGATCTGAAGAAGTGTCCGGCTCCTCCTGATCTGGTTCGGGTGGAGAATATGAGTCATCCAGAATTTCTTCATGTTGCTCTTCCTCCTTATCATCGGTATAGTATTCTTCTGTGGATTCGTCTGATGAACGGGCTTCTTCAGTATTCTAGTGCTTCACTTCGACACTTGCAGGGTCAATTTCTATATCTTTAGCCTCAGCCTCATCATTTTTCTTCTTAAAACAAATGATTGAACTGTGATCTTCTATCTCGAGCCTCATTAATTCTTCGTGACATTCCAAGCTTAGAGAGGGTATTATCGCAGTTTATTTTACATCTCCCATTTCCTCTTCCTCCTCAGATTCTTCCTCTTCCACGATTTCTTCGCTGGGATCCTCTTCTTCCATTTTTGGGTCGTCAGCAGACTGTGATTCGACACCCATTTTGATATCATTGGCTGGTGGTGGAGACTCATCCTCAGATGTGATCCGTCCGGTGGAAATAGCAAACATCTCTGCCTGTCCAGAAAGATCGGTAGGTCGGTCAATTTTGAAGGTAATGCTCTCCCCATGTGATCGCAAGATCAAGGTTTTATTGTACGCATCAATGACAGTCCTAGCCGTATTCATGAAAGGTCTCCTTAATACTATTGGTGTATGTAGGTATTCCTTAATGTCCATCACCACGAAATCCGCAGGATACAAGAATTTGTCGACTTTCACCAAGACATTCTCAACTATGCCCTTAGGATAGCGAATTGTATGATCGGAAAGGTGGATTGTCATTTTAGTGGGTAACAAGTCTCCTAGCTCTAATATCTTGTAGAGAGAATAGGGGATTAGGTTGATACTTGCTCCAAAATCTGCTAGCACATGAATGGTTCTAGACTGGTAGATTGAACACGAGAAAATGAATCGGCTCGTATCCCCTAGTTTCTTTGGTAGAGAGTTTTTGAGTAATGCCAAGCATTCTTCACTCAGTGGAATTTTGTTGGAATATGGTATCCTTTCTTTCGTAGAAAGAAGCCTTCATATGTATCTCTTCTGGTTGGGAACTTTTAACATGGTGTCCAGGAACCTTCCATCAAGTTTGTAAGTATCGAGCTTGTATGGTTCTTCCTGTAGCCTCCCAAGGTAAGGTATATGAACTGGAGTTGTAGTGGGCAACTTTTAAGTATATGTCGATTTGTTTTTAAGCCTAGCTGACCTTCTCCGTGGTTCTTCCTTTGGGATTATGGAGTCCATTTGCTTAGCTTCCTCTATGTGGGGATTTTGGATAGTATTACTAGGTAATCTTCCTTGTGGTTGGGTTTCAAGGCGTTGTGATAACTGTCCGAGCTGCGTTTCTAGACTTTTGAGCAGAGCCAATTGATTTCTCATTAGTATCTCCATTTGGTCTTGTCTAGATGCAGTTCTCTGATTTAACTGTTGTTGTCCTTAAATGAATTGAGTCAACTTATCATCCGTCCCTAGAGTAGGGTTGGTTACTTTCGTAATTTGGGTGGTTGGGGAATTTTCCTCAGCTGGTGGACCAGTGAGTGGAAGTGGTTGATCATAGGTCAATTGAGATTGTTGGGGTGGATAAGGTGGGTAACAATAGCGAAAAGGCTGGTTATTCCTTTGAAACTTGTTAACCCAAGGTTGTTAATTGAATCCGGGATTTGATAGACTAGCTGGGTATTGAACGTAACAGACTGAACAGTCAGGATTTTCATACTCAACTTGATATTCTTCAGTGGGTTACGGGTTGGTGCAATTAACACAGGCCTGAACGTGGTTAACCTGCTGCAGCTGCGTCTTCAATTCTCTGAGTAGTTCGGCGAGAGATTCCATCTTATCCGGGATTTGATGGCCTTTATTTGATTGGTAAGTGCAGAGAGTGGGGCAGATGATGAAGTTATTTCACCACTGTTCTAGTCATGATGATGCATTGTCATATTCTCGAGCAACTCCCATGCTTCGTCTGCGGTTTGGTTCATCATATTTCCTTGAGCTTCTGCATCGATCGTCGTCCTATAATTTACCGTAAGACAATTGTAGAAGGTATAGATTTTAGCTGATCGTTCTAACTGTGATTAGGGCATTTTTTCAGAAGGGTTTTGAATCGCTCTCATGCAGTGTAAAGAGATTCATCATAACGTCGTTTAAAGTTAATGATGTCATTCTTAAGCTTGGTTTGTTTAGAAGGAGTGAAATATTTGGTTAGGAATTTAGTAGCCATCTCTGTCCATGACGTGATGGAATCTCTTTTCAGTCCTTCGAACCATGTTTGTGCATGATGAGTGAGAGAATAGGGAAACAAGTATATCCGGACTATATCTTCTCCTATCCCTGCCTGTTTATAGGAGTTCGAAAGAGATATAAATTTATCAAGGTGAGAGTTAGGATCGTTAATCGGTAATCCATGAAACTGACAGCTGTTTTAGATGAGCTGTATGACGTGATGTTTTAACTCGAACGAGTGCCCTTGAATCTCTAGGAATCTGAGCGGTCCTCCTCGACCTTCAATCGAGGGTTTGGTGTTTTCTCCTAAAGTAACGCGTAACGCCATTCGATTTCTGATTCGTTCTTCTTTGCGTGCTTTAGAGATTATTGCGTCTGGATCAGGTACGAATAACAACGGCCCTGGTCTAGATCGGGTATGCCCTTTTTTGTTTTTAATTTTAAGTAGATAAGCTAACTCCCTAATTTAATCTAAGATAATCTAAAGCAATCTTAATCTAAGGCAGTCTAAGGTAATCTTAATCTAAGGTAGTCTAAGGTAATTTTAATCTAAGGTAATCTAATTTAATTATCCTAAGTTTAAATATGTTTTTGGTTCTTGCTACAAATTCCCCGGTACTTTAATAATAGAGCTTCGCACGAACTATTCAACAAACTAAGTGGCCAGACCAACTATGGAGAGGCATGATCCATTTGGTTCCAATATAATTAGAGACTATTTGGAAAATACAACAACCAAGTCCATGTATAATTGTCTTTCTTAGACACCACTAAATGCTTGTAAATGAGTTTGATAAAAGCATTATTGTCTTATACCAGTTCCCCAGCAGCGGCGCCAAAAACTTGATATCCCTCTTGATATGACCGAAACGGACTGTTTTATTTATGCTTTATCGTCAGGCCGCAAGGCGTCAGAATCAGCTGCCAAGAGGGAGGGATCAATAGTTTTAAATTTATATTTAGCGGGGATTAAATTGTACTACTCCTTATTATGAGTAAGGGAAGTATGACCTAGGGTCGTATTTTTAAGATATCAGTAGAATCGAACCTATAATTAAAGCTTAAGATAATTTAAAAGTGAAGGAGTAGTGGTTTATACCTAATTTTTGGGTTTTCTAGTTTATAAGACAAAGTAAAGTAAATGCTATGATTTCATCAGTTACTTTACTGAGATTATGGAATGCTAGCTCAAGAATAGGTAGTGACCTTGTATTCATTACACTGGTCCTAAACGCCCCAATCATAAAATATGTCACTGGCTAATACGTTAGGCTTGAAGATTCTGATTAGACAACAACATCCCTTAACCCTAACACCCGTGCAGTCTGACTACAGGCATACACGTTCAGATGGCTCATCCAATTGAGCGACTCAGTTGGGTGACATATTAACATTCCACCAAGTTCTAAACTTTATTAAGCATAATAAACTACAGGGTTTACCATATTCGAGAGACGTGATGAGTTTCAATGCTTTCCTTTATGTGTTTAAATAAACAGTTCCTTAATTAACTAAGAATCCCTCAAGCAGGGTGCAATGCTTGAGACCGATTTATGGTGAAGTGTACTAATCAGCACTGACCGGGTTCCATGGCCTTACGTAGCATAGGTACAGCTTACAACAACCGTTGTGGTTCAGCGTGCATGTACGAAGTTTATATGCTTGGTGACTACACTAGCATGGTCTAGGGCCAACAATTTACTAGGGGTCTAGTTAGATGTTTCACTACGAAAGAGTCCTTAGTCGGAATCCCAGGCTCGGTGGACTTACTACAACCGGTGTGCCTCAGTCAAACTTACATTGTATTCGATAGACTTTTCTTACCAAGGGGTGACACATATAGTGTACTCTGAATCGGGGTTTGCGACTTCCCAATAACAGAGCCGATAACTATGTTCTATTAGTTGAAAAAGTGATTGAGTTTAAAGCATAATCAGAAAGCATCTTGATAACATACACAAATCATAATATTATTTCGGCATTATAATTGACTACATCATAGCATACACTAAAGATAACTACTCGCTAATCATGACAACTATATCACAAAGCATAATAATGGAAGACATTGTATAAAGACAAAGGATAGAAGTACCAGTAGATTGAATGAGTTCCAAATACAAAAGTGACAACTTCAAACTCTAGACCGCTCCTAATACAATCTTCGGCGTTCTTCTCCGGGTACTAGGTTTCCCGCACAGAGTCGAAGACCCTGAAATTATGACTAATATTGTAGAAAGATAGAGAAAGAAGTGAATTGAAGTGTGTGTAAAAATGGATGATAAAGACCCTTTAAATAGACTTGAGTTTTGCCTACAAACGGCTGGTAAGCCGTTTGGCAAGCCCGTTTGCACTGGTCAGCCATTTGTGATGCCCGTTTTCCTGGGCCGTATGGCAGGCCGTTTTCCCTCTTGGCAGGCCGTATGGCAAGCCGTTTGGAAAGCCCTATGGCCTTCTTTGATTTTCTAATTTCACTGGATCGTAACTTGATTTCCTTGACTGTAGCTTGGTTTCTTGTCTTTCACCGTTTTCGCTCTAGAATCTTCGTTTTAGCTCCGATTCTCTTGATTCTTTTTGCACCGTCTTTGTAATCACTTGATCTTCAATTTTAGCTGACAAAGCAGGCATTTTGGCGATAAATCTTGGAACTTTATTGTTTTTAGGCCTTAATATCGGGGTGAAAACGTAACTTTTTAGCCGATATCAAGACCCTCTATGCCTTTGACATGTTGGAATATCCAAGAAATATTCCCTCATCAGCTTTAGCATCAAACTTACCAAGCTTGTCCCTATTGTTTAGAATGTAACAGGGAGTGCCAAATATATGAAGAAATGAAATTGAGGGTCTTCTTCCTTTGAGAACTTCATAAGCAGTTTTCTGATGTCTTTTCACTATTAAAGATGTATTCTGGGTAAAACAGGCAGTATTCACAGCTTCTGCCCAATATGAATTCTTCAACCTGGACTCAGCCAACATAGATCTTGCTGCTTCAATGAGAGTTCTGTTCCTTCTTTCTGCAACTCCAATTTGTTGAGGTGTTCTGACAATAGAAAAGTTCTGTAAAAATCCATTGTCAACACCAAATTATTCCAATGTTGCATTTCTGAATTCTGTACCATGATCACTTCTTAGTTGTTTAACCAATTGCCTATTCAATAACTCCATTCTTTTGATAACATTGATAATTTCATCAGCAACTTCACTCTTTTGCTTTAAAAAGAATACCCAAGTGTATCTGGAATATTCATCAACAATAACCAGTGTATACTTCTTCCCACTATAACTGACAACATTAATAGGACTAAAAAGATCCGTATGAAGTAGGTGAAACGGTTTCTCAACAGATGAAATTTGCTTTGACTTGAATGATGCATGGTGATGCTTCTCTTTTTCACAATCAGGATACAATATGTCCTTCACATAAGACATGGTGGATAGCCCAGACACCAAACTTTTACTAGAGAGTTTGTAAATATCTTTAAAGTTGAGATGTGAGAGTCTCTTGTGCCATAACCACTCGAGATTGTCTGCTGCATTTGAGTAAAAACAATTATTAGTTGTTGTGACTGCTGTGTTCATGTCAAATTGATACATGTTCTCATGTCTTTTTGTTGTCAGCAGTGGCTTCCCTATCTTATCAAAAATAGTACCATTTTTCCTTCTGAATTGGACTATCTTTCTTTTGTTTATTAGTTGACTTATGCTGAGTAAATTGTATTTAAGCCCAACGACATATGCTACATTGGTGAATGTAACATTCCCATTTGTTAAAGTACCAAAACCCATTGTGTAACCCAACGAATTATCTCCATATGAGACAACTGGACCATCTTTTTCTTGATAGTCCATCAGCAGGGACTTACATCCATTCATATGTCTCGAACAACCACTATCGAGATACCAGATTTGCTTGTTTCAAATGCCATGCACAGTAGTTAAGAGATTAATTCTTTTTTGGAAGCCATCCAAGGATGGGTTCAGGAAGAGTCATCTTTGATGCTTTCTTCCGTACTGCTGGTTTGGTTGGGGGAGCAGTAGCAGTGAGGGTCAAGTTTTGAGTACACTCATTGGACAAGTGAGTTTTACTGCCACATTTGTAGCATTTTCTCACTTTGGTCTTAGTAGCTATTTGGCAATAGATGTACTAGGTGACTGGTTCTGTTGCTGGCTTTGAGTAACAGCGGTTCAGCTGGTCCAGCTTCATAGTCACTATCTTAGTGATAGACGCCTCAGTACTTGACTCTACTATTTTAGCTTTTCCCTTATGGCTTGGAACCAGTACCATTTTCGTGTTTTACTGCTTTGCCTTTGGATTTTGACTTACCAGTATGGGAATTTACTTGTTCGTCTGCTGCTATCGGTTGACCAGTATGGATCTTAGTAGTCAATTTAGACTTACCAGTATTAGGATTTACTGGTTCGTCTGTTGTTACTGGTTGACCAGTATGAATTTCAGCAGCTGGCTCAGCATTCAGATAACTTGAAGATTTAACTAATTTTGATTTTTTTATTATTTTCAGTTATCTCTTTCTTTATTTGTCTTATTTGGGATACATGTAGTAAATGCTTGAGGTATCAGTAATCTCATCATTTGAAATACTGACTTCCTTAGCTTTAACTTCACTCTCCAAGATTTCTTTCATAGATGGTGGTGGGGACACTGTAGGCCTGACAAACTTATTTGTTAAGACCTTTTTACCCTTAACTATCTTAGCAAAGGTGTTTGGCAAGATAGTTTTAGGATCAGTTTCAAGAGTAGGGTCCATAAATGCAAATTCTGCAAGAGTAGCAGCAGCAACATAGTCACCAGCAAAGAAAGCTTCTACTTGGGCAGGCACCTGCTCATTAACACACTTGGCTGTGCGTTGAGCAGATGTACACCACGAAGCAACAACCTTTTTAAGGTCATTAAGCTAGTTCTTAACTTCTGTTGCTTCAGAGTGAAGTGACTTTAAAACAAAACTCTATTTTTCAAGTTTGAAAATTTCATCTTTCAAGATTTTAATTTCATCAGTTTTGCCTTTAAGTTTTTTATTTAAAGATTTAATATCAGTTTTAAAAACTTCTTCACGTTTGTTTCCTCTGCATAAGTCAACTCTCAGATAGTCAAACATTTCAGCTTTTTCATCATCAGTATAAGTTTGAAAATTATCAAACTTATACAACATTTTTGATTTTAATTAAGGTGAATCCTTTTTTAGACCTGCTTCCCTCATATCAGCCAAAAATGTACTACCACTATCTTCCTCATCAAACTCCTTAACCTCTCTGGCCATCAAACAAAGCTTTTTACCAGTAGCATAACCAGTACAATCCTCATCAGTTTTACTATCTAAAGATGAAGATGAACTGGTTTCATCCATATCATGGTGTTCAGCAACTAGCACCTTTACTGATTTCTTTTCCTTCTTCTCAGCCTTTAAGTTTTCCTTCATTTGGGCCTTCATAGCTTTGTACTTGTTCTTGTACTTTTCAGCTTTTGAAAAAGAGTTAGCATGTGATGAAGGTTTTCTGGACATGCACTCAGATGCAAAGTGTCATACCTTCCCACAATTGTAACACTCGGATTTGGGGCCCTTGACTGACTTACTGACATACCTAGTACTAGGTTTCATACTCACTTTGTAAGGCTGGCTGGTCCTGCTACGGTTGAATTTCTTAAACTTCCTAGCCAGTAAAGTCATACCTTCAGCAAACCCTTCAACATCATCATCACTGCTTTCCTCAGATCCAGTACCACTACCCTCATCAACTTCAGCTGCCTCTTCTTCTTCCATCAACTTTTGAACCAGTAAAGCTTTTTGAGCTTTCTTTTTAGCAGCAGCAACAAGAGCAGTATCATCTGACTTTACAGATTTTGAAATGGTGGGGGCAGACTTAAAGTTTTCTTTCAAGTTAAGTTCAAGTTTTGCCTCTGCCTTCTCATGGTTCCACAATGTACCATATAGAGATGATATGTCAAAGTTCTTTAAGGTCTGTGTGGTTCTTAATGGGTTAGTAACAGGTTTTCATTTAGCAGGCAATGAGTCAATGAATTTCTTGACCTGTTCAAAATCAGTTTACTTGATTTTCAAGGTATCTAGGTCAGCAACTAGGGAGTTAAACCTAATGAAGGTTCGTTTGAGGGTCTCACTTTTGTAGGCAAAGAACATTTCATATTCTCTTTTTAGAGCAATGATCTTGTTTTTCCTAACTTCATCCTTACCACCATAGATAACATCAAGATAGTCTAAAATAGCCTTAAAAATTGGTTTTCCTTTAATCAGTTTGAACACATGGTTTGGTAAAGTTATAGATATCATGGTTTTGATCTTAGGGTCAAGTCCAACACGATGTTTGTCCTCAGCCACCCATCTAGATGGGGAAAGAGCAACCTCTCTATCAGGAATGGCAGGAGTGTCTACTATAGCAGGAACACTATCAAGTGTTTCAGTAGGGATGAAAGGACCATCTGTAGTAATGACATGCATGAGTGGGTTAATAGACTCAAGGTGAAACATGAACCTAGCTTTACAGGTTTCATATTAATCTTCGTCAAATTTAGGTGGTCTATTGGAAGAACCATTTTCAAGGTATGATGAGTTAGAGTATGCAACCATGAGAGAATTCAGATTCATGATATGAGATTATCAAGACTGAAGCTCTGATATCAGTTATTGGTCCCTTAATTAACATCAGAAGTATTGTAGAGGGGGTGAATACAATTCTTTTAATTAACTTAAGTAATATACCAATTAGTATTCAAATAGAAAATTGAAATAAGAGTCAAGGGTAATTTTCAACGATTATTCTTTATTGATATAAATCACAAAGAATCACAACTGTTCTTGGCGGAATAACAGTTGGTTGATTACAGATTACACCTAATTTATAGCTAGAAAGGATATCTTAAAGTTATTACACGTTTGGACTCTATTTAAATAATCCCACACCACTAAATATTACAATAATGAATACTTCTATTTATAGTAGTCCTTTTATCTATGTAATTAATCTATTGTTCACTGGTACATAAGATGTCTGTACTTGTGGGGACAACTGCATCAGATAGTGTGCTCTCTTCTTTCCTCTTTGGTAGCTATTTGCAGGAACACCTCAATTCGGTTTGGCACCACTATTTGATTAAACAAATAGAATGTTGGGTTCCCTAAGCGTTGACAAAGTATTACACATGTCTGCACATGTGTTAAACTTCTGCATTCTCACATGGTCTTGTAAGGTCACTTGTCAGCCGCTGACACGTGTCCTTTTCTGTTTAACTTTGTCTTCGACTTCTGTTGAATAGTACAATTGATATCGACCACTCTGGAAACTACTATGCTTGTAATGGAGCATAGCTGTCTAAGTGTTGTATGTTTCTACCAGCTATGCTGGTTCTTCTGTTGAATAGTGTTTTCTCTATATGTCATAGGTTTTGTCATCATCAAATAGGGGGAGATTGTTGAGTCCCTAAAGTAATTAAGGATTTAATTATGACAAAACAGAAATTTATTTGCACTAAAATGTAATGTGCAGCCAGCAAAAGTTTGTTTATGTATAGATAGCAGATATTGCTATGTCGAGTGTCTAGTATGCTGCCTAGTCTACCAGCACAAGGTAGACAGTATTCTTCGATCAGCACAGGATGTGTACCTAGCAATTCTAGAATATCAAGTGACTCAGCATAGAAGAACCAGCATGGCTAGAAAGCAGCATACAACACAAGACATCTATGCTCCAGTACAAGCATAGTGGTTTCCTGAGTGGTCTACATCAATTGTACTATTCAACAGAAGTCAAAGACAAAGTTGAACAGAAAAGGACACGCGTCGACGGCTGACAAATGACCTTACAAGACCATGTGGGAATGCAGAAGTTTAACGCATGTGCAGACATGTGTTATCCTTTGTCAACACCTAGAGAACACAACATTCTATTTGTTTAATCAAATAGTGATGCCAAACCGAATTGGGGTGTTCCTGCAAATAGCTACCAAAGAGGAAAGAAGGGAGCACGCTCTCTGACATAATTGTCCCCACAAGTACAGACATCCTATGTATCAGTGGATAATAAAACAATTACACGGTTAATAGGACTACTATAAATTGATGTATCCACTATTGTAACAACTAGTGGTGAGGGTTTTATTTATTAAGAGTCCAAACGTGTAATAGCTTTAGATAACCTCAATAGCTATAACTTAGGTGAATCTGTATCAATCAACTATCATTCTTCTAAAGATAGTTGTGATTCTTTATGATTTATATCAATAAAGAATAATCGTTGAAAAATTACCTCTGACTCTTATTTAGTTTACTTGCATGAATACTAATTTGATTAAACTATTAAGATAAATAAAAGAATTGTATTCACCCCCCTCCCTATAATACTCCTGTAGTTAATCAAGGGACCAATAACTGGTATCAGAGCTTCAGTCTTGATAATTTAATATCTTGGATTTGAATTCTCTCTTGGTTGCATACACAAACTCAGCTTACCTTCTAAATGGGTCATCCAATAGACTACCTAAATTTGATGAAGATGAGTATGAAACTTGGAAGGCTAGGTTTCTGCTTCACCTTGAGTCTATTGACCCACGCATGCCTGGCATTGCTACTGATGATCCATTCATCCCTACTGAAACACTTGACAGTATTCCTGCTACAGCAAACACTCCTGCTATTCCTGGCAGAGAAGTTGTGCTGCCCCCATCTAGATGGGTGAATGAGGACAAACGCCGTGTTGGACTTGACCCTAAGATCAGAACCTTGATAGCTATCACATTACCTAACCATTTATTTAAACTAATTAAGGGAAAATCAAATGTAAAAGCCATGTTAGACTATCTTGATGTTACATATGAGGGTATGGATGAAGTTAGGCAAAATAAGATTATAGCCTTGAAAAGAGAATATGAAATATTCTTTGCCTACAAAAATGAGACCCTTAAGCAAACCTTCATTAGGTTTAACTCTTTAGTTGCTGACTTGCTCACCTTAAAAGTCACATATACTGACTTTGATCAAGTTAACATATTCATTGACTCACTGCCTATAAAATGGAAACCTGTTACTGACCCATTAAGAACCACTCAGACTTTAAAGAATTTTAACATGTCTTCTCTGTATGGTACACTTTGGAACCATGAGAAGGCAGAGGCCAAACTTGAGCTTAATTTGAAAGAAAACTTTAAGTCTGCTCCCACCACTTCAAAATCTACAAAGTCAGATGATACTGCTCTTGTTTCTGCTGCGAAAAAGAAAGCCCAAAAGGCTTTACTAGTTCCAAAGCTGATGGCAGAAGAAAAGTCAGCTGAAGAGGAGGATAGTGGTACTGGGTCTGAGGAAAGCAGTGATGATGAGGATGATGTAGAAGGGTTTGCTGAAGGTATGGCATTGCTGGATAGGCATTTCAAAAGGTTCAATCATAGTAGAACCAGCAAGCCATACAAAGTGAGTAAGAAGTCAAGTGCTAGGTATGGCAGCAAATCAGTCAAGGGCCCCAAATCTGAGTGTTACAATTGTAGGGAGGTTGGACATTTTGCTGCTGAATACATGTCCAGGAAACCTTCAACATCACATGCTAACTCCTTCTCAAAAGCTGAAAGTACAAGAACAAGTACAAAGCTATGAAGGCTCAGATGAAGAAAAGCTCAAAGACTGGTAATTAAATATCTCATTAAGTATATTAACAAAGAATTATATATATATTTTCATACTACTAATTTAAAGAGTTTTTGAACAATATATATGTTACTATTTAAACGACGTAATTAACTTATGTTAAAATGTATTTACATATAATGTATTACGAGTATAAATACATCCTTACAAGTATTAAATACACTTTATAATATACCAATACATATAAAGGATAGCTATACTCATATTTGCGTTCAATTTCCTCAAGAATTCTACTCGCATTCATACGGTATTTTTACCCGTATTATACACAGCTTCTAGAAGTATTTACTATTGGTATATACCAATAGAAATCTGCAATTATTTGTGTAATATGTCATCCATGACCTAATCAATTTAATATGTCATCCATGACTTAATACATTTTAACTTATCTTAGATATTTTCACTAAAAACTAAATTTTCAAGCCTATAAATAAGCACCATTTTTAACTCATTTTCACACATTCATTTTCCAACTTTTACTTCGAATTTTCACACACACTTGCAAGAACTCTCTCAAGTTTTGTTCTACTACTTCTTTCCAGCAACTTTACATTCTAAACTTGAGGTAAAAACTCTACTTCAACTCTTGTTCAATTCATATGTTTATAGCTATCTATATAAGAGTTTATAAACTAGAACGTAGTTTAGTTGATTCTAAACTTGTTTGAAGAACTAATCTAATCTTTCTAACTTAACTCTAATAACACTTATTAATATGTATTATGATGTTATATTAAGTTAATATAAGAACTTATAACTTGTACATATGAAGAACACCTTGAAACTTAACATATATCGTTTAATCTCCATTCGGTAAAAAGCGGGCTGTTTTGGATTGGGAATTAAAAACCTATCTAAGACTTTGATTACGAGGCTAAGACTTTGGAAATATTTTAATATATGTAAATAAGACTTCCAGTATTTTTTTCATAATTTTAGACAAAGTGAAAGTATTTTATCAAAAATCATATATTGGGTGGGTGCCGGGATTCTTCTAAATCTGTCCACCGGCACAAAAAGAGGGTAAAACTCTGAATATTAATACATGGGCTCAACTTTTTGAATTGTTTTTGAAAAACTAACTTCTTAAGGAATCCATAGCAATTTTATTCACTTTAAACGCAGTTGTAATGATTATTTGGCGAGCAAAACAAAATCTGCTAAAATTAACGTTGTATGGACGAAATTTATATTGTAAAAACTATATTAACCATATCCTTGCTAACTTTTCCTATATCCTATATATATTTGGACATGTTATCATTAGTATAACAAAATATTATATTCTTAGTTAATTCCGAGATTGTATATATATATATAATAATCTTGGTACATTCCATGAGAATAAGTATACAATACGTTTTGATAAATCCTAAGACAATAAGTATACAATACGTTTTGATAAATTCTATGACAATACATACACAATACGTCTCTGGGTTGATGCAAACACAATACGTATACAATACGTCGTGGGGGTAATTCTAAGATTATATATATACCGATTATTGGACTGTTGGACATTTCGGACTATTTTGGACTACTAACAAAGGACTACTAACATAAAAATGTTAAAAATTAATATATAAGTATTCTATGAACTTGTTTTATTTTATTCACATGTCGTATTATTATCTGAATCATTATTATTGTTATAGGTTCGTGAATCCAAGGACGACGGCCATATTTTTAATAAGCTGAAAACTTATTATTAATATACTTTTACTACCGTGAGTATATAGTCCCATTTTTAAACTCTAAAAATATTTTGGGATGAGAATACATGCATTTTATGTTTTACGCCATGGACACAAGTACTTCAAATATATTCTACGCTGAGTTGTACCACCTTGCATATCTTCCCTAATAGCTTGGTAACTAATATTTACATGTTGTAAGAATATGTAAGCGCGAATTCTATTGATAGATCTATCGAGTTTGACAACCCCAACCGGGCTAGTCGCTCTAGTATCGTAAACGGTTGCATAGTACTTCATTTTTACTACACTTGGTACAGTGTAGGGAGATTTCATAATAAAGGGAATATGCCACATTAATGGTTAAGTATGGTTACCGAAGCGCTCAAAAACTTATAGAATATCTTTATTGAAATGTTTGTAACTATGAATTCTTGGGGTCTATATTTATATCGATGCTAGCTTTAAACCTATATATCTCACCAACCTTTGTGTTGACTGTTTAAGCATGTTTATTCTCAGATCCTTAAGAAAGTCTTCCGCTGTTGCATTATCTGAGCAAGCTGTGCATGGAGTCTCATGCTTTTGTTTAAATAAAGTGTTGCATTCTATAAAACCTTTGTCATGTATTATATTCGACTGTTATGTCACGTGTGTAGTATTTGGAAACTAATGTATTATGGGGATTATTTCTTAAATAATCTCCCACTTGTTTAAAACATGCATTATGTATAATAATAGTGTCCTTTTTATGAAACGAATACAATATTTTCTAAAATGTATCATATAGAGGTCAAATACCTCGCTATGGGACCAATGAATAACATACCACGTTTATAGTAATATGGACGAGTCATTTAAGTTGGCATCAGAGCAGAGGTCTTAGCTAACCAGAAATTGCATTAGTGTGTCTGACCGGTATTTGTTAGGATACATTAGTGAGTCTGGACTTTGACCGAACTTGTTTTTGAAAACCATTACTTATCATTTTTGGTCGAAAATTAAATATTATAACATGTAAATATTATGTGGTATATTACTAATGTGGTAGTTAATGTGTGATAGATGTCTACTTCTAGCACCAATCTCATTATCACATTCAGCGACTCCGAAGATGAATCTCCAGCAAAAGTACCAATCATCGACTTATCTGATAACTAAGATGACCGGAAGAAAGATGTATCAATCATCTATATAACTAATGAAGATGATTACCTGGAGTCGGATGCATTTTGGGAAGATTCACAATTTCCGGAAGAACCAAAAGTGAAAGAACTTGAAAACAATCCTGAGGAGGAGGAGGAAGTAAAAGAGATTATCGAGAAAGAATTTAAAAAAGGAAAGGAACCTGTAGTCACCAGACCGAAATTTCCAAATCCGGAAATTAATAAAGCAATTATTGTACAAAGTGCTCATGACATTTCTACCCCTAGTCATCCTTGTCTTACTAACTCTATTGAGGTATCAAGTACCTCAGAACCCCGACCAAGATATAAATGTACCGCTCGAATAAGCGTTATGCCAATACCTGATAACAAGAGGCCCTGCCGTTTTTAAAACCATTTCTGCCATGATATCACTTCACGCATCGTATAATATTATTTAGTGTGCTTTATTTTATCCTACATATGTATTATGTAAAATAAACCTATGTGAAATACTAGTATTGTATTGCTATATCATGAATAAGCGTGAAATGATTATGTGTTTTTACTTTAAATTTTTCATAATAGAATATTATCTAGATTGTAGTAGTTAATTTTTGTACTAAGCTATTAAGTATGAACTTTAATGGGTAGGTACTACCCTGGATATAATTATAAAGTGCTAATAAGAAGAAAAGGCTTTTATAATAATTGGTTCATATTGTTAATATGCCACGATGTACCATTAATTACTCGCTACATCTATAATATTCTATGTGATTAATTATCTTATATGTTTGTTGAAGAAACATGGCTCGATTGAACCGAATGACGGAACAAGAAATTGAGGAGCTTATCAACCAACGCATAAATGACCGAATGCTTTGGGTCAAAGCAGTAAGGGCAGTAGCAAATGACACAAACCCTCGTGTTGGATGCTCATATAAAGCATTTCAAGATTGCAAACCTTCATCATTCAGCGGCACAGAGGGACCAGTCGGTTTAACCCGATGGTTCGAAAAACTGGAGTCCGTATTTAAAATTAGTGGTTGTGCGGAAGGGGATAGGACGAAGTATGCTTCATGCACATTACAGGATGGTGCACTTACATGGTGGAAAACTATGTAAAAGCTGTAGGGGGCGATGAAGCATATGATACTCCTTGGGAGGAGGTGAAACATATGCTAATTACCAAATACTGCCCAAGAAATGAGGTCAGGAAGATGGAAACTGAGCTACGAAATTTGAAAGTTGTTGGAACGAAACTTACTAACTACAATAGGCGATTCATGGAATTAGCCTTGTTATGTCCCGAATTGGTACAAACTGAGGAGCGAAAGATTGAATTATACAAAGATGGCTTGCCAAAAAATATCAAGGCCAATGTTACAGCATCCAAACCCAAGACAATTCATGAAGCTATCACCATGGCAAACGAGCTAATGGATCAGATCATCCTGGATAAGAATGCATCAAATACTGATGTCAAGGTATCGAATAACAAAAGAAAGTGGGATGGAAACCGTGATCGAGGTCACCAACAACAATCTCTCAAGAAATAGGAAACCACGCAAGGTGCGGGTAGTGGTTCAAGTTCAAGCTACAAAGGACGAAATTCCTTATGTAACAGATGCCACAAACATCATACTGGTTTTTGAAATGTGGTGTGCAGCAAATGTAATCGAAGTGGTCATCTTACTGAAGATTGTTGGGTTCCCACTACAAATATAAATGGCACCAAGACTCCTGCCACCAATGCAAATAGAACTTCCCTGGCTACTGTTACTTGTTATGGGTGTGGGAAAAAGGGTCATATTAAGAGCCAGTGCCTGAATCCAGAGAAGAACAACGGACCTGCACGTAGAAGAGCATTTAATATTAATACTAGAGAGGCGTATGAAGACCCGAAACTTGTTACGGGTATGTTTACCATTAATGACTTATCAGCATCTATTATATTTGATACTGGCACCGATAGAAGTTATATGTGTAGAAACTTTTACGCTAAATTGAATTGTTCATCATTACCTCTAGATGCTAAGTACATGATTGAGTTAGCTAATGGTAAACTAATTAAAGCCGATAAAATTTGCCGTGATTGTAAAATAAAGTTAGTCGGAGAAACATTTAAAATTGATTTGATACCCGTAGAATTAGGAAGTTTTGATGTAATAGTCGGCATGAACTGGATGTCCAAAATAGGAGCTGAGGTTGTGTGTGCCAAGAAGGCAATTCGCATTCCTCGTAAGGATAAAACGGCAGTAATGATATATGGAGAGAAGGGTAACTCAAAGCTAAAACTCATTAGCTGCTTGAAAGTCCAAAAATGCTTGAAGAAAGGGTGCTATGCTATTCTAGCACATGTTAATAAAGTCAAAACAAAGGAAAAAGAGAAGAGCATCAACGACGTGCCTGTGGCAAGAGATTTTCCTGAAGTCTATCCGGAAGAGTTGTCGGGATTACCTCCATTTAGATCTGTAGAATTTTAAATAGATCTAGTACCAGGAGCTGCACCAGTGGCTCGTGCTCCATACAGACTTGCACCGTCTGAGATGAAAGAGTTATAAAGCCAGTTACAAGAATTACTGGACCGTGGATTCATTCGACCGAGTACTTCACCGTGGGGAGCTCCAATTTTATTCGTCAAGAAGAAAGATGGATCCTTCCGAATGTGAGACTACCGGGAGTTAAACAAGTTAACTATCAAGAATCGGTACCCATTACCGAGAATTGACGACTTGTTTGATTAGCTGCAAGGATCACGTGTTTACTCCAAGATCGATCTAAGATCGGGTTACCATCAGCTACGAGTAAAAGAAGAAGATATTCCGAAAACCGCATTTCGAACACGCTACGGTCATTATGAATTTTTAGTCATGCCGTTCGGGCTGACAAACGCACCAGCTGTATTCATGGACCTCATGAATAGGGTATGCAGTCCATACTTAGATAAGTTTGTTATTGTCTTTATTGATGACATTCTTATTTATTCTAAGAATGAAGCAGAACATGAACAACATTTAAGGTTGGTGCTGGAACTGTTAAAGAAAGAACAGTTATACGCAATATTTTCTAAGTGCACCTTTTCGCTGAAGGAAGTACAGTTCCTTGGTCACATTGTCAGCAGTGAAGGAATTCAGGTTGACCCAGCCAAAATTAAAGCCATTGAAAAGTGGGAGACCCCCAAGACTCCAACACAAATACGCCAATTTTTGGGTCTTGCTATTACAGAAGGTTTATTCATGATTTTTCTTGGATAGACAAACCATTGACGGCATTAACCCACAAAGGGAAGAACTACGAATGGACTTCTGAGCAGGAAGTCGCATTTCAATTATTGAAGAAGAAGTTGACTACATCGCCTATTCTATCGTTACCTGAAGGAAACGATGATTTTGCAATTTATTGTGACGCTTCGCGACAAGGTTCTGGTAATGTCCTCATGCAACGAAAGAAGGTTATTGCATATGCATCCCCACAACTGAAGATTCATGAACAAAATTATACGACTCATGATCTAGAATTAGGAGCAGTGGTGTTTGCATTAAAGATTTGGAGACACTACTTGTACGGCGTTAAATGTACTGTGTATACCGATCATAAAAGCCTTCAACATATCTTCAACCAAAAACAACTGAACATGAGGCAACGTAGGTGGGTCGAGCTGATAAACGACTATGATTGTGAAATTTGCTATCATCCCGGGAAAGCAAATGTAGTAGCAGATGCTTTAAGCAGGAAGGAAAGAGAGCCGATTCGGGTACGAGCAAACAATATGAAGATTCATATGAACGTCACTACCCAAATTAAGGAGGCTCAACAAGGAGCTCTTACTGAAGAAAACTTTAGAAATGAGATGCTCAAGGGTTTAGACAAGTAACTTGAGATACGAGAAGACGGAACCTGGTATTTTAATGACCGCATTTGGGTACCGAAGTTTAAAGGGTTAAGAAAATTGGTTTTGGATGAGGCACATAAGACGAGATACTCGATACACCCGGAGCTGGAAAGATGTATCAAGATCTTAAGGCACACTTTTGGTGGCCAAATTTGAAAGTTAATATTGCAACGTACATCAGAGAATGTTTGACTTGCTCCAAAGTCAAGGCGGAACATCAGAAACCGTCAGGTCTGCTTCAACAACCAGAAATTCCAGAATGGAAATGGGAATGTATTGTGATGACCCGAAAATTTCTGACCAAATTTAAACTTTATCTTTAAATGATTTAATATTTTCGACACGATAAGCAAAGTCTGTAATGTTGAGTCTCAAAGTTTTGGAACTATATTCATGTAATCAATTATTCTTTGACTGTTCTCGAAGATTCACGCACAATATATATAACTTAATGTGCATATATATATATATGATTTCAAGTTATTTAGTAAACGATATTAACATTTGATTATTGATTCGATTGATATATAGATAAGTTAACTAAAACGTCTAAGATGAACCAGTAAAACACTAATTTGCTACGGTATTTTCGAATTGCTACAGTACCCGAAAAGCTACAGTATTTTCGAAAATCACTATTTGCTACAGTAAAACACTATTTCGAAATGAAAATGTATATGTATATACTACGAGACGATGATTTATAGAATTAAATGACCAAAACACTCGAAAGTTTAAGATACACTTTGAGTGATATAGTTTATTGATAATTTAAGACTATATTTTGACAAAGGTACGTGTCACGAAACGTAAAGAGCGAATTTTCTCAGCGTACGAAGGGACATTCGAAAAACCGGAACCGGGACATAAGTCGAGTGACGACGTACGACTTATCGGAACAAAAATTACAAATCAACTACGCACGAGAATAAAATATAATATATAATTAATTAATTTAAATTATATATTATATATATATTATAAAAATATGTCGACGAGCTAGTTGCCAAAATTATGTGAGCTGGAAAAATGGGCCATGCGATCGTATGGCCAATGGCCTTCAGAACCATGCGATCGCATGGGGTCTGGGGACAGGCCACACCTATAAAAGCTCGATCATTTTGCTTATGTTTTGATTCAATTACTCCGTAAGTATGTATTTATTTTATTTATATTATTATTATTATTATTATTATTATTATTATTATTATTATTATTATTATTATTATTATTATTATTATTATGATTATTATTATTATTATTATTATTATTATTATTATTATTATTATTAAGATTAATATTATTATTAATCTCATTATTATTAGTAGTATTAATATTATACATAAAATACTACGACGAGGTCTTGAGCGTGTCACTTTCAAAATGGGTTTTCAAGCGGGATAGAGCTAAGGAAATTATGGGAAATGTTCGGGGGTATATCTATGAATCAAACCTAGTGTTTATCATCTCTGTTGCGTCTACTTACTTTTCTACAATATTGAATCACAATATTGATACGTGAGCATTCATATTTTATCTTTTGTATATTAATTGTGTATCCATGTCTAGTGCTCGAGTATATATATTTATGCATGCTTGTATGCTAAATTTTGTCGTTAAACAGTTTATAATAGATCACGAATTAAATACATATATTACTGGTAAAAGGTATATGATATACATGTTTTTGGAAAGCTGGCGAAAAATCAATAACTTTTCATTTAGATATCGAATAGTTTCGATGAACGGATTAAAAGATATGATCAACTGAATTATAATTGACGTTAATTGGAATTGCTTTTGAATCTGCAATTAATATTTAAACAACTTATTTGTAAGATTGATAAATTGAATTTTTGAATATTACCAACCGAGTAAGTGAATCCTTATATAAGGTACGTCTCGTTTTGTTGAACTATTGTCAAAATTGACTTTTTGAAACGACTTTGGATAACTTTTGTATGTCGATCTCGAGCATTAGTATTGTGATACACTATGACCTGACCTAGCTTGTTAAACATTTATTGACCAACATATGTTCTCTAGGTTGAGATCTACGGTTATTTGGTAATCCGAGTTTCGGTCACATTTTGGTGAACGACTTTATATGCTGCTAAGGTGAGTTTCATTTGCTCCCTTTTTAATTGCTTTTGCAATCTATATTTTTGGGCTGAGAATACATGCACTTTATTTTAAACGCAATGGATACAAATACATACTAAATTCTACACCGAGTTTGAACCGAAAATCCCTTAGCTTTGGTAACTAGTAACTGCCGGTTATAAGAACTGGTGGGCGCGAGTAGTTATATATGGATCCATAGGGCTTGATATCCCCGTCCGAGCTAGAGCACTAGCCTTTTAATGGACGTATGCTATTTGAGAAGCGTACACGTTGGTTTGCGTGTATTATTAAGATGATTATACAAAGGGTATAAATTATATATACGTTAAGTTTAGTTACCAGGATGCTCAATTTTGTAGAATATTTTGATAAACGTTTCTCGATGAAACAATTGAAATCTTGTGATCCACATTTATATACAGATTATGTGAAACACTAAAACTATTAACTCACCAACCTTTGTGTTGACACTTGTTAGCATGTTTATTCTCAGGTTCCCTAGAAGTCTTCCGCTGTTTGCTTATATGTTAGACAAGCTATGTGCATGGAGTCTTACATGGCATATTTATCAAGAAAACGTTGCATTCACCAAATCATCACCATGTATCTTATTTTGACTGCATTGTCAACAGAATTACTATTGTAAAATATTATTTACGGTGATTGTCTATATGTAGAAATCATCAGATGTTAAAAACCTTTGATTTAAATATTCATTTATGGTGTGCCTTTTCAAAAGAATGCAATATTTACAAAATGTATCATATAGAGGTCAAATACCTCGCAATGAAATCGATGAATGACGTGTTTGTCCATATGGATTTGGAGCGATCATCACAGTTGGTATCAGAGCGTTGGTCCTAGTGAACCAGGTCTTGCATGAGTGTGTCTAACTGATAGTTGTTAGGATGCATTAGTAAGTTTGGACTTCGACCGTGTCTGCATGTTAAAAGTTTTGCTTATCATTTCTTGTGGAAAATTACATGCTTATCATTCTTAAGTCTAGACACGTTTCCCTACATTTATTGCATAAATAGTGTATAGACAAAAATTCATATCTTAGCGTATCTGTTACTGTAAACTTTTCTGACATCTTCCGAAAATTTCTCCGTGATTTATGTAATTTGGTATTATATATACATATGTAAATTATGTATTGAAGAATAATTCATATCAAAAATCATCTCCCTAATTATACAAGATGGATCCCGTATCTAGTTCAAATTCCTTAAACTCCGACAGCTATTCCGATATGGATATTCACCTGAATTCCGAAGACAGTGTAACCGAAATGGATCAACCAATCAGCCATCACCTATTCTGGATGAATTGAGGATGGGTTCGTAGCCTGCTTAGTCATTGGAGACAAGAAGAAGGTGATCCCTTCCATCCACCACATTTCCCTCTTGGCGAAGAACCAGAAGCACTTACCGGCGAACCTGTTTGAGACACCATTTTCTCTCTCATTTCCAGAGTATCTTGTCACGATAATATACTATCTCAAATTCTGAATCTTATTCATCTGCTCGTCTGAACTGACAATCATCCCAGTGTAGTAGAAGAAGTCAACGAGCTTCGCGCTCGGGTAGTGGCTTTGGAGAATATGGTGCAAAGGTTACAAGCATCAGCAGAATCACAGGCATCAACAGTACCACTGACAATAACACCAACAGTACCATTACCACCACCAACAACATCCGCACTGCAAGCCTCAACATCATAATATGTACCTTGAACATCAACGTCATACACATCGTAGTTACCAAGAAATACAAGCAACAATAACCGATGAAGTATTAACTCATTTTCCCTGAAGAAATTTTATGTATATTTAATATATATGAATTTTGAAATCAAAATAAATCTTTTCGTACTAAGCTATTACGTGTGAATCTTAACTGGTAGGTACTACTCGATTAGTTCATATTACTAATATGCAATGATGTACATCCTTCCTTAACAACTTAGCCATTGTTAACTACAATCTCTGTTTCAATTTAATGAATTCCATTTCATAATAAACCAAGTGTATTATTCAATTACATAATTGATTTTACATTTTCATTTTCGAGTACTCAAAACTTTCCAGAAAACATCATCTGTGCCTTGTAAGGTTTACAAAAATTCTACGAGCATCAACATCCTTCACCGAGGAATAAAAATAAATAATGAAGTATCGATTACATTAGTAAAATACTCCACGAAGATTATGAAATCTTTAATGTTTTAGAGATTATTCATTTCTAATCTAGCCAAAAATTAAATGAGCTTAATATGATATTAACTCATTAAATCTATATAACATCTGAAGAAAATATACATACATATATTTTCATAAAGACGGTAATAAAAATTCTTTTGTACAAAGTATTAATTGTGAAATCTTTAACGGGTAGGTAATACCCGAGAAATATATAAGTTCGCAATTAATATGTTACACTGTACATTCTTAAACTTTGATTCAAAAATTATTAACAATGCTCACAACGATATACAATCGTTTTCATACAAATTCAATTATATATTCTGATATTGACGGATCAGAATCCAAGTCATAACTCTGAACCGGTGACATCATTCTAAGATCTCTACATCTTTCAAATCTATACTTTGACTTCAAAACTGTGCAAGATCCTTTAGCCTTGTTTTTACCGAAAATAACCTTGCAATTTATTTTTTAAAGTATCCAGTTTTACCCCACTTCCAACCAGTCAATTTCGACTTTTCAGATTAGCCTTATTATAACCTTGACATATACATTTTTGTTACCGGGTAACCTTTTATGTTCCACCACATTAGCAGTAAATTTACCAAAACTTCATTGATCCTTGACCTTTCGAAAAATCCTTATACTCATTGAAACCCTATCATGTACTCATCCACATCTTGTAACGGTAATTTCCATACCAACAACCAGAAATTAGCAATCAGTATTTTGAATCTCGCAGCATTTTCTACGACAACAGTTATATATAGATAACATCTATCTTCTAGACTTATATACTTCGAATGTGAAGTTTCTGAGAAACACCCCAAACTACGAAACTAGTTCTCCGAATTTTAGAAAAATACTGATGAAGCAGCAAAAACTGTAAACGACCTTAACAGTCAAAAGTTTGATGATAAAGAATAGTATGGTGGTAAAGCTGAGAAAAAGAGAAGGTTTGAAACTGAAAAACGGATTGAGCAGACCATGAAGGAGGCTGTGGACAAATCACAAAAACGAAATCTACCTTCAAAGAATACAAATGATTCAGTGTCTACTGAAATCCTTAGCAAATACCTTGCTCCTTACTCTAAAACCTTTGCGGACAGTATTCTTCATCATCATCTCATCTTAAATATTCTAAGATATCATCGTATCTTCCATTATAAGTATCCTCCATATTTCTGAAGATATTTTTTTATAACCATTCTTATCTGAAATCATTCATCTCTTCGTGATATCTGTGTTACATCATAAAAGAAACTATTTTAGTTTCTAAAATCTGAAAAATTCGAAAAATAGATGTTTTGAAGTAATGTTGGGAATTGAAGCATGAGTTAGTATAATATAATGACACTTGATCAATGTGATTATATTACAGTAAGTCATGTTGAGTTTCTAATGGAACGTGATAAAGGTTTACAGATCACACCCTCATCATGAACCATGTTACATAACTCTTTCATTCTATTTAATCTCTAAATATATCAAGAAAATACTTTTCTTGATGATTCGGTCTTTTCCAGATATTCTGGTAATTTGACAAATCAAGATCGTGCCATTACAATTTCTTTCTTAGAACATTAACTATGTTCATTCCGAAATGTGTAGCTACGAATTCTGGACCATTATTCACTTGACTTGAAGTCGGGAAGGAAAAACGAAAGCATGGAGCTCCTAAATATAAGGGAAAATATAAACCCTGACAACAACACATATATTACAAACCGTGTATATCAATGCGTATAGCAATATAAAGACACGGGAGAATGAAAAATACTATAACCCCAAGGTAATAGTAGAAGAAAATAACTTCCTCTGGTGGCAGATGAAAAAGAAGAATGAAGGATACGATAGCCAAGAAAATATCAAGAATCAGAACTGGATTAAGCATTTCACAATCTTTTGGAAGTATGAAATAAGGAAGAATATTTAGGAGTGGTGAAAATAATGAAACGGAAGTGGTTAATTTATAGCAAAATATCAGACATAACAATCGAGGCAGATTACGCATTTAAAGGAAATCTTAATTTCCTTAAATTTCGAAGAATCAAATCTTATTTAGATTATGAAGATTTTCTATTCCTTAAATTCCGGAAATCAATCGTAACTACGTTAAAAGTTAAGACGAATCTCTATTCTTTCATTTCACTCTTTTACGATAACTTCTCTCATACGCTTCGAGAAATCGGATTGTTTTATCCATATTATTCAACGGTGATAAAATTCTATTTATCAACTCATATTCGTCATGAAAACATTTTTATTGTTAGCCATGACGACCTCACTTAAATTTCGGGACGAAATTTCTTTAACGGGTAGGTACTGTGATGACCCGGAAATTTCTGACCAAATTTAAACTTTATCTTTAAATGATTTAATGTTTTCGACACGATAAGCAAAGTCTGTAATGTTGAGTCTCAAAGTTTTGGAACTATATTCATGTAATCAATTATTCTTTGACTGTTCTCGAAGATTCACGAACAATATATATATAACTTAATGTGCATATATATATATATATATATATATATATATATATATATATATATATATATATATATATATATATATATATATATATATATATATATATATATATATATATGATTTCAAGTTATTTAGTAAACGATATTAACATTCGATTATTGATTCGATTGATATTTAGATAAGTTAACTAAAACATCTAAGATGAACCAGTAAAACACTAATTTGCTACGATATTTTCGAATTGCTACAGTACCCGAAAAGCTACAGTGTTTTCGAAAATCACTATTTGCTACAGTAAAAAAACTTTGCTACAGTAACTTTGCAACAGTAAAACACTATTTCAAAATGAAAATGTATATGTATATACTACGAGACGATGATTTATAGAAGTAAATGACCAAAACACTCGAAAGTTTAAGATACACTTTGAGTGATATAGTTTATTGATAATTTAAGACTATATTTTGACAAAGGTACGTGTCACAAAACGTAAAGAGCGAATTTTCTCAGCGTACGAAGGGACATTCGAAAAACCGGAACCGGGACATAAGTCGAGTGACGACGTACGACTTATCGGAACAAAAATTACAAATCAACTACGCACGAGAATAAAATATAATATATAATTAATTAATTTAAATTATATATTATATATATATTATAAAAATATGTCGACGAGCTAGTTGCCAAAATTATGTGAGCTGGAAAAATGGGCCATGCTATCGCATGGCCAATGGCCTTCAGAACCATGCGATCGCATGGGGTCTGGGGACAGGCCACACCTATAAAAGCTCGATCATTTTGCTTATGTTTTGATTCAATTACTCCGTAAGTATTTATTTATTTTATTTATATGATTATTATTATTATTATTATTATTATTATTATTATTATTATTATTATTATTATTATTATTATTATTATTATTATTATTATTAAGATTAATATTATTATTAATCTCATTATTATTAGTAGTATTAATATTATACATAAAATACTACGACGAGGTCTTGAGCGTGTCACTTTCAAAATGGGATTTCAAGCGGGATAGAGCTAAGGAAATTATGGAAAATGTTCGGGGGTATATTTATGAATCAAACCTAGTGTTTATCATCTCTGTTGCGTCTACTTACTTTTCTACAATATTGAATCACAATATTGATACGTGAGCATTCATATTTTATCTTTTGTATATTAATTGTGTATCCATGTCTAGTGCTCGAGTATATATATTTATGCATGCTTGTATGCTAAATTTTGTCGTTAAACAGTTTATAATAGATCACGAATTAAATACATATATTACTGGTAAAAGGTATATGATATACATGTTTTTGGAAAGCTGGCGAAAAATCAATAACTTTTCATTTAGATATCGAATAGTTTCGATGAACGGATTAAAAGATATGATCAACTGAATTATAATTGATGTTAATTGGAATTGCTTTTGAATCTGCAATTAATATTTAAACAACTTGTTTGTAAGATTGATAAATTGGATTTTTGAATATTACCAACCGAGTAAATGAATCCTTATATAAGGTACGTCTCGTTTTGTTGAACTATTGTCAAAATTGACTTTTTGAAACGACTTTGGATAACTTTTGTGTGTCGATCTCGAGCATTAGGATTGTGATACACTATGACCTGACCTAGCTTGATAAACATTTATTAACCAACATATGTTCTCTAGGTTGAGATATACGGTTATTTGGTAATCCGAGTTTCGGTCACATTTTGGTGAACGACTTTATATGCTGCTAAGGTGAGTTTCATTTGCTCCCTTTTTAATTGCTTTTGCAATCTATATTTTTGGGCTGAGAATACATGCACTTTATTTTAAACGCAATGGATACAAGTACATACTAAATTCTATACCTAGTTTGAACCGAAAATCCCTTAGCTTTGGTAACTAGTAACTGCCGGTTATAAGAACTGGTGGGCGCGAGTAGTTATATATGGATCCATAGGGCTTGATATCCCCGTCCGAGCTAGAGCACTAGCCATTTAACGGACGTATGCTATTTGAGAAGTGTACACGTTGGTTTGCGTGTATTATTAAGATGATTATACAAAGGGTATAAATTATATATACGTTAAGTTTAGTTGCCAGGGTGCTCAATTTTGTAGAATATTTTGATAAACGTTTCTGGATGAAACAATTGAAATCCTGTGATCCACCTTTATATACAGATTATGCGAAACACTAAAACTATGAACTCACCAACCTTTGTGTTGACACTTGTTAGCATGTTTATTCTCAGGTTCCCTGGAAGTCTTCCGCTGTTTGCTTATATGTTAGACAAGCTATGTGCATGGAGTCTTACATGGCATATTTATCAAGGAAACGTTGCATTCACCAAATCATCACCATGTATCTTATTTTGACTGCATTGTCAACAGAATTACTATTGTAAAATATTATTTACGGTGATTGTCTATATGTAGAAATCATCTGATGTCGAAAACCTTTGATTTAAATATTCATTTATGGTGTGCCTTTTCAAAAGAATGCAATGTTTACAAAACGTATCATATAGAGGTCAAATACCTCGCAATGAAATTGATGAATGATGTGTTCGTCCATATGGATTTGGAGCGATCGTTACATGTATTACCATGGATTTCATCACGATGCTACCAAAGACTGCATGGGGTTACTATACCATTTGGGTAATTGTCAATCGTCTCACCAAATCTGTACATTTCCTACCTATGAAGGAAATGGATAAGATGGAGAAATTGGTACGATTATACATGAAGGAAGTTGTTTCAAGACATGGAGTACCTATCTCCATTATATCTAATCACGACAGTAGGTTTACATCAAGGTTTTGGCAATCACTGCATGAATCTCTAGGGACTCGTCTGGATATGAACATTGCATATCATCCTCATACCGATGGGCAAAGTGAAAGGACCATTCAGACTCTTAAAGACATGCTTAGATCATGTGTGATCGATTTTGGAAACGGATGGGATAAATATTTACCATTGGCAGAATTCTCGTATAACAACAGTTATCATACGAGTATTAATGCTGCACCATTCGAAGCACATTATGAAAGAAAGTGTAGATCCCCTATCTATTGGAACGAAGTAGGTGATAGACAACTGACTGGTCCCGAGATCATATAGGAGACTACTGATAAGATTGTGCAAATCAAAGAGAGATTGAAGACCGCCCAAAGTCGTCAAAAGAGCTATGCTGATGTTCGAAGGAAGCTGTTAGAATTTCAGATTGATGACATGGTTATGTTAAAGGTTTCACCTTGGAAAGGTGTGATAAGCTTTGGTAAGAGGGGTAAATTGAACCCAAGATACGTAGGACCATTCAAGATCATCGAACGTATTGGACCGGTGGCTTATCGACTTAAGCTACCACAACAACTTGCTGGAGTACACAATACCTTTCACGTCTCGAACCTAAGGAAATGCCTTGCAAAAGAAGACCTCATTGTTCCTCTTGAAGAAATCCAAATCGACGAGAAACTGCATTTTATAGAAGAGCCTGTCGAAATCATGGACCGTGAAGTCAAACAGCTCAAGCAAAGCAACATACCTATAGTTAGGGTTCGTTGGAATGCTCGAAAAGGTCCTGAATTCACTTGGGAAAGAGAGGACCATATGAAACAGAAGTATCCATATCTGTTTACAAACACCGCCCATTGAATAGGTACTACTTCAAATTTCGGGACGAAATTTCTTTAACGGGTAGGTACTGTGATGACTCGGATTTTTCCGACTACTTGATTATACTATTTACATGATTTAATAATTTTGACTTTATAAGCAATGAATTTTAATAAGTCTTGAACCTCCGGAAAGAATTTTACATAAGCAGTTGACCACCCTTTTATTCTTACGATTCACGAACGTCATAACTTGTATTAATTATATATATATATATATATATATATATATATATATATATATATATATATATATATATATATATATATATATATATATATATATATATGTGTGTGTGTGTGTGTGTGTGTGTGTGTGTGTGTGTGTGTGTGTGTGTATATATATATATATATATATATATATATAGATTTAACTTGAAAATATGATAATTAAATATCTCATTAAGTATATTAACAAAGTATTATATATATATTTTCATACTACTAATTTAAAGAGTTTTTGAACAATATATATGTTACTACTTAAACGACGTAATTAACTTATGTTAAAATGTATTTACATATAATGTATTACGAGTATAAATACACCCTTACAAGTATTAAATACACTTTATAATATACCAATACATATAAAGGATAGCTATACTCGTATTTTCATTCAATTTCCTCAAGAATTCTACTCGCATTCATATGGTATTTTTACCCGTATTATACACAGCTTCTAGAAGTATTTACTATTGGTATATACCAATAGAAATCTGCAATTATTAGTGTAATATGTCATCCATGACGTAATCAATTTAATATGTCATCCATAACTTAATACATTTTAACATATCTTAGATATTTTCACTAAAAACCAAATTTTCAAGCCTATAAATAAGCACCATTTCTAACTCATTTTCACACATTAATTTTCTAACTTTTACTTCCAATTTTCACACACACTTGCAAGAACTCTCTCAAGTTTTGTTCTACTACTTCTTTCCAGCAACTTTACATTCTAAACTTGAGGTAAAAACTCTACTTCAACTCTTGTTCAATTCATATGTTTATAGCTATCTATATAAGAGTTTATAAACTAGAACATAGTTTAGTTGATTCTAAACTTGTTTGAAGAACTAATCTAATCTTTCTAACTTAACTCTAATAACACTTATTTATATGTATTATGATGTTATATTAAGTTAATATAAGAACTTATAACTTGTACATATGAAGAACACCTTGAAACTTAACATATATCGTTTAATCTCCATTCGGTAAAAAGCGGGCTGTTTTGG
Organism: Rutidosis leptorrhynchoides; assembly: GCF_046630445.1. Lineage (NCBI taxonomy): Eukaryota > Viridiplantae > Streptophyta > Magnoliopsida > Asterales > Asteraceae > Rutidosis > Rutidosis leptorrhynchoides. The sequence goes on from NC_092335.1 coordinate 198,543,679, forward strand.
ATTGGGAATTAAAAACCTATCTAAGACTTTGAGTTCGAGGCTAAGACTTTGGAAATATGTTAATATATGTAAATAAGACTTCCGGTATTTTTTTATGATTTTAGACAAAGTGGAAGTATTTTATCAAAAATCATATATTGGGTGGGTGCCGGGATTCTTCCAAATATGTCCACCGGCACAAAAAGAGGGTAAAACTCTGAATATTAATACATGGGATGAACTTTTCGAATTGTTTTTGAAAAACTAACTTCTTAAGGAATCCATATCAATTTGATTCACTTTAAACGGAGTTGTAATGAATATTTGACGAGCAAAACAAAATCTGCTAAAATTAACGTTGTATGGCCGAAATTTATATTGTAAAAACTATATTAACCATATCCTTGCTAACTTTTCCTATATCCTATATATATTTGGACATGTTATCATTAGTATAACAAAATATTATAATCTTAGTTAATTCCGAGATTGTATATATATAATAATCTTGGTACATTTCATGACAATAAGTATACAATACATTTTGATAAATCCTAAGACAATAAGTATACAATACGTTTTGATAAATTCTAAGACAATACATATACAATACGTCTCTGGGTTGATGCAAAGACAATACGTATACAATACTTCGTGGGGTAATTCTAAGATTATATATATACCGATTATTGGACTGTTGGACATTTTGAACTATTTTGGACTACTAACAAAGGACTACTAACATAAAAATGTTAAAAACTAATATATAAATATTCTATGAACTTGTTTTATTTTATTCACATGTCGTATTATTATCTGAATCATTATTATTGTTATAGGTTCGTGAATCCAAGGACGACGGCAATATTTTTAATAAGCTGAAAACTTATTATTAATATACTTTTACTACCGTGAGTATATAGTCCCATTTTTAAACTCTAAAAATATTTTGGGATGAGAATACATGCATTTTATGTTTTACGCCATGGACACAAGTACTTAAAATATATTCTACGTTGAGTTGTACCACCTTGCATATCTTCCCTAATAGCTTGGTAACTAATATTTACATGTTGTAAGAACTTGTAAGCGCGAATCCTATTGATAGATCTATCGGGTTTGACAACCCCAACTGGGCTAGTCGCTCTAGTATCGTAAATGGTTGCATAGTATTTCGTTTTTACTACACTTGGTACAGTGTAGGGAGATTTCATAATAAAGGGAATATGCCACATTAATGGTTAAGTATGGTTACCGAAGCGCTCAACAACTTATAGAATATCTTTATTGAAATGTTTGTAACTATGAAATCTTGTGGTCTATATTTATATCGATGCTAGCTTTAAACCTATATATCTCACCAACCTTTGTGTTGACTGTTTAAGCATGTTTATTCTCAGTTCCTTAAGAAAGTCTTCCACTGTTGCATTATCTGAGCAAGCTGTGCATGGAGTCTCATGCTTTTGTTTAAATGAAGTGTTGCATTCAATAAAACCTTTTTCATGTATTATATTCGACTGTTATGTCACGTGTGTAGTATTTGGAAACCGATGTATTATGGGGATTATTTCTTAAATAATCTCCCACTTGTTTAAAACATGCATTATGTATAATAATAGTGTCCTTTTTATGAAACGAATGCAATATTTTCTAAAACGTATCATATAGAGGTCAAATACCTCGCTATGGGATCAATGAATAACGTACCACGTTTATAGTAATATGGACGAGTCGTTTCATTATGCTTCTGGTAAAAAGCTTTGTTTGATGGCCAAAGAGGTTGAGGAGTTTGATGAGGATGATAATGGTAGTACATTTGTGGCTGATATGAGGGAAGCTGACCTAAAAAAGGATTCACCTCAATGGAAATCTGAAATGCTGTATAACGTTGAAAATTTTTGAACTTATACTGATGATGAAAAAGCAGAAATGTTTGACTACCTAAGAATTGACTTAAGCAGAGGCAGCAAACGTGAAGAAGTTTTCAAAACTGAAATTAAATCTTTAAATGAAAAACTTAAATGCAGATCTGATGAAACTAAGATCTTAAAAGATGAAATTTCTAAACTTGAAAAACAAAATTATGCTTTAAAATCTCTTCACTCAGATGCAGTAGTAGTCCAAAACCAGCTTACTGACCTTAAAATGGTAGTAGCCTCTTGGTGTTTGTCTGCTCAACACACAGCAAAGTGCATTAATGAGCAGATACCTGCTCAGGTTGAGGCATTCTTTGCTAGTGACTATGCTGCTTCTGCTGCTGCACATGCTGAAGCCACTTTCATGGACCTTGTGCTTGAAACTGATCCTGATGCTGTCTTGCCAAACACTTTTGCCAAGATAGTTAATGGTAACAAGGTCTTCACAAATAAATTTGTAAGACCTGCTGCTAACCCACCACCTTCCATGAAAGAGATAATGGAGGATGAAGAAAGAGCAAGAGAAGCCAGTACCTCAACTGATGAGACTACTGACCCCTCTAGCATCTACTACATGACTCCAAAGGAAAGATGTATTAAAAGGGAAATCACTGAAAACAATCGAAGAAAGTTAAAATCAACTGATTCCCCTTCGTGTTCAAATTCCACCAATGCTGAGCCAGCTGATGAAAATCGTGCTGGTCAACCAGTAGCTGCAGACAAGCCAGCTAAACGTAATACTGGCAAATTAAAGGCAGCAATCAAGATTCATACTGTTCAACCTGTATCAACTAACAAGCCAGTAACTTCCTACACTGGCTCGTCAAATAACAAAGGCAAAGCGGTATACCATGATTATGGTACTGGTTCCAAGAAGAAAGCTGCCCTTAAGGGAAAATCTAAAGTAGACCAAATTGTGGAATCGTGTGCTAGGTCATCGATCACTAAGATAATGACTGTTAAGCTTGACTAGCTCATAGCTGCTATAGCCGAAAGCAGACCTAATCTTACTGCCCCCATTAAGTCTGTGTATGACCAGTCACCTAGACCAAAAGTGAGAAAATTCTACAAATGTGGTAGCAAATTTCACTTGGCCAACCAGTGTACTCAAACCCAATTCCCATATGCTGCTGCCTCTTCAAGCAAACCAGCAGACGGGAAGAGATCATTAAAAATGACTTTTTCAGAACCCATCCTCGGATGGGTTCCCAAAAAGAACTAATCTTTTAGCTACTGTGTAGGGCATTCAAAATAAGCAAATCTGGTATCTCGATAGTGGATGTTCGAGATATATGACCGGATGTAAGTCCCTGCTGATGGACTATCAAGAAAAGGATGGTCCAGTTGTTTCATATGGAGATAATTCGTTGGGTTACACAAAGGGTTTTAGCACTTTAACAAATGGGAATGTAACATTCTCAAATGTGGCATATGTCATTGGGCTTAAACACAATCTACTCAGCATAAGCCAACTGACAAGCAAAAGTAAGATAGTCCAATTCAGAAGGAAAATTGGCACTATTTTTGATAAGACAGGGAAGCCTCTGCTAACAACAAAAAGACATGAGAACATGTATCAAATCGACATGAACACAGCAGTCACAACAACTGATACTTGTTTTTATTCAAAGGCAGCAGACAACCTCAAGTGGTTATGGCACAAGAGACTCTTACATCTCAACTTTAAAGATATTCACAAATTATTTAGTAAAAGTTTGGTGCCTGAGCTACCCACAATGTCTTATGTGAAGGACAGATTGTGTCCTGGTTGTGAAAAAGGAAAGTATCACCATGCTTCATTCAAGACAAAGCAGATTTTATCTGTTGAGAAATTATTTCACCTACTTCATATGGATCTTTTTGGTCATGTTAATGTAGCCAGCTGTAGTGAGAAGAAGTATACACTGGTTATTGTTGATGAATATTCCAGGTACACTTGGGTATTCTTTTTGAAGCAAAAGAGTGAAGCTGCTGATAAATTATCAATTTTATCAAAAGAATAGAACTATTGAATGGGCAACTGGTGAAACGGCTAAGAAGTGATCATGGCACAGAATTCAGAAATGTAACTTTGAAAGAATTTTGTGCTGATAAAGGTATTTCACAGAACTTTTCTGTTGTAAGAACACCTCACAGAACTCTCATTGAAGCAGCAAGATCTATGTTGGTTGAGTCTGGGTTAAAAAATTCATACTGGGCAGAAGCTGTGAATACTGCCTATTTTACCCAGAATAGATATTTAATAGTGAAAAGACATCAAAAGACCGCTTATGAAGTTCTCAAAGGAAGAAGACCCTCAATTTCATTTCTTCATGTATTTGGCACTCCTTGTCATTCTGAACAATAGGGACCAGCTTGGTAAGTTTGACGCTAAAGCTGATGAAGGTATATTTCTTTGATATTCCAACATGTCAAAGGCGTATAGGGTTTTCAACAAAAGAATGGACTGTTTTGAAGAATCCATTAATGTTACATTTGATGAAACTGCCACCACTTCACCTTCTGGACAAGAAGATGAAGAGTTATTATTTAAAGAGCCTACTCAGCAAGCTCTTGATGATGAAGAAGAACCAACAGTAACTCCCTCACCAATCCATGTTGCTGAGTTCTCTGATGATGAAATGGAACATTCGGTTCCATCTGTGTCTAATCCTAGTGGACCTACTGGTTCTACTGAAGTTCTACAACTTGAACAGAGGTTTACTGGTTTTGAAGAATCACAAGCTGGTACTGGTTACACTCATAATGAACAACTGTCTTCTGCTGCTGGTCATACTACTGAACCAGCTAATGATCAAGATGTTGTGTGTTCCACAATAAGCTCACCTATTCATAACACTAGATGGACAAAGGAGCATCCAATTGAGCAGGTTATTGGTAATCTGGCCAGTGGTGTTAAGACAACGAGACATGCAACCAGCAACTTTTGTATGCATGTAAACTTTGTATCTATCATTGAACTTACATGTCCAGAAGAAGCAATCAAAGATCCTAGTTGGGCAGGAGCTATGCAAGAAGAGATCTCCCTGTTTGATAGGAATAAGGTTTGGACATTGGTACCTAAACCTGATGATGAAACTAAGAAGATCATTGGTACCAAGTGGTTTTCAAGATTAAGATGGATGAAGATGGGATTGTGATCAGAAACAAAGCTAGATTGTAGCTCAGGGTTTCAAACAGGAAGAAGGATTGGATTATGGAGAGCCATATACACCAGTGACTAGGATGGAAGCTATCAGATTGTTCTTGTCATATGCTGCTAAGATGAACTTTAGGGTATTCCAGATGGATGTTAAGTCTGTATTTCTAAATGGGAAGCTGCAAGAAGAAGTCTATGTCAAACAGCCTCCTGGTTTTGTAAGCAATAAATATCCAGATCATGTCTATAAATTAGACAAAGCTCTATATGGCCTAAAACAGGCACCAAGAGCATGGTATGAGACACTTCATGTGTATCTCACTGGTATATGTTTTAAAGTTGGAACAATTGATACCACTCTATTCTCAAAGGAGATAGATGGTGATCTCTTGCTGGTACAGATATACATGGATGATATTATTTATGGATATAAAAATGAAAAACATTGTCAAAACTTATGTCAAAGACATATGAAATGAGCTTACAAAGAGATTTGCAATACTTTTTAGGATTGCAGATTAAATAACTTAATGATGAAATTTTTATAAGTCAAGATAAATATATCAAAGATATGTTAAAGAAATTTAGTCTGACCTGTTTAAAAGACATAGGGACTCCAATGGCAGCATCTATCAAAATAGATGTTGATCCCAATGGTGAACCAATCAATATCACTGAATATAGAGGTATGATTGGGTCAATACTTTATCTCACAGCCAGCAGACCAGATATTATGTTTGCCACATGTCTCTGTGCCAGATATCAAGCTGATCCTAAAGAGTCACATTTGCTGGCAGTAAAGAGGATATTTAGGTATCTGAAAGCTACTGCTAAATATTGTCTTTGGTATCCCAAAGACCAAGATTTTGAACTAATTGGGTATTCAGATGCTGATTTTGCAGGATGTAAAATTGACAGGAAAAGTACTACTGGTGGCTGCCAGTTACTGGGTGGTCGGCTAGTCAGCTGGATGTAAAATAGACAGGAAAAGTACTACTGTTGGTGTGCTGGCTCTACAGCATGTAGGGCAAACCAGTAACTCACAATTCTTTACTTACTGCCTACATGTCAAACAATCAGCACAACAAGGTCTTTTATGTCATGGTTATACAATGTCTAAAATGAAGTAATAAATAACTCACAATACTAAAATGATACCATAAAACTGAAACTCATTTACTCCCAATGATTTAAATTAAATACATGACATATTAAATGTAACAAAGAATTTTTGTATTTAATACAAACTTTATTTTATGGTCTTTAACTTCAATTTTGAATTAAAAACCTACTGCATTTAATGCATAATGGGAGGTATGAGTGTTCAAGCTGATTAAATGTCATGTCAACAGTCTGTGTCCTCTTGAAAATATGCCAGTCTGTCAAATCTGCTCACGCGCCTGCAAATGACAGTTGCCATTTTCTCTCTCCTGCACTTTTTCACCAATTAGAAAGGATAAAAAGGGTGATTCATTTTCCATAATAACCTCCGGTTATTTAATTTTCAAAAACACACTCTTCTCTCAAAATCCCCAAATCTTCAAATCATTCAAACATTCATCTTCTACAATCATCAATGGCAGACCAACAACAAAAACCACAACCAATCGAAAACCAACCAAAGGAACAACAACAACAACAACAACAACAACAACAACAGCCTGAACAGCAACAACAACAACCACCGGCGCCGGAGGAGTAACAGGAACAGGCACAGTTATTTTCCTTGCATCCAAGCCTTGTACAGGCTTCAAACGCATCAGCACATGATCTTATCCGCCTTTCTCGAGGCAATGCTGCACATGCTCTCTCCATCCCCAAGTCTAAAGCCAACATGGGCTATGAGACATTAATTGCATACATCATGCAATGTTCATTGGCTAGATCTATCACCAGAGTTCCTTCCAGACTCTATCCGGCCTGCTTAGGTAGATTTTGGTACACGGCTACCATTACCAACACTCCACAGGGTACACCATGTGTTCATGGCATGGTTACTGAAACCCTAACATGCTCCGTCACTGTCGATGCTATTAGACGAGCCCTACAATTGCCAGGTGGACTATTTGTTGCTTCACCATCTAGTGTTGATGTGAGAAGGGAGGTGCTGGAAATTATCGGATATACGGGTGGTGTGGCCTATTGCCCATTGAGGAAGCACATGCCACTGCTGTGGTACTATTGATGTTTTAGCAGAGTAGTATATAAAATAGCTTATATTTTTACAGGAAAAACTATTAAATACGATACATTTTTACACAAGATTTTTATTTATTTATAGAATGGATATACTTAAACCTTGCTACAACACTTATAGGCAGTGTACCTAATCGTACAGTAGTGTAGTTTTTAGTAAGTCCGGTTCGTTCCACAAGGAATCTTTTTAAACAAAGCTTAACGCTATATTAGTTTACTTTTATAAAAATACAAATATATATATAAGTAATATTATTATTATAAAAGGGGGGTTTTTACCGTTTAATGACCGATTTGTCGATTTTAAAACTTTAGTCACAGTTAAAACCAAATGTAAAATATTAAAAATAAATACACGACTTAAATTAAAGCGTAAAGTAAATAACGATAATGAAATTGCGAATAATAAAAGTGCGATAAAATAAACTTGCGATAATTAAAAGGTACGATAATTAAAAGTGCAATTAAATAAAATAACAATAAAAATGCGATAATTAGAAGTGCAATTAAATATAAAATAAAGGAAATTAAATATGAAATAAAAGAATTATGCTTATTTAAACTTCCGTAATCATGATGTTTGACGTGTTGATTTTAGTTTTATGCCCATGGGTTAATTGTCCTTTGTCCTGGATTATTTAATATGTCTGTCTGGTTTTTGTCCATAACAGTCTATCAGTCATAAATATAAAGTGCGAGTATCCTCGTCAAATTATCCTTATACCCGAAGTTAAATATTCCAACTAATTGGGGACTTAAACTGTAACAAGATTTTAATACTTTGTTTAATAATTACACCAGGATGTCGACTGAGTGTAACCCAAGGTTTTAATATTTTGTTATCAATTATACCAAGTGTCCTTGTACATAATTTCACCCCTGTTTTAATTATTCTAGTGGCTATTAATCCATTCCCGTGTCCGGTTAAATGAATGATTATTCGTACATATAAATACCCCGCCCATCGTGTCCGATCGAGTGTATATGGTAATTTATAGGGACGCCCAATTGTAAATCTTTATATTAACATTAACAAACTATCATTTAGTTAAACAAATATAAAGCCCATTAATAGCCCATAGTCTAATTTCCACAAGTGTCGTTCTTTTGTCCAAACCCCAATTATGGTACAAAGCCCAATTACCCAATTTTAGTAATTAGCCCAACATCATGATTACTTCGGATTAAATAAGCATAATAATAACTTAGCTACGAGACATTAAATTAAAAAGGTTGAACATAACTTACAATGATTAAAAATAGCGTAGCGTTACACGGACATAATTTCGACTTACACCCTTACAACATTCGCTAACATACCCTTATTATTAGGATTAAAATTAAAATTAAAATTAAAATATAAATATAAATATATATGATATAGATAGAGAGATGGATATTAGATGGATCAAAAATGATCAGAATTCGGTTGGCTTTATAGGGAGTTTCAGAATTTGGGGCTCCGCGACTCGCGGCCCATTTTGCCTTCAAACTCCGCGAGTCGCGGAGTTTGCTTTTACAGCTCACACAAGTTTGGAGTCTTTCTTGCCGACGATTTATTTTATATATATAATATATATATAATTAATATAATTAATTATATATTATATTATATTTATATACATAGTTAACTTGTAATTTTTAGTCCGTTGCGTCGAGCGTTAAGAGTTGACTCTGGTCCCGGTTCCGGATTTTTGAACGTCCTTGCGTACAATTTAATATCTTGTACTTTGCGTTTTGAATCTTGTACTCTTGTAATTTCGAGACGTTTCTTATCAATAATTGGAACCTCTTTGATTGTCTTTTGTACTTTTGAGCTTTTTGGTCGTTTGCGTCTTCAATTCGTCGAATCTGTCTTTTGTCTTCACCTTTTATTATTTAAACGAATATCACTTTTAAATAGAACAATTGAAACTAAAAGCTTGTCTTTCTTGAGGAATAATGCTATGAAATATATGTTCGTTTTTAGCATTATCAAATATTCCCACACTTGAGCGTTGCTTGTCCTCAAGCAATATCGTCTTGAAATACTAGAATCACTTCTTTATTCTTCACACTTTGTACATCAGTGATTTCTATACGGTGGTATAAACAATGGTAGTAACGATATGGTTTACAGTCCCACATGACTATAAAAATTTAGATCCATTAAGGAAATTGGATCTTTATGAAAACATTTGATCTTTTGAAAATTAAATCTAGTTTTTACCCTAGATAAGTTTTCCGGAATAACCCTTTACCGGTGTTTGCAAAATATTTTTGTGGGTTTGGGGGGTTTCAGATTTGAAAATTTTAGCTCAAAACTTATGGTTTTGTGTCACCCACTTGATAACCTTGTATTTGGAAAGCAACACGTCCAGTTTACTTGTCCCGTATATTACCTTTCGGTAAACTACCGTCCGGTTGTAAAGGAAAGCGTTGAACAAGCAACTGTTAAGGCAATGTCTAATGACATGCATTTGATTATGGTCTATAACGTGTCGGACGCAATTACTATCCTTGGTAGGAGCAATAGTAAAGCTCACCCTTATAATTTTTCGGTCTGGCACAAGGTCCTGTCTTTGACCATGCTATGCAACCACCGTTCTTACGGTTGACACCCGATTTAGTTCAGATGACCTAATGAATTCCAGGTGAATTCCTAGGATTTTACGTTCAATGGTAATGAACGCATTGAAAATAGGGTTTTCAGAAAACAAATCGGTTTGTAATTTTGATCAAAATATTTTCTCGTTCAAGCTCGAGTTTAGATATCATTGAATTCCATGAGTTTGTAATTCTCAATCTTTAAGGTCAATCTCAAGGATTGAGTAATATCAGGCTTAAAAGCTGATTTTTGATCTTTTAAGGAGATTATCCTTTCTGGGGATCTGATTCATTAGTCTTATCAAGCTAATTTGCATGGTGCCCCCCCATTGTACGAGATAAATCCTTCTCATGGTTAGGATAAATCTGACCACTTGGCGACCCTATTTAATGCTGAGGTCCGTGGATTTCCTGCTGATTTTAGTGATGACTTTTCTAGATTTTTCGTCAACCTACAGCTGGTCTGGACGACAACTTCATGACCTAAATCAAGAAGCGCGTGTCTTTTTTGGAAGACTTTACTTCCTTTTAATGATGGAATTGATTCATCGTGTAGATCCATCTCTTCTTTTCTTTCATCGGGTAAAACAGTTTAGTTTAGTCCAAAGCAAAAGTATTTTCAGTTATTTGTTACAGATATATGTGACATATGTTTAAGATAACTTGGTAAATTTTCCCACACTTGGCTTTTATTTTCCTTTTTATCGTCCTCTATTCCATTTTAAATGAATTTTAACATTTTGGTTTGTTTCTCAATTTATGTCCTTTCTGAGGTAACAATAATTTCGGTGTTAAAACCTAGTTTTATCGTTCATAAATATGTATAAATATGATTTTGAGTTCATTTAATTGAAATTTTTTTAAAAATTTTACTAGAATTGGGTAGTCAGTATATAAGACTAGGGTTGTTCTTTATTATCAGAGAGCACTAGATTCTAATACAACTACTACTTTACTAGTATTTCTAATGGTAACCAAGTGTATAGAGTAAAAATTTTAAAATCCGAAAGAATTTAACCCCTTCCCACACTTAAGATCTTGCAATGCGCTCATTTGCAAGAAATCAGTAACAATTTAAATTATTGAGGGTGATTTGTGTGAAAATGATTAAATTTTACCAAAGTTTCCAAATATATTGGCGTTTGTTTGCTGAATGATAAATGGTGCACATCATTTGTTCATTCCGTCTTGTTGTTATTTCACATATATTTTGCATCTTGTCGTCAAAATTAGTTGCTTTTGCTGAAATTAATGCCAGTCTTTGAAAATGCGTTGTTTAACCCTGTTGTGTACATAAGATAAACTGCAAACATATATACATATTTTTGAAGTTTGGTATATTACCCCACATTTAAAAATTATTAAAATCTAAGAATAAAAGTTAGAAAATTATAAAAACTATTACAATATTAACATAAGTATTAAACGTATCAATATTACAAATTACAAAATAAATAAAACTAAGTAGACTAGGGATGATATTGATACCAATACGGGTTCCATGCATAACCATAGGTGCTATAGAATGCTTCGGCAGGGTTATACGTAGGATACGGTGGTTGCATCTCTATAGACCAGGGAGGGAATATGGGTTTCGGAGTAGGAATATAGTTTCTACCTATATGTTGGCAATGAGCTATGATTTGGTTTTGATGAACTTGCCAATCTTCAAATGCTCTCTGTCTAGCATTTTCGTACTCCTGTGAAGCTATAAACCTTTGCATTTCTTGCATTTCATTTCCCCCTCCTACATTACCTTGCTGTTGGTTTCTCTCAACCTGTAGATGTCTACCATGGTATTGTACTGCGGCGTTATTTCGCCTCTTCAAAACTTTCGCACCATGGTATACATTTAAACCTATAGTATCGCGGGGTTCTGGTTCTTCCACTAATAATCCCCCCCGACTTATATCCACACCGAGATATTCAGCAATCAAAGTAATAAAAATACCACCTCCTATTATGCTATGCGGTCTCATCCCCCTTATCATAGCTGATAAATAATAACCCACACAATAAGGTATACTTACAGCGCTTTGTGGGTCTCGAATACACATATGGTAAAACAAATACTGTTCATTTACCTTTTCCTTGTTCTTACCTCTTTGTGTAATTGAATTAGCTAAAAACCTATGAATCACTCTTAATTCAGCTCTATCTATATCCAAATAAGAGTAATTTCCCCCTTTGAATCGGTGATGGCTTGTCATTTGACTCCATACACCATGAGTATCAAAATTTTCATCTATCTTTCTACCATTTAGTATCAACCCTCTACAATCGGCAGATACTAACTCCTCAGGCGTATATATACGTAAAGCTTGAGCCATGTCTAGTAAAGACATGTGGCGCATCGAACCTCCTAACAAAAATCTAATAAAAGATCGATCGGTTAAACTAGCTACCCGATCATTTAATTCTATACTACACAACAATTCTTCACACCATACTTTATATACAGGTCTACGCATGGTGAATAAACGTACCCAGTCGTTAAAAGTAGAATTACCATACCTCTGTGCAAGTAATTCCCTAATTGGCCCGGCCAATTCTACAGCTTCTAATGGTCCTTATTCTATGACCCTCGGTACCTCAACAACCTTAGAATGAAGAGTATGCAAACCCCTTTGGTATTTTGGATAATCTATCCAAAGTCTGTCAAATCTCAGTTTCGGGTGCAAATCTTCCAAGTGCTCTTCAGAAAATGTCATGACTGGATGAGGTATATATTGCTTGTAGTAGTTATCCACCTCCTGTTGTTCCGCATTCTCAGCAGGAGCATTGTGAGCTTGGGATGAAGATTCACCCCTTTCAGTCTGCAAAACACATCAAACACAATTTTTGTGCATCCAAATATGCATTAGTGTCAGCAAAATCATCAATCAAAATAATTACAATGACATGATCAATTTATATCAAACTTAAGCTCATTTTCACATTTTTATCAAATCTACACTTTTTCAAATAAGCATATACGAAAATGTTCGCCAAGTTCATAAGCATTCAACTCAAATAACATGTCAAAATAATCATTACTAGCTATTAAACAAGTTTCAAATGGCATTATCTTTCAAAAATCAAGTTCATGAATTTTAGACTTGAAAAAGTCCACTTTAATTCTCAAAATCATGTTTAGGCTCAAAGTTTGGATCATTTAACTACCTAAATATGTTACACTACTTAATTTAGCAACAATTCATGACAAAAATCGGCCATAACCTGTTTATATCAAAAAGCCCCAAATTTGCTCAAGAACACAAACCCTAGATTACTCAAAATTTGAAGTTTAAGGCTTCTAATCATGTTAAATGGCATCAATCTAGGTTATACAAGCATAATACATAAACAATTTAAGCATAATTACACTAAAAAGCATCAAAATCAAATTGGGGAAAAAATGCTCAAGAACACTAATTTTTGGATTAAATGGTGTTTAGGTGTAGAAATTTACCGTTTTTCTTGAGTAATTCCTTGATAGCATCCTTCTCAACATGATTTTAGTAAAAGATTTGATGATTAACGGTTAAAAATTGTGATTTTGGGGTGTATTTTTTGACTTTTTCGCAGTATTTTCGCTGTGTTTTTGAGTTTTGTGGTGTGCAACTGATCAGTTCTGCGTTTTATTTTTTTCTGATTTTTTTTTTCCTCCCGCGACTCGCGGTGTTTAAAGCTTCAAACTCCGCGAGTCGCGGAGTTTGCTTTTTTTTTTTTTTTTTTTTTTTTTACATCTTATATTAATTAGAACAATTAAGTAATTAATTTTAAAATTTTGTTTCCCTTGTTATTTAGGACGAGGTCGTTTCGGATCGATGTCCTAGTCCGTCCTTCGACAAAATTTTAAAATTTGTCTTTTTGTAGCGATTGTTTTAAAAGCTAAGATTTTTGGGTTTTTTAATGTTTTTGGCATACTTTAATTCAATAAGATTAAAAATAATGATAATAAAAGTTCTCGTCCCTCCCTCGGGTAAAGCAATTTCGGTTCAAAGACCTAGTCTTCAACTTACGACGAATTTTAAAAATCATATTTTTAACTTAATGAGATAAAGTAAATTTTTGTTTTTAAATTCACACAATTTAAATATAAAATTCAAAATTAATACTAAAAATTCACACCAAACTTTAAAATTTAAAATGCATAAAATTAAAATTCATATTTTAAAAATTAAAAATTCACACCAAACTTAATTTAAAAATTCATATTATAAATTCACACCAAACTTAATTTAAAAATTCATATTATAAATTCACACCAAACTTATATTAATTTTTCAAATATTTACAATTTTAAATATATTGTTTTTACAAAGTTTACAATATTAATTTAAGATTTATATATTAATTTTAAAAACATGGTAAAAATAAAATTAAAAATCTTTTTGGCTTTTTATCCCACTTTAATCAATCAAATATTATCAAAAATATGCGCCCCTCTTTTCGGTAAATTAATTTCGGTTCCAAGACCTAATTTGACTCATGACGAATTTTTGAAATATTTTGGGTTGATTGTTTAAAGATATTTATACCTTAAGAATAAACGTTAAATTTCGCAGTGATGTAATAAATTTTTGTATGATATCAACAATTTCGGTCGCCAAACCTAATTTTATTCAATACCAATTTAATACTTTATAGCGAACAAATTAGCGTTTATTATCAAAAGGTTAAAAATAAAAATAAAAATAAAGACTGTACAGACTTACCTGTGAGATAGTATTCTTAGTTATATGATCTATCCCATTCATAAGATAGTCGGTTTAATTGGTTTTCCATAGCTACTTAGGCGTAACCTCGAGCATTCAGTGTCTTTTCTTCTAAACATATGAACGGTCCGTCTCTGCATAAAGCAACAAATTCGGTATTTGAATAGGTTTGATTATTTGAATATTTACCTCCATGTGACCATTTTCCGCATTTGTGACATCTTTCTAGGTGTCGTGCTCTTCTTTTTGCTGCGGATTTTGATTTTCCTTTACCAAATTGTAACTTATTATCTTAGCATCTGGATTCTTTTCTAACTCCGTCCATTCTTTCTCTGATTACTGATACTATTTCACTCGGAAGTGTGTCATTATTACGTTTAGTGATCAAAGCGTGTAGCATTAGACCATGGTTTAGTTCACAGGCAGTCTTCATTTTGTAAAAACCTAAAAAAAATAAAAATTCAGAATGGGGGGAGAAGACTAGTTCTTTAGGGTCTGCTAGGGAAAGACCATTCGGGTTCCATTTTCGAGAACTACACGAAAACAGACAATCTAACTCTAACAGAAATACATATTATCCTTTAAAGACTTGATTCTCCCCACACTTAGTTAGCTGTGGTGTCGAAATTGTGATTAACTTCGTTGTCGACTTCCATCGGACTATCTATGTAGTGTTTAACTCTGTGACCATTAACTTTAAATTCAATTCCATTTGAATTTATCAATTCTACTGTTCCGTATGGGAAAACTCTTTTGACTATGAATGGTCCAGACCATCTTGATTTCAATTTTCCAGGAAATAGCTTGAATCGTGAATTGAAAAGAAGAACTCTGTCTCCTTCTTTAAATTCTTTTAAACTTCTGATTCTTTTATCATGCCATTTCTTCGTTCTTTCTTTATAGATTAACGAATTTTCGTATGCTTCATGTCTTAATTCTTCTAATTCGTTTAATTGACTTAATCGTAGACGTCCGGCTTTATGTAAATCAAGATTACATGTCTTCAAAGCCCAAAATGCTTTGTGTTCAATTTCTACTGGAAGATGACATGCTTTTCCATAAACAAGTCTAAAAGGTGTGGTTCCAATTGGAGTTTTGTAGGCTGTTCTAAAAGCCCAGAGTGCATCCTCCAATTTAATGGACCATTCCTTCGGATTTGATCCTACGGTTTTCTCTAGAATACGTTTTAAAGCTCGGTTGGTATTTTCAACTTGTCCACTTGTTTGTGGATGATATGCGGTGGAGATTTTATGAGTTACTCCATATCTTTTAAGAACTTTCTCAAGTTGATTATTACAGAAATGAGTACCCCGATCACTTATTAAAGCTTTCGGTGTTCCAAACCTTGGAAAAAGACGTTTTAAAAAGTTGACTACAACTCGTGCATCGTTAGTTGGGAGAGCTTGTGCTTCCGCCCATTTAGATACATAATCAATGGCTACGAGTATATATAGATTATTATGAGATTTTGGAAATGGACCCATAAAGTCAATACCCCAAATATCAAATACTTCACATACTTGGATGACATTTTGTGGCATTTCATCACGTTGACTTATTTTTCCGGCCCTTTGACATGCATCACAGGATTTGCAAAGAAGGTGTGCGTCTTTGTAAATTGTAGGCCAATAGAATCCAGCATCATAAACTTTTCTTGCTGTTAGTTGAGGCCCATAATGCCCTCCTGTTGGTCCTGTGTGACAATGGTTTAATATTTTACTAGCTTCATCTCCAAATACACATCGGCGTATTATTCCATCGGGACAACTTTTAAACAGATGTGGATCTTCCCAAAAATAGTGTTTTATATCACTGAAGAATTTCTTTCGTCTTTGGTACGATAATCCTTTTTCAAGGAATCCACATACTAATTAGTTTGCATAGTCTGCAAACCATGGAATTTCTTTATAATCTATCTTCAATAGATATTCATCAGGAAAGTTGTCTTGTATGGCCGATTCATTTAGAACTTCTAATTCGAGATTTTCAAGACGAGAAAGATGATCAGCGGCGAGATTTTCTGCTCCTCTTTTATCTCGGATTTCAATATCAAACTCTTGTAAGAGTAAGATCTAACGGATTAATCTTGGTTTAGCATCTTGTTTCGAAAATAGGTATCTAAGAGCAGAATGGTCGGTATAGACCACCGTTTTTGCTAGAACGAGATATGATCGAAATTTGTCAAAAGCAAAGACAATAGCAAGGAGTTCTTTTTCAGTAGTTGTATAGTTCGTTTGTGCTCCTTGTAACGTCTTACTAGCATAATATATAGGTTGAAATCGTTTTTCAATCCTTTGTCCTAAAACGGCTCCCATTGCAAAATCACTTGCATCGCACATTAGTTCAAATGGTAGATTCCAATTTGGTGTTATCATGATCGGCGCATTAGTGAGTTTTTCTTTAAGAATATTAAAAGATTTGATACACTCATCTGAAAAGATGAATGGAGCATCCTTTTCTAGGAGTTTATTCATAGGAGTGGCAATTTTAGAAAAATCTTTTATGAAACGTCGGTAAAAACCGGCATGCCCTAGAAAACTCCTAACTCCTCTAACATTAGTGGGATGTGGAAGTTTAGCAATTACATCTACTTTAGCTCTATCCACTTCAATTCCTTCTTTTGAAATTTTATGTCCAAGAACGATGCCTTCTTTAACCATGAAATGGCATTTCTCCCAATTAAGTACTAGATTTGATTGTTCGCATCTAATAAGCATTCGTTCCAGATTAACTAGACATGATTCAAATGTATCACCGAAGACTGAAAAGTCATCCATGAAAACTTCCATGCATTCTTCTATCATGTCGTGAAAAATCGCCATCATACACCTTTGAAAGGTTGCAGGGGCGTTGCAAAGTCCAAATGGCATGCGTTTGTAAGCAAAAGTACCATAAGGGCACGTGAATGTGGTTTTCTCTTGATCTTCAGGTGCTATTGGAATTTGAAAATATCCGGAAAATCCATCAAGAAAACAATAGTAACTATTTCCGGCTAATCTTTCCAACATTTGATCAATGAAAGGTAAGGGAAAGTGATCTTTTCTAGTGGCGTCATTTAATTTTCTATAATCAATACATACACGCCATCCTATTACAGTCCTAGTAGGAATAAGCTCATTTTTCTCATTTGTAATGACAGTCATGCCACCCTTCTTAGGCACGCATTGAACTGGGCTTACCCATGGACTATCAGAGATTGGATAAATTAGACCTGCGTCTAGCAGTTTAATAATCTCTTTCTTAACTACATCTTGCATATTAGGATTTAGTCTTCGTTGGCGTTGCACATACGTTTTATGACCTTCTTCCATAAGGATTTTATGTGTGCAATACGAAGGACTTATTCCTTTAATATCATGAATCTTCCATGCAATGGCTGGTTTATGAGCTTTCAACACAGAAATGAGTTGTGATTTCTCATTTTCAGTAAGAGAAGACGATATTATTACAGGTAATTCAGATTCATCATGTAAATAAGCGTATTCCAAATGGTTTGGAAGTGGCTTTAACTCTAATTTCGGAGGTTCTTCTATCGATGATTTGTATCGATATCTGTCTTCTTCTTTTAGCATTTGAATTTCTTCTGTTGTTGGTTCATATCCATTAGCTATAAGTGTAGCTAACATTTCAGCTTCATCAATTGGTTCATTACCTTCT
Organism: Rutidosis leptorrhynchoides; assembly: GCF_046630445.1. Taxonomy (NCBI): domain Eukaryota; kingdom Viridiplantae; phylum Streptophyta; class Magnoliopsida; order Asterales; family Asteraceae; genus Rutidosis; species Rutidosis leptorrhynchoides. Next base: position 198,561,852 of record NC_092335.1, read on the forward strand.
CCTAAAGAACATTCTCCTGTTCCTTGTAATTCTGGAAATTCTTCTAATAATTCTGCATGTGCATCTATAGTTTGAATATAATAACATGTATCATCGGCAGATTGTGGTTGTTGCATTGCTCTATCAACTAAAAAGGTAACACTCTCGTCCTCTATACTTAGGGTCAGTTTCTTACCGAACACGTCTATCATTGCTTTAGCCGTGTTTAAGAATGGTCTTCCTAATATGAGAGGAACTTGAGAATCTTCTTCCATGTCCAGAACAACAAAATCTACTGGAAATACTAAAGTACCAACTTTAACTAGCATGTTCTCCAATATCCCTCTAGGATATTTTATTGATCTATCGGCTAGTTGTATGCTTATTCTGGTTGGTTTCAATTCTCCAAGGTCTAGTTTAGCGTATAGTGAATACGGCATTAGATTTATACTAGCACCTAAGTCTGCCAATGCTTCTATTAAACTAAGACTACCCAGAAAACATGGAATTGTGAAACTTCCTGGATCAAATAGTTTTTCTGGTATCTTATTCAACAGCACTGCTGAACAATTAGCATTCATGGTAACAGCCGAGAGTTCTTCCATTTTCTTTCTATTTGAGATTAGATCTTTCAAGAATTTAGCATATCTAGGCATTCCTGAAATTACATCAATGAAAGGAAGATTTACATTTATCTGTTTAAACATATCCAAGAATTTGGATTGCTCGGCTTCAAGTTTCTCTTTCTTTATTTTACTCGGGTAAGGAAGTGGTGGTTGGTATGGTTTAACATAAGGTTTAGCCTTAATTGTGTTATCTTCATTAACCTTTTCAACTACCGGTTCTTTTTCCTTATCTTGATCAGGTTGTGGTTCTTGTGGAGTAGGAATAGCTTCATCAGAAGTTACAGGTATTTCAGGTGGTTTAAGTGTTGTACCACTTCTTGTGGTAATGGCTTTAGCTGTTTCATTCCGGGGGTTAGCATTTGTATCACTAGGTAGACTTCCCGATTTTCTTTCACCTATTAACCTTGCTAGGTTACTTACTTCTTGTTCCAGATTTTGAATAGAAGCTTGTTGATTTCTAAATGCTTGAGCATTTTGTTCATTGGTTTGTTTTTGAGATGTGAAAAATTACGTTTGAGTTTCAACTAGCTTCGTCATCATATCTTCTAAATTCGGCTTTTTATCATCGGTTTGTTGTGGTGGTTTGTTTTGAAAATTAGGTCTTTGCTGATTGTAAGTATTATTGGATACTTGTTGATTGCTAGGACTTTGTTGATTGTTGTATGGAATATTTCTGTTATAATTCTGGTTTTGATTGTAAATCGGTCTTGGCGGTTGATAATTATTCTGATAATTATTTCCAGGCCTTTGGTTTATGTATGAAATATTTTCTCTTTGTTCCATTGTTAATTCAATACTGAGACAATCTTTTGTCAAATGTGGTCCTCCACACTGCTCACAACTAATTCGTATTGAGTGAATATCTTTAGTCATTTTTTCCATTCTTCTCTCAACAGCATCTATCTTTGCGGAAATGGAATCTAAGTCATGGCTAGAATCGGCTCTAGCTGCTTTAGATGATCTAACGATATCTTTTTCTTGGTGCCACTCGTGTGAGTGGGAAGCAGTGTTATCAATAATTTTGTAAGCATCAGTTTCAATTTTCTTCATAATAGAACCACCAGCTGCTATATCTATGTCTTTCCTTGTAGTGATGTCGCATCCTTGGTAGAATATTTGTACTATTTGACAGGTGTCTAAACCATGTTGCTGACATCCTCTCAACAACTTTCCAAATCTTGTCCACGCCTCATATAGAGTTTCATTCGACTTCTGTGTAAACGTAACAATTTCTGCTTGAAGTCTTACGGCTTTAGATGCAGGAAAGAATTGTTTAAGAAATTTTTCAACTAAAACATCTCATGTATCAATCGCCCCTTCAGGTAACGATTCCAACCAATCTTTGGCTTCTCCCTTTAAAGTCCAGGGAAATAACATGAGATATATCTGTTCATCCTCCACTTCTCGGATTTTAAATAGTGTGCAGATCCTATTAAAGGTACGTAGATGTTCATTTGGATCTTCCTTCGGCGCACCACTAAATTGGCATTGATTAGTCACCATGTGTAGAATTTGTCCTTTGATTTCATAATCTGGCGCATTAATGTCTGGATGAGTAATTGCGTGACCATGGCCAGTGCGTTTAGCTCTCATTCAGTCTTCCATACTTAAAGGTTCCAGATTCTCCATAATTGAATTTGTTGAATCGGAATCACTAGAGGATTCTGATTTAATGGTTCGTTCCTCAACAATCTCTGTTTGAATGATTGGTGGTTCCGGAGGAAAGTTTAGTGATTCAGGATCTACGAATCGTTCCTGAATATTCTCCGGATTCTCAATTGTGAGGTCAGGTTCAAAAAATGGATTATCGGAAATTTGAACTGAAGTACTTGGTCGACTGGATGACGATTCTAAAGAGAAATCAACGGCAGTAATATTTGCTAAATGTCTTGATCTAGTTACAGGTGGTGAACGTACAAAAGGTGGTAAACGTCTTGCTCGGTGCATTCACTGAATATCCTATTAGTTTTAAAAAGGAAAGAAAAATTATAATAAGTTATCCAATCAATAGACTTTTCTGATTTTGCCCACGTTTCAAATAGCCAAAAGATGCAGCAGAGGGGCAGGATTCGTTTGGTCTCAATATAATTGAGGACTGTTTGGCTCCAATAACCCGGTCCACGTACAAATCCAACTATTACTACGAACCAGAAAATTTTGATGTCTATCAATTTAACCACTTAAAATAAATTTTCGTAATTTTAAGAAATTTAGATAAGAAGTAGAATAAAAATCTATGTCCTAAAACTAGAATAGCGAGAAATAAGAAAGAAAAAGAGTTCGTTGAAAAAGGTTGAAAAAGAAAAATGGTTGAAAAATAAAAGGTGACGGAAAAATAAAAGAAACTTATAAAATTTAAAAATACTTGACTAACCTAACCTTATTACTACAACTAATTTAAAATTATAATCGCAAATTGAGATTACTAATTGGAATGATAATTGATACATAGGTAAAAGTCGTCTAAAAATATTAAAGCTTAAAGGAAAAACTAAATCCCAAATGGAAATAACTTAAAAAGAAACTAAAACTTAAAAAGGCGTCGCAAAATTCTAAAGTACTTAAATCTTAGTCTAAAGAAAAAGCACTTAAGGGATTTTACGGCAAAGCCTAAAAATCTAGAAGTAAAAATAACTATGGCAAAAACTAAGTTTAAAACTAAATATGAGCGAAAAATACAAATATTACGCTAAAACGATTAAAAAGGAAAAAAATATACAAAAAGTTGAAAAAATTACAATTTTTATAAAAATATTATTTTTATATTATTTATTTATTAAAACTATTAATTTTACAAATTAATTAAACTAATTAAACTAAATACATAAATTAATTAAAACTTAAATTAAATACTAAATTAATTAAATATTTAACCCTAATTACAAATTAATTAATAATAATTAATAATACTCCGTATTTAATGCAGATTAGGGTTCTGTGTGGCCCGTGTCAGACGGCTCCGCGAGTTGCGGTGCCCGAAGCAGAAAACTCCGCGAGTCGCGGGGTTCCCGAATTCAACTCAGGTGCAGTTCAAAATTTGACCTTTTTTTATTTTTTTATTTTCTGTTTTTATATTTTCTGTTTAAAAATCTAAATATTTGTATATATAAAAAAAAACTTATATTTAAAAACTAAAATAAAAATAGAATTACTTTATAATTTTATAAATAAACTTCTTAAAGCTAGATTTATATATATATATATTTTTTTTCGGTTTTTTATATTTATAAAATATATTTATAAAATAAATTAAATAAAACTTATATTTTTACAAACTAAAGAAACTTTATAAAACTTAAATATTTATCAAACTCCTAAAAATATTTATATTTTTATTTTTCTTTTTATATTTTCGAATATTTAAAACGTATTTTTATAAAAACGAATTTTAATAAAAGTAAACTAAAAATCTTTTTTTTTATATTAGCGTTGCGCTTCCGGCTTTTAAGAGACTCCCCGGCAGCGGCGCCAAAAATAACTTGATGTTTTAGCAGAGTAGTATATAAAATAGCTTATATTTTTACAGGAAAAACTATTAAATACGATACATTTTTATACAAGATATTTATTTATTTATAGAATGGATATACTTAAACCTTGCTACAACACTTATAGGCAGTGTACCTAATCGTACAGTAGTGTAGTTTTTAGTTAGTCCGGTTCGTTCCACAGGGAATCTTTTTAAACAAAGCTTAACGCTTTATTAGTTTACTTTTATAAAAATACAAATATATATATAAGTAATATTATTATTATAAAAGGGGGGTTTTTACCGTTTAATGACCGGTTTGTCGATTTTAAAACTTTAGTCACAGTTAAAACCAAATGTAAAATATTAAAAATAAATACAAGACTTAAATTAAAGCGTAAAGTAAATAACGATAATGAAATTGCGAATAATAAAAGTGCGATAAAATAAACTTGCGATAATTAAAAAGTACGATAATTAAAAGTGCAATTAAATAAAATAACAATAAAAATGCGATAATTAGAAGTGCAATTAAATATAAAATAAAGGAAATTAAATATGAAATAAAAGAATTATGCTTATTTAAACTTCCGTAATCATGATGTTTGACGTGTTGATTTTAGTTTTATGCCCATGGGTTAATTGTCCTTTGTCCTGGATTATTTAATATGTCCGTCTGGTTTTTGTCCATAACAGTCCATCAGTCATAAATATAAAGTGCGAGTATCCTCGTCAAATTATCCTTATACCCGAAGTTAAATATTCCAACTAATTGGGGACTTAAACTGTAACAAGATTTTAATACTTTGTTTAATAATTACACCAGGATGTCGACTGAGTGTAACCCAAGGTTTTAATATTTTGTTATCAATTATACCAAGTGTCCTTGTACATAATTTCACCCCTGTTTTAATTATTCTAGTGGCTATTAATCCATTCCCGTGTCCGGTTAAATGAACGATTATTCGTACATATAAATACCCCGCCCATCGTGTCCGATCGAGTGTATATGGTAATTTATAGGGACGCCCAATTGTAAATCTTTATATTAACATTAACAAACTATCATTTAGTTAAACAAATATAAAGCCCATTAATAGCCCATAGTCTAATTTCCACAAGTGTCGTTCTTTTGTCCAAACCCCAATTATGGTACAAAGCCCAATTACCCAATTTTAGTAATTAGCCCAACATCATGATTACTTCGGATTAAATAAGCATAATAATAACTTAGCTACGAGACATTAAATTAAAAAGGTTGAACATAACTTACAATGATTAAAAATAGCGTAGCGTTACACGGACGGAATTTCGACTTACACCCTTACAACATTCGCTAACATACCCTTATTATTAGGATTAAAATTAAAATTAAAATTAAAATTAAAATATAAATATAAATATATACGATATAGATAGAGAGATGGATATTAGATGGATCAAAAATGATCAGAATTCGGTTGGCTTTATAGGGAGTTTCAGAATTTGGGGCTCCGCGACTCGCGGCCCATTTTGCCTTCAAACTCCGCGAGTCGCGGAGTTTGCTTTTACAGCTCACACAAGTTTGGAGTCTTTCTTGCCGACGATTTATTTTATATATATAATATATATATAATTAATATAATTAATTATATATTATATTATATTTATATACATAGTTAACTTGTAATTTTTAGTCCGTTGCGTCGAGCGTTAAGAGTTGACTCTGGTCCCGGTTCTGGATTTTCGAACGTCCTTGCGTACAATTTAATATCTTGTACTTTGCGTTTTGAATCTTGTACTCTTGTAATTTCGAGACGTTTCTTATCAATAATTGGAACCTCTTTGATTGTCTTTTGGTCTTTTGAGCTTTTTGGTCGTTTGCGTCTTCAATTCGTCGAATCTGTCTTTTGTCTTCACCTTTTATTATTTAAACGAATATCACTTTTAAATAGAACAATTGCAACTAAAAGGTTGTCTTTCTTGAGGAATAATGCTATGAAATATATGTTCGTTTTTAGCATTATCAACTATTTCTTTGGCTTACTGTCCCAGTGCATCAGCCAAAAGTCAGGAAGCTTTGATTAATGCTCAGATTTTGAGCTAAAGATAGGTCATGGGTTGTTGTTCAACAGAAACATCGATTATGCTACAGAAATCTACCTAAGGTTAAGGAAAATGGTGCTTGCACCAAAAAGAACACATTTAATCCCCTTTCCAAGGTTTTTGAGCCTTGTGTTTGAAAATGAGCTGGGTGATGCTTACCAGCAAATTACTGATGAATCATTTAACCTTCCACTGAAATAAGGGGGGATGACAAAGGCAGCACCAGCTGCTCCATATACTGGTCCAACGCCAGGCATGCTCTAGTATCTTGCTACTCGGGGTGGAGCTACCCAATCGACTGTCTCTGGTAGTGCACCAGCTGAGGGGGAGGGACCTCGGCAAAAGCCAGCTGTTCGACGGAAGAAGCCAGCTACCTCAACTAGAACAGCCATCGTCTCCGATACAGGTAACACAGTAGTTGTATCAGAATCTAGTGCTCTCTGATAATAAAGAACAGCCCTAGTCTTATATACTGACTACTCACTTCTAGTATTGGAATTCGTTGCTCATCTACTTCTTGGTAACATGCAAATTCAAACATGCAAAAGCTGGCTCCAAGCACGCCACATGGGAGGTTGCAACTGTCTCAACTGCTGCTCCTGAAAAGGATGTTGCTATAGAACCTGGTGCGTCTCTAGATTAAACAGCAGAAATCTCTAACATAATTAAAAATATATTAACTGCTGACTTGAAAAATGAAAGTGGAGTTAAGGGTATAACCTTGGCTCCCAAGCTGACTGGTTTTAAAACTAGTGTTAAGAAGAGTAGCAACCCATACTCTTCTAACTAGGCACTTCCACATTTTTTAAAATTATACTTCATGAAATATCCAGTGCTGACAGTACAACCAGCAGAGAACATACCTGACCCCCAAAGCAAACTTGAGCTGGCTCCTCATCGTGTTGAACCAGCTCAAGCTACTACACAACCTAAATGTTACTTGGATCATGATAAGAGTCACACTCCTACATTATCATCAGCCAGAACTCTTACACAATCTGGGTCAACATGTGTTGCCAATAAGTCAGCAGAGTTACAGCTGCACTTACAGACACCTTACTCTGTCTCAATCAAAGGGCTGACTAAATCACCAGTTTATCCTCATAGACCAAAATCAGATGCAATTGTTGAGTCAAATTTATTTAGTTCTACAGTTGTTAACATAAAATGTTCTACTATTTCAGTTGTTAGCAGGGTAGATGAACAAGCAGAGGAGGAGATTGAAAGGAATCCTATTGTATCTACTGGTTCTGAAACTGGTACTGATAAGCTCTCTGCTTCTGCTACTGGTGTTGGTGCTGCTGATTTTCCTACTGATGGTGCTGATACTAGTACTATTGCTTATGTTGCTACTGGTGATACTGAGGATCAAGTTGATGCTGGTTCAACTGTTCCTACTGGTTCTGAGGAGATGGTTTTGATGATTCTGTTACTGTTATTTCTCCTCCAATTCCCAGTATTGCTGACACCACTACTGTTCTAGAAGTGGCTGATGAGATACTTGTTGAACATCCTCCTATTCTTGAAGAGGTTATTGATAACATTGTTAAGGAGGTTCTTGTTGATGATCTTGTCATTGAAACCAAGGGTGACACTATGTTAACTACTGATACTGCTGCTGTTCTTAATTATTCATCTGACATGGAGTTTCAATCCATTACTCCAAATGCAGCAAATGTTATTGTCATCCCTGGTTCAGATTCTGGTGAACAAGGTGTTAAACTAGATGCTGGTACCTCTGTTGCTACTACAACTGAATCTACTCAGGCTTCTATTTCTGGTGAAAAGCCTAAGTATGTCTGCAAGGTACCAGATCCAGATAAAGTGGTGCCCAACTTCATTTACAGAGGAGCTTCTATCACCCCCAAAATTGCTTTACTGGTGGATCAGCTGACTATTGATCCATAAAGTGCATTAGTTTAAGCCAGCAAATTACCTGTTGAGGAGCTGACTGAACTACTCTCTCAACTTGATCAACCAGTATGTGAAGAAGTTTTTGAGAGGCTGGCTACACTGGAGCAAATTAATGAGCAACCCTACTACCATGTTTTTGGCATAGCTCCAGCTGTTTCTCCATGGCCAGGTACTTGGAGACCTCTCAAGTTCATCATTGATCCTACTACTGGTAAATGTGTGATGCAGAATATTCCTGATTGCTAGTACCTTCTGATTCATCAGCTTCTTCCTCATTATCTTCTTCAGCTGATGGTGATGCTGATATAGGTATTGGTAAGGAAGAGCCAGTCATTCATGATAATGTGACTAGCTCCAAAAACAAACCAGTGAATCTGGATGATGATGCAACTGATGATGATGCTGCAAAGGATACTAGTGGTTCTAAACCTTCGGGTGAAGGTAAAAATGATGGTGATCATGTTGATGAGTCAGACACTGACCTTCCACCTCTACCACCCCATGGAGGTACTCCTATTGTGGCTGCTAGTGATCGCCCCTCAACCAGTGGATCTGTTAATTCTGAGGTGGCTGAAGTATCTACTCTGGCTGTTTACAGAACAATTGCCAGAATCACACCTGATATCACCAAAACTATCAAGGAGACTCTAACTGACTGCATGGCTGAAGCTATACGAAGAGTTGGGTATATTACAACGTTCACTATTGAATCCCAGCTCAAGCAAGTGTGTGCCTTTGCAGATCTAGTAGTTGATGCTATTTGCCGACACCAGGAAGAAGAAGAAAATCTTAAGCAGTGAATCATCTCTCATAATGAATATACTGATCATATTACCCGACTTCAAGCAGAACTTAATGCTGCCAATCAAAGGAATAGGTTCCTTAATAAAGAAAATAGGGTATTAGAAGAGAGATTGGAGTCACAGGAACAGCAAATGACTACCGTGATTCCTGCTTCTGCTTATGTTACTTCGGTGGAGACAATGCAATGCATGGCTGCACTTCAAGCTGATGTTAGAGCTAGTGTTAATCAAATGGCCATGAGTGTTGCTAGGAATGAAGTCAGATCTTCAAACCTTTGTCTCAGGCAATATGGTGTAGACCCTGGTGCACATCTATCTCCTGCTGATGCTGACTAGAACAACTTTACTTTTTCTGTTCCTGAGTCAGATAGTGATCTTGATGCATGTGTTTCCCTAGACTCTGCTTCTGCCCCTGCTGTTGACAAAAAGGGGGAGAAGAAAGCTAAGAAACATAAGAAGAGAAAACAACCTGAGGGGGAGCATGAGCATGAGAAAGCTCCTAAATAGAAAAGGAGAGATGGTGATGGTGATGGTGATGGTGATGGTGTTGATCAAGGAACTTGCCCTAAGGTCAGCAACGCTCATACTGAAGCATGTGTGAAGGCTGCTGGTGGATCTTAACCCAGTATGCCTGCCACATCTGTGGATGATATTAGTTCTGGTAGTAAGCCCAGTGATATTTCTGAACTAGCTGTAGCTAAATCTTTTGTTGTCTCTCAAACCATTGAAAGAAAGATGAAAAGAAAAATGGAGAGGCATCAGAAGAGACATCAGAATTTAAATGATGCCTTCAATGCTAAATTTGAGGCCTATGCTGCTCGAAAAAGACATAGAATAGAGCATAGAAGAAGCCTTATTCCTGAAAAGCTTGATATTCATGATGAACTTCTTAGCATAGACAAATTCAAGAGGGATGCTTTAAAAAGAAGTGCTAAGTTCATGGTGAAGTATGATAGAAAGAAGGCAAAGCTGTATGCTGAGCAAGCAGATAGAATTAAAAAGATGACACTTGAAGAGATGCAAAGATATTTGGATTCAAATAGGTGAGGAGGAGAAAGAGCTGATGTATTTATGAAATGGCTGGATGCTATGTTGGAAACCAGCCAATCTTCTCAACCTGCATCTTTTGCCCAGCCAGCTGCACCACAACAGCTAGCAGAATTCATCAACCTTGATGATGATGAAGAGAAACCGGTAGAGACAGATATGTCTGCTGCTGAGGGGGAGTATCTTACAATCACTCCCTATCTGCCTCCACAAGAACTAGTATCAACACAAGAACCACCAGCTGAACCCAAGCCTATTGATAAACAAAGGGTAAAATCTGCCCCTAGGGACAACCAGTCCCTAAGGAAAGAGCCCTTATTTGAGGTAGCTGGTGAAGGTACTGCGGAAGTTATACCAGCTGATACTAATCAGTCAGCTGGTACTAAAGATACAGTAAGGAGTGCTGTGATAGAAGACCCAGCCAGAAGTGTGCTGCTGGGTGAAGCAAGATCTGAAGACCCATCTAAGGTGGATGGGCTGGGAGCTAATGATGATACTGATTCTGTTGCTGCTGATTTCACAGTCTGGGGCAGGGGTAGTTCAACTTTCATTCAATCACCAATACCTGCACGGACTCTTGCTTATTTTGACTAGGACACTGAATGAATGTATTGACTTTGAACCAATAGGTCCTTCTGGCACAGCAGAATCACCTTTTGTATATCCTCCATCTTCCCCCAAGAAGAATTATAAGAATACCACTTGGGAAGATGACTCAACTACAAGGAGTAAGCCTAAGATCAGAAAAATGAATCCAGATGAAAGGGAGGCTTACAGACTTGAGATCACTGTTCCTGAACTGCTAGAACAAAGAGCAGCAGGAATACCGGAAAAAATACGCCATATCAGACTGTTGTATCATCCACTTGACAAACAATTCTAATTAATGTCGTGGAGTTCGGCATTGATATTGATGTGTACTTATACAATAGTGGTTAAAGGCTTCACACTGATGAAGAGAAAGCCCTCTTTTATGAGGCTTTGCAGCTGGACATGGATTTAAGGCAATATTGTGATGCCTTAACAACCGGTGAAGGTAGGAAATTGATTGCAACAGCAAAATCCCTGAACATCACTGTTAATGACTATCTTACAAGTGTTCAGCTTGAACAACAAAGAAGGGATGATGCTGAGTATGCTGAAAGGCTGAGGCTCAGGGAAGAAGAAGCTAAGTTGGCTGCTGACATAAAACAAGAGGCTGAATTTCTCAAGTTAGCAAAAGCCATAGTCAAAGCTCAGGACAGGGCATTGGATGAACTTGAATCTACTGAGAAGGTACCTGCTGAAACTCCTATAGAGACTGAAAGAACAAAAGAGCTATCTGATCACTTCTTCAGGAGTAAGTATGTTGATGTGATGACCAGAAGATCTAATCCTGGTAAGATCATCAAAGTGCATAAAGGTACAAAAAGGTCCTTCAGTATCAGCAGGGACAATAATGTCTATGAGAGGGTAGATTACACGAATCTAAGGACTTTTGAATTCAGTGAATGGATGGAGATAATTCATTACTTCATTGATAAAGGTAAAAGTACTATTAAAAATACACCGAAACCTGAACTTCAAGAACTTTTCAACAAAGCAGTCAAGTATGGGAATGCACCAGAAGTGAATGTCGAAGAAGTTCTTTCACAGAAGCCTAAAAGGAAGAAATCTATTGGTGCTGGCCCACACAGAAGAGATCCCATCATTCTACCTCCTCAAATACCAGTGTTTGATCCTGCTGAGCTACTTATCCTGTTTCCTGAAGCCTGGGCAGCCGTAAAAGTGAAGGAAGAAGAGCTATCTAATGATGAACAAGATAAAGAAAAGGATAAAAACAGATAGCCTTCTAGTGCTTAATTTGTATCTTTTGTTATTTCATGTTTCATTATACTGACTTGTAATTATTGTACATATACTGTAATAGTAAACATGAAATGAGTTTATCTTCAAAATCACATCAATTTATAAGATATAGATAACTCAGCAAAAGATCCCAAAAAAATAAACCAAAAAGGGACAAATTTACCGCCTATTTTTCATTAGGTCCCTTAGTGCTGGCTTTAGTGTTTTCTCTATATGTCATAGGTTTTATCATCATCAAATAGGGGGAGATTGTTGAGTCCCCAAAGTAATTAAGGATTTAATTATGACAAAACAGAAATTTATTTGCACTAAAATGTAATGTGCAGCCAGCACAAGTTTGTTTATGTATAGACAGCAGATATTGCTATGTCGAGTGTCTAGTATGTTGCCTAGTCTACCAACACAAGGTAGACAATATTCTTCGATCAGCACAGGATGTGTACCCAGCAATTCAAGAATATCAAGTGACACAGCATAGAAGAACCAGCATGGCTGGAAAGCAGCATACAATACAAGACAGCTATGCTCCATTACAATCATAGTGGTTTCCTGAGTGGTCTACATCAATTGTACTATTCAACAGAAGTCAAAGACAAAGTTGAACAGAAAATGACACGCGTCGGCGGCTGACAAGTGACCTTACAAGATCACGTGGGAATGCAGAAGTTTAACGCATGTGCAGACATGTGTTATCCTTTGTCAACACATAGGGAACTCAACATTCTATTTGTTTAATCAAATAGTGATGCCAAACCGAATTGGGGTGTTCCTGCAAATAGCTACCAAAGAGGAAAGAAGGGAGCACGCTCTCTGACACAATTTTTCACACAAGTACAGACATCCTATGTACCAGTGGACAATAGAACAATTACACGGTTAATAGGACTACTATAAATTGATGTATCCACTATTGTAACAACTAGTGGTGAGGGTTTTATTTATTAAGAGTCCAAACGTGTAATAGCTTTAGATAAACTCAATAGCTATAAATTAGGTGAATCGGTATCAACCAACTATTATTCCGCCAAGGATAGTTGTGATTCTTCGTGAATTATATCAATAAAAAATAATCGTTGAAAATTTACCTTTGACTCTAATTTAGTTTACTTGCATGAATACTAATTTGCTTAAACTATTAAGATAAACAAAAGAATTGTATTCACCCCCCCCCCCCTCTACAATACTCCTGTTGTTGATCAAGGGATCAACATATTGTGACTATATTGATACAGGAAAACAGGCTAGTAAAGGTACTGAAGAAGATGGATTCATCAAGGTTGTCCATAAGAAAGAAGGGGATGTTGGAAAATCTCAAAGTGGTATTCACCTTGGTAGAAATAAGCAAAAAATGGTTTATCATCCAAAGCAAAAAGTGGAAAAAGTGAATGAAAATTTGAAGGGGAACAATAATGTGAAGAAGAAGGATGGTCATGTTGGCTCTTCTTCAAATTTTGTTTGTACAAGTAATGCGTTTGCTTCTTTACATGATAATGTTTATGATAATGCTATTAAGGATGCAAATATTTACCAACTTATAGACGAAGAGAGTGATGTGGAAGATCAAGGGGATGAAATTGCACAATTCATGGGCATGAAATCGGGATGGTTGTAAGTGTTCTTATGTGTTTTTATGTCTTGGTCTATTTGTGTAGCTAGTTGTTTTTGATTTTGCTAGTCCTGTTAGGTGTGTAAGGTCTAGCTTGGTTGTTTGTTAGGCCGCAAGGCGCGCTTGTGGTCGTTGTTCTCTCTTATGTATTTTTTTATTATTTTTTATAAATAATATTCACCGGAAAAAATCCTTTACCCAAAAAAAGATATGCTATTTGCAATGCTAGCCTTGTTGTGCATATTGGATATAGCATGTTAGCTTGTAATTGTATGCTATTTGACTTATTAGCCTGAAATGCATTATATGTGTAAGTGGGTGCAAGTAAGTGATTTATTTATGTATATGTATAATTATTGCACTCACTAAGCGTTAACTTACCCCTCTCGTTGTTTACCTACTTATAGGTACCATTGACATGAAGGTTTCTGGTTGCTAGACTAGATAACTATGAGTTGCTTGAGTGTATGGCGGGATAGCTTTCAGATATTTGGTCTCAGTTGGGGATGGATGAATCCCTGAGATCATGCTCTTGGTATTGGTTTGGGTTATTGAGTGCTAAACCTTTGATTTTGTACAATTTGGGTCGAAATTACTATTTTGGTTATGTAATGGTCGTGTATACTAAATTATGGTTGTAATCATTTAACTGGTTTAAAATGTCAGTTTACATGTATTAGAAGTGTTTTTATTGGTTGGTTAATGAAAAATGTTGAAGGAGGTTGTTAAAAATGGGTCAAAATGCTTAAAAATGGCCGGAAATCTAGACTGGGTGATGTGTGTGTTGCACATATACATGTGTGCCACACACTAGCAAAACGTTGGACAGAACCCAAGTAGGCAAGGTACGTGCCGCGCACCCTTAACCTGTGCGTCACGCATGTAAAAAAAATTGTCATTTTTCGAGTTTTGGTTTGTGATCGTTTCACTAGGAATAACATATCACTAATCATGAACATATAACATTGATCGCTAAACACTATGCTTTTCACTATAAAATCATATCCGAAAAGATAGTCTCACTCACCGGAAAGCACAAGAACTCGGTTGTCTTATGTCACTGAGCATTCACCTTTCTGTTTATCACGTGAAAACATCATATACAAAGTTAATATAATGTTCTATTCACCAATGGACACTTGGGCAGCATATTGGCTTAGAATTAGCACAAAATGGAACAACACCTCCGCTGATAGACATCCGTATGGATCCAGACCTATCCGTACGGATACAGGTCTATTCGTACGGGTATAACTCTATCCATACGTATGCAACATTGTATGTATGCGTACGTATGACACTCATCCGTACGATTGCAATCTGCATCTGTACAGATGCAGTTCATCGGCAACAACGGTAGTTTCACGAGGGTTTCACTTCAATTCTCGCCCTTTAACTTGTTTTGACATCAAAACTCACTAGGAAATCATACACAAGCTATATGTAAATGTTTGCTAACATTAATTTGACACAAACAACACTTGGGATCAAGATTTGATCCCAAACCCACTTAAAACCCATTTTTTCATCAAAAACCCAATTTTAGATCACTGATCCCTATTTAAATCAAGTTGTACATACCTTGATTAAGTTAGTGAGATTAAAAGGAAGATTTCACAAATTGATTTTTTA
The DNA here is from genome assembly GCF_046630445.1 of Rutidosis leptorrhynchoides. NCBI lineage: Eukaryota > Viridiplantae > Streptophyta > Magnoliopsida > Asterales > Asteraceae > Rutidosis > Rutidosis leptorrhynchoides. The sequence continues at coordinate 198,576,861 of NC_092335.1, forward strand.
CAAGAAAATGAGAATCAAAGTATTAGGGTTATGATAGGAAGCGTAAGTATGTGTATGAGGATGTAAAATAGAGAAAAGGGAGTTCTCAGTAGTAACATATACACGTAGGGGTTTCTTAAGAGTAAGGAAACCCTACTTCGTATAGTACACGGATATTTACCAGTTATCTGGAACACAATGTACCTCATTAGGCAGTCCTAATGAAGTCCAAATCACATAATAAAATATGTTCTTTAACCCTTGTCACAAAATGCACTTTTACCCATACACAAATAATTATAAACACATAGTTATTAACTCAGAGGTTGTTACCTGAAATGTTGATAAAAACGTGTTCATAAGGTGTAATGCTATAAGGTGGCGTGAATAATAAAAGAAAAGGAGTGGAGCAAATGATATTTGTGCAATATCATAACTATTTAACTCTCCCGGTCACACTATGAATCTCCCAAACTTGAAATCCATTAGACAATTTCTTATGTCAATTATTGTACACTGGATATCTAGTTCAGGGCTCGTTTTGTTATTATTATCACCTATATCCCATTTACCTCACAGGTATTGGTCGTTTGTATAATAAACGTCATCTCACACTAATCTCACAGTAATCACATACTCACTATTATATTATTATTTTATTATTCATAATTAATTTTTTAACATTCTACTACCAATTTTAAACTGTTTTTTTTATTAATTTGGTTTTTTTGTTAATTTGGTTATCATGTATATTTTTTTATTAGCTTCTTTGACTATAGGTTATGTTGACTATTTATAAAAATTAATTTAATGTATCTTGAAAAGGAATATACTAATTAAAAAAATAGGACAAAATATATGTAGCATTTGAACGATTGTCGATATGCGTATTAATTTTTTTATATTATTGAAACTTGAATGGTGTTTAAAGAATAAAATGAAATCATTTCTCACAGCAACACGCAGCCACAATAATACAACTTCTCTTAAAATGCAGGTTAAAAGATAATAATAATAATAATGAATCCAATAGCTGCAATTCCAATACCACCAAGTTGGAAGAACATGAACCAAGACGATTACAGAAATAATGTTGTTTCGAGAAGATACACAGAGATCACAAGAAACTGGACCTCTTCTGCTGGCGCAATCCCTAATCAAACAACATGTCACCCAACCGTCGAACACCTCACCCCTACTGTTAACCTTTCTCATAACATCGCCTCACCTCCTAATCACTCTCAGAATCTGCAACCAAACCACTTCCCTGTTTCACCCTCCAATTCTCGATCGCCAATCCTCGATACCTTCTCCTTTGATGACAGTTTAGACTCGGAACCAATCGAAACTGGACCTCAAATCCTTTTTCCGCCATCAAAACAAAACAAAGCTGATGACTTTTGACAGAAGCCTTCGAGAATGAACCCGTCGTTGCCAAAAAAATCCGTATCAAACCCACATCAAACTACCACAAACCAATTGAATCTTCAAAAAATTTCAAACATATCGCCAGAAACCCTATCAAACCTGTCAAACCAGTAGATACCCAAAACACAACTCCCTCGATCAAACGTTCAACCACCCATTGGCCAGGTGTAACATCCCGCCTTTTTCCATTTACTTTTACGTTATACTAATTTAAACTCCGTTATATGTTTATAACATCTCCCGTTGATACGCGTTTTAAATTATCTCGTTTAGGTAATTCACGCACCCGAACGAAAGTTGAGGGACTAAACTTGACAAGGGATCAAACCCTTGACTAGGTCAAAGGGTCAAAACCCTTTCACCCATTCATTATCATCTCCATCTCTCTCTCTTTCTCTCTAGCAAGAACACACACCCAATTTCCAAATTCATTCAATCATCATCTAAATTCAATCTAGGAGGCTTACAACAAAATAAATTACATATTCGTGATCCTCTCTTCATCCTCTTCATTTTGGTACCAACTTCATCTCGTTTGGGTAACATTTCTAAAACTCTAGATTTCTCTAAATTCGTGTTTTTGACTTGAAATGGTGTTAGTTAGTGTCTATGGCTCATTGTGATGTCGTGTATGTAATTTGTATGCTCGATCTCGTTGTTTTAGTATAACTAGCATGAACTTGAATTTTGGTGTGTTGTTCTTGAATTTTGGATGATCATATGTTGTTAGATGTTAAAAGTTCATGTTCTAATTGTGTTCCTAGTATCACTAGCTTCAATTTGATGTGTAGGTTGCTTTATAAAAGTTCATGAACTTGATTTATGATTTTGGTGAATTTGGGTTAGGGTTTGATGAACTTGAAATGGACTTTTGATGCATTAAATGCCATGGATTATTGTTGGTAAGTGTTTAGTTGGATTGTATGCTTGATTACCTTCGAAACGGCATATCATTCATGTAAATTAGTTGCCCGAATCATTGAATTGCATTTATGAACTTGTATGCGATTAATGTTGAGCATTAGATGCGGTTTTGGTTGTTATAATAGGTAGATTGATTGATGAATTGTGTTTAGTTGCATTCTACGTCAAAAGAGCTTTCCAACGATATAAGGTGCGAGTCCTAAGTGTTAGCGGTTTGTGTTTTATGCACAAAAAGATTTTGGATCAAGACTTGAACATTTGAAACTGGCCAGGTACCAGCTCCCGTGTATTGTCGCGGCGCGACAATTGTGGGCCGCGGCGCGGCATAAGCCGTGTCCAGGCTCTGACCTCTTTGGTCAAAATACGAAAAATGTTTGGCACACTATGGACCTCCGATTCACATGAGACTTGTTCTAACATGCTTATATATGAATAAAAACCTCAGAAAAATAGTTCGGGACCCGACCCGAACGTGTTGACTTTCGTTGACTTTGATCGACCAAAGTTTGACTTTTTGTCAAACTTAACCAAATGATTATGCAACCTTCCTAAGTTGTTTCTGTACTTGTATCTTGCATGAAACTTGACAATTTGATTCACATGCTACATAATCGAGTCGTAACGAGCCATAGGACTAATTGAACATCTTTGACCCTTCGTGACTATCGTTATTGATACAACTTATTTGTTTAGGTCAAGACTAGCATTGTTCTTTGCACACGTTACTTGTCGAAGTACTTTTTGGTTCGTGCATACAAGGTGAGATCATAGTCCCACTTTTACTCTTTTTGAACTTACTTTTGGGATGAGAAAACATAAACGTTCTTTTAAACTACGTGAACACAAGTACAGGGAAAACAAACATTCTACATACGAGTTTGAACACAAATCCTCAATTCGATTATCATTAGTTACATCAGATGGTGTAAGCGAGAACTTATGTTATATGGCCATATGGGTTTGACAAACCCTCACTTCGGACGGTTCGCTACCGTCTACGGGTGAAATATATTTTCGGGAAACAGTGTATGTTCTAACACTATTATTACGGGGTTCAACGGACGGAATGTTAAGCTTTGATAATTGAGTGCTCGTGAATATTAACTTTTAGAATGTACTATGACTTTATCGATGTTGCAAATCTTGTGGTTCAACTTACTTTTACTCACTTACTTATTTAAACCTATGATTTCACCAACGTTTTCGTTGACAGATTCTCTATGTTTTCTCAGGTCCTTGAACTTAGGTGATACATGCTTCCGCTCATACTTTTTGATACTTGCATTGGATGTCGAGTATACTTGCATACGTGGAGCGTCTTTTTGACTACTTTAATTGTGTCGCACGTGTTACATACAAACTTTAAACATTGTTATGTACTTGTTATGGAAACTACTTTTGTAAACTTTGAAACATCCTCATTTATGAACTGAATGCGACATATTTTTTTTTCGGTCAAACTTTGTTATAAAGACTTACGACCATGTAATGGGATCATACGTAGATGACGCCGTCATTTGACAATTTATCGGGGTCGCTACAAGTGGTATCAGAGCCTTGGTTGTAGTGATTTAGAGTTCATTGGTGTCGACCCCGAGTCATAGGGTACATTGGTGAGTCTAGACTACAACCGGCATATAGACTTGAAGTAGGAATTACTTGACTACTTGTGCATTTATACTCGAGCGCTTCTACTCATATCTACTCTTAGTTCATCTTAATCTCACGTTGTTTAATTTGATTGACACGCCACCTTGACTATATGAAATGATGTCGAATGCACATATGAATCAGGGTAATATAATTTCCGGGATTATATTACGGTGACTCATATGAACGTTCCGACATTATGACATAAAGAATTTAAGGCGAGTCGAGGAAAAACTTCTCTTTATCTTTATTCTATATCACGGTTAGTATTATTGAGAATACTAATCAATGATATTCTTGTGTCTTGAAGGAACAATGGCTCCTCGTCGTGTACGCCGCAATGAAACTCCCGAACAAGCTTTGCAACGCATGATAGCCACCGCCGTGGATGCGGCCATGGCCGGTCACTCGTCTAACAACAACAATAACACCAACCACAACAACAATAACCAAGGAGCCGGTAACTCTAGCGAAGGGTGCTCCTACAAAGCTTTCATGGGGTTTAAACCTCACACTTATGATGGAACCGGGGGACCGGTTGTGCTTACTCGTTGGTTTGAACAAACCGAGGCCGTCTTTAGCATAAGCGGTTGTCGGGATCAAGACAAGGTCAAATACTCCACCCAAACTTTCTCCGGAATTGCTCTAACATGGTGGAACACCTATGTTCAATCGGTGGGTACCGATGAAGCTCATGCCCTCTCTTGGGCCGATCTAAGGGAAAAGATGATTGTTGAATATTTTCCGCGCGAAGAAACCCGAAAGCTTGAGGAAGAATTAAGAGCTTTGAAAGCGGTCGGAAACGATCTTAAAGCTTATAATCAACGCTTCGCCGAACTATCCTTGATGTGTCCTAATCTTGTTAACCCCGAATCTCAAAGGATTGAGCTCTACATGCTCGGTCTTCCAAAAAGCATCAAACAAGGGGTGATGTCATCCAAACCCGCTACTCATCAAGCCGCTATGAACATGGCCCGCCAATTAATCGAAACGGTTGACGAAATCGTAGTGCCGGCTCCTAAGGCCGAGGACAAGTCGGGTGGCAACAAAAGGAAATGGGAAGCCACTCCATCAACCAACTACAACAACAACACCTTCACCAAAAAGCCTTTCAACAACGACGGCAAGAAGGGTTATGTCGGAAACTTACCTTTTTGCAACAAATGCCACAAGCATCATCACGGCGAATGTAACAAGCTAGTTTGTCACCGTTGCCAAGGTGTTGGTCATAGGGCCAACAATTGCACAAGCGCCGCCCCCGTTGCTCGAAAGGGGCCCAATCCTCCAAAAACGGTCACTTGTTACGAATGTGGCCAAACGGGCCATTATAAGAACGAATGCCCGAAAAAGAAAGCCAACCCCAACAACCGAGGCCGAGCCTTTAACATCAACACCGAGGAAGCCCGAGATGACAATGAACTAGTCACGGGTACGTTTCTTCTCAACAACTCTTATGTTACTTGCTTATTCGATTCGGGTGCCGATAAATGTTTTGTGTCTAAGACTTTGGCTCCTACCCTTTGCACTCCACCACACCCTTTAGATACTACTTATTCCATCGAAGTGGCCGACGGAAAACTCTTAAGTGCCGACACATATTACCGGGGGTGTACTTTGAACATTTTGGGTAAGGAATTTGAAATTGACTTGATACCCATGGAATTAGGGAGTTTTGATGTAATAATCGGTATGAATTGGATGGTCAAAAATAAATCTCACATTCTTTGCGATCTTCACGCAATCCGAATTCCTATCGAGAATGGTGAACCATTGATTGTCTATGGCGACAAAAATTGCACCGGACTCAATCTCGTTTCGTGCCTTAAAGTTCGAAAGCTACTTCGCAAGGGTTGTTTCGCGATTCTTGCTCACGTTAAGAAAGTCGAGGCCGACGAAAAGCGCATCGAAGATGTGCCAATTGTTAGTGACTTCTCCGATGTATTTCCCGACGAATTACCGGGTCTTCCGCCTCATCGACCGGTAGAATTCCAAATCGATCTTATTCCGGGAGCCGCACCCATAGCACGTGCACCATATAGACTCGCTCCATCCGAAATGCAAGAATTGCAAAGTCAAATCCAAGAACTACTTGATCGTGGATTTATCCAACCTAGCCATTCACCTTGGGGCGCTCCGATTTTGTTTGTTAAAAAGCAAGACGGATCCCTACGAATGTGCATTGATTATCGTGAACTAAACAAATTGACGGTTAAGAACCGATATCCTCTTCCTCGCATCGATGACCTCTTTGATCAATTACAAGGGTCTTGCGTATATTCAAAAATCGATCTCCGCTCGGGTTATCATCAATTAAGGGTTAAGGGGGAAGATGTCTCCAAAACCGCTTTCCGAACTCGTTATGGTAGTTATGAATTTCTTGTAATGCCATTTGGTCTCACTAACGCACCGGCGGTGTTCATGGATCTTATGAACCGCGTGTGCAAACCGTATCTTGACAAATTCATTATCGTGTTCATCGATGATATTTTAGTCTATTCAAAAAGCGAGGAAGAACACGAGGAACACCTCCGACATGTGCTTGAACTTTTAAGACAAGAACAACTCTACGCCAAATTCTCCAAGTGTGAATTTTGGTTAAAGGAAGTTCAATTTCTTGGTCATGTTGTAAGTGATCAAGGTATTAAAGTCGATCCCACGAAGATCGAAGCCATTAGTAAATGGGAGACTCCTGCTACTCCTACTCACATTCGTCAATTCTTGGGTCTCGCTGGGTACTATCGTAGATTCATCGAAAACTTCTCTTTGGTTGCACGTCCTCTAACCGCATTAACTCACAAGGGAAAGAAATTCATTTGGGCGACCGAGCAAGAATCCGCGTTTCAGATCTTGAAAACGAAGCTAACCACCGCTCCTATCTTGTCACTTCCCGAAGGCAATGATGACTTTGTTGTATATTGCGATGCCTCGAAACATGGTTTTGGGTGTGTATTGATGCAACGAACGAAAGTCATTGCTTATGCTTCTCGACAACTAAAAATTCATGAACGGAATTACACGACTCATGATCTCGAACTCGGAGCCGTTGTCTTTGCACTTAAAATGTGGAGACACTATCTTTATGGAACCAAGAGTACTATCTTTACCGACCACAAAAGTCTCCAACACATTTTCGATCAAAAGCAACTAAATATGAGACAACGACGGTGGATTGAAACTTTGAACGATTACAATTGCGAGCTTCGTTACCATCCCGGGAAGGCAAACGTAGTGGCCGATGCCTTAAGTCGAAAAGAAAGAGCGGTGCCTCTTCGTGTCCGAGCTTTGAATATCACCATCCACTCCAACCTTAATAGCCAAATTCGGGTAGCCCAAGATGAAGCTCTTAAGGACAACAACATCGCACGCGAACTTTTAAACATTCTCGTCTCCCGATTCGAAGTTAAGGAGACCGGACTTCGATATTACGCCGGAAAAATTTGGGTGCCTAGATATGGCGATCTACGAGACCTCATCCTAGACGAAGCCCACAAATCGCGATACTCGATTCATCCCGGCGCCAATAAGATGTACCATGACCTTAAAGAACAATATTGGTGGCCGAACATCAAAAAGGAGGTTGCTAGATACGTCGCCAATTGTTTGACTTGCGCTAAAGTCAAAGCCGAACACCAAAGACCGTCCGGACTACTTCAACAACCCGAGATCCCGCAATGGAAGTGGGAAAGAATAACGATGGATTTTATCACCAAACTACCAAAAACGACGGGCGGTTATGATACCATTTGGGTTATTGTTGACCGTCTCACCAAATCCGCACACTTCCTTGCCATGAAAGAAACTGACAAAATGGAGAAACTTGCACAACTTTACATTAAGGAGATCGTAACCCGACACGGTGTACCTTTATCGATTATCTCCGATCGAGATGGCCGTTTCGTTTCTAGATTTTGGCATACTTTGCAAGAAGCATTGGGAACGCGTTTAGACATGAGCACCGCATATCATCCACAAACCGACGGACAAAGCGAACGCACAATTCAAACTTTGGAAGACATGCTACGAGCTTGTGTTGTAGACTTTGGAAAAGCTTGGGATAAGCACTTGCCTCTCGCCGAATTCTCTTACAACAATAGTTATCACGCGAGTATTAAAGCCGCACCTTTTGAAGCGCTATATGGCCGCAAATGTCGTTCACCTCTTTGTTGGGCCGAGGTAGGCGACGTGCAAATCACCGGACCCGAACTCATTCACGAAACCACCGAGAAAATCGTTCAAATTCGAGATAGGCTTAGGACGGCCCGAAGTCGTCAAAAGAGCTATACCGACAAACGACGCAACGATCTTGAATTTCAAGTCGGTGACCGAGTAATGTTAAAAGTCGCACCTTGGAAGGGTGTAATACGTTTTGGGAAACGTGGGAAACTAAATCCGCGGTACGTTGGTCCTTTCGAAATCTTAGAGCGTGTTGGAACCGTTGCGTATCGTTTAGATCTTCCGCCTCAACTGAGTTCCGTTCATCCTACCTTCCATGTATCTAACTTGAAAAAGTGTCTTGCCGAACCCGATATCGTCATCCCTCTCGAGGAACTTACTATTGATGACAAACTTCATTTTGTGGAGGAACCGGTTGAAATTGTGGACACCTCCGTCAAGACATTGAAACAAAGCCGAATCCCGATTGTTAAAGTCCGTTGGAAAGCCAAAAGGGGACCCGAGTTTACTTGGGAAAGACAAGATCAAATGCAAAGGAAGTATCCTCATCTATTCGTGAATTCGGAAACGCAAGATCTCGAGGAAGAAACAACGACTACTACGCCTACTTAAATTTCGGGACGAAATTTCTTTTAAGGAGTAGGTAATGTAACATCCCGCCTTTTTCCATTTACTTTTACGTTATACTAATTTAAACTCTGTTATATGTTTATAACATCTCCCGTTGATACGCGTTTTAAATTATCTCGTTTAGGTAATTCACGCACCCGAACGAAAGTTGAGGGACTAAACTTGACAAGGGATCAAACCCTTGACTAGGTCAAAGGGTCAAACCCCTTTCACCCATTCATTATCATCTCCATCTCTCTCTCTTTCTCTCTAGCAAGAACACACACCCAATTTCCAAATTCATTCAATCATCATCTAAATTCAATCTAGGAGGCTTACAACAAAATAAATTACATATTCATGATCCTCTCTTCATCCTCTTCATTTTGGTACCAACTTCATCTCGTTTGGGTAACATTTCTAAAACTCTAGATTTCTCTAAATTCGTGTTTTTGACTTGAAATGGTGTTAGTTAGTGTCTATGGCTCATTGTGATGTCGTGTATGTAATTTGTATGCTCGATCTCGTTATTTTAGTATAACTAGCATGAACTTGAATTTTGGTGTGTTGTTCTTGAATTTTGGATGATCATATGTTGTTAGATGTTAAAAGTTCATGTTCTAATTGTGTTCCTAGTATCACTAGCTTCAATTTGATGTGTAGGTTGCTTTATAAAAGTTCATGAACTTGATTTATGATTTTGGTGAATTTGGGTTAGGGTTTGATGAACTTGAAATGGACTTTTGATGCATTGAATGCCATGGATTATTGTTGGTAAGTGTTTAGTTGGATTGTATGCTTGATTACCTTCGAAACGGCATATCATTCATGTAAATTAGTTGCCCGAATCATTGAATTGCATTTATGAACTTGTATGCGATTAATGTTGAGCATTAGATGCGGTTTTGGTTGTTATAATAGGTAGATTGATTGATGAATTGTGTTTAGTTGCATTCTACGTCAAAAGAGCTTTCCAACGATATAAGGTGCGAGTCCTAAGTGTTAGCGGTTTGTGTTTTATGCACAAAAAGATTTTGGATCAAGACTTGAACATTTGAAACTGGCCAGGTACCAGCTCCCGTGTATTGTCGCGGCGCGACAATTGTGGGCCGCGGCGCGGCATAAGCCGTGTCCAGGCTCTGACCTCTTTGGTCAAAATACGAAAAATGTTTGGCACACTATGGACCTCCGATTCACATGAGACTTGTTCTAACATGCTTATATATGAATAAAAACCTCAGAAAAATAGTTCGGGACCCGACCCGAACGTGTTGACTTTCGTTGACTTTGACCGACCAAAGTTTGACTTTTTGTCAAACTTAACCAAATGATTATGCAACCTTCCTAACTTGTTTCTGTACTTGTATCTTGCATGAAACTTGACAATTTGATTCACATGCTACATAATCGAGTCGTAACGAGCCATAGGACTAATTGAACATCTTTGACCCTTCGTGACTATCGTTATTGATACAACCTATTTGTTTAGGTCAAGACTAGCATTGTTCTTTGCACACGTTACTTGTCGAAGTACTTTTTGGTTCGTGCATACAAGGTGAGATCATAGTCCCACTTTTACTCTTTTTGAACTTACTTTTGGGATGAGAAAACATAAACGTTCTTTTAAACTACGTGAACACAAGTACAGGGAAAACAAACATTCTACATACGAGTTTGAACACAAATCCTCAATTCGATTATCATTAGTTACATCAGATGGTGTAAGCGAGAACTTATGTTATATGGCCATATGGGTTTGACAAACCCTCACTTCGGACGGTTCGCTACTGTCTACGGGTGAAATATATTTTCGGGAAACAGTGTATGTTCTAACACTATTATTACGGGGTTCAACGGACGGAATGTTAAGCTTTGATAATTGAGTGCTCGTGAATATTAACTTTTAGAATGTACTATGACTTTATCGATGTTGCAAATCTTGTGGTTCAACTTACTTTTACTCACTTACTTATTTAAACCTATGATTTCACCAACGTTTTCGTTGACAGATTCTCTATGTTTTCTCAGGTCCTTGAACTTAGGTGATACATGCTTCCGCTCATACTTTTTGATACTTGCATTGGATGTCGAGTATACTTGCATACGTGGAGTGTCTTTTTGACTACTTTAATTGTGTCGCACGTGTTACATACAAACTTTAAACATTGTTATGTACTTGTTATGGAAACTACTTTTGTAAACTTTGAAACATCCTCATTTATGAACTGAATGCGACATATTTTTTTTTCGGTCAAACTTTGTTATAAAGACTTACGACCATGTAATGGGACCATACGTAGATGACGCCGTCATTTGACGATTTGTCGGGGTCGCTACACCAGGTTCATCTAAATTCCTGCAATTAAGAGACTAGCGAGAAATGTACACAAGAAAAGTAATTCGCAAGGTAGCAAAAGCAAATTCAAAGTCTCTATTCCGGTGAAAAGTAAGAGTAAAAGCAGACTTTCTAGTCAGAGGCTACCATCTAATAGTCACAACAATGACTCCAAAAATTCTAACAGTAGCGTTTGTGTCAAAGAATTTGGAGAAATACTAGGGGTAATTTGGTCAGCCCGACAATAATGGGCTGTCTAACAATCGTTTCCTCTGTTTCTAATGTTAGTCCTATCTCTTAACGTCTGAGGTTATGGTCAATAGGGAAAAGTAGATTGGTTAAAGAAACTTTGTCAAAGGGAAAATCTGGTGGTAATGGCTCTGCAAGAAACGAAGTGTGGTCAAGTATCTGAAAGGTGAATTGAACATATATGGGGTTCATGTAATTTCAAGTATGTCCAAAAGGAGGCGGTAGGTGCTTCTGGTGGAATGATTCTTATATGGGATTCTACGATTTTCAATGTGGATCAAGTGGTAGAAGGCGAGTTTTACTTGGCAATAAAAGGATATTGGGAAGGGAGCAATACGGAACTAGCCTTAGCCAATGTCTATGAGGCACACTCAAACGCAAAAAAGGTAAGATTGTGGGACAATTTTGAATCATTAATGAATTTCAAAGATATCCCATGGTTATTGTGTGGCGATTTCAATGAAGTTAGATCGGAAACCGAACGGTACAACTCTGTTTTTAACAGAAATTGGCCAAATAAATTTAATGACTTCATTGATAAAATGTGTCTAATTGATGTTCCCTTAGGTGGAAAGAAGTTCACTAGGGTTTGCGATAATTGTATAAAAATGAGTAAATCTAGACATGTTCTTAATCTCTGAGAAATTCAACTCGAGTTGGCCAAATTTAACGGGCACTATTTTAAAACGACATCTCTCAGACTAGTCACCCGTTTTTCTAAAAAAGATTGATAACAATTTTGGTCCAGTTCAAGGCCGAACTGCACAATTAGAAACAAGTTAAAGAATGTTAAACTCGAACACAAAAAAACGCAGTCGGATTTTCAACATCCTGGAAGAAGAAATCCTAGGTCATTCTAAAGCTGCTGAATCATGGGAAACGGTGGCTGGTTCGAGAGTTTTATTAGACCATGAGAGAGAATTATGGATCTAGGAAAGGAGACAATGGTTCGAGAAGGAGAAACTAAATACAAAAATGTTAAAACAAAAATCTCGAGTCAAATGGGCCCTTGAAGGTGATGAAAACTCAAAATATTTCCATAATTTCATCAAAGAGACGGCTACCAAGAACTTGATCATAGCTTTAAAAATTGATGGCTGCTGGTCCGAAAACCCGTCAGAAATAAAAGGGGAGGTACTTCGATATTATTCAACTCTTTTTAAAGATAATAGTACAAGCTACTGTTCTTTCGATGTTCAGGCAGCAAGGGTAACTCAGACTGAAAACATAGTCCTCGAAGCCAAGTTCAGTGAAAAGGAAATATGGGAGGCTATCCAGAGTTGTGGTAGCTCGAAGGCACCGGATCCCGACCGTTTTAATTTAAAATTTTATAAAAAAATTCTGGTGGATTATTCGTGATGATTTAATGTAGGTGTTTAATTGGTTTTGGATTCATATGGAACTTTCTCGGGGATGTAATGTGTCCTTCATCACGCTCATTCCAAAAAAGGAATGCCCTCTTGGCCTTAAAGACTATCTTCCAATCAGCCTTATTGGGAGTCTTTACAAAGTCATCGCTTAAGTGTTATCCCTAAGGCTTGCGAAAGTCATCCATAAAGTGATCAGTGTAGAGCAAAGTGCTTTTATAAAGGATAGATATATTTTAGATGATGTCCTCATTGTGAATGAAGCAATCGATGAATTGAAGAGAAGGAAAAGAAAGGCTTGATCCTAAAAAGTCGATTTTGAAAAGGCTTTTGACAGCTTAAAATGGGACTTCATAGCTTCTACCATGAAAAGTTTGGGTTTTGGAGAAAAATGGATAAAATGGATAATGGCATGCTTATCTTCGATACTATCTCGGTGTTAGTCAATGGATCACCCACGAAGGAATTCACACCCCAAAAGGAGTTAGGCAAGGTGATCTCAGATCACCATTCTTGTTCATCATAGCTGCTGAGGGTCTAAACCTCCTGAACCAAAGAGCTATCGACACAGGGTAGATCAAAGGTTTAGAAATTGGACACGATAAAGTAATATTATCTCATCTCCAATATGCTAACGGTATGATACTATTTGGAGAATGGAGTCAGAAAAACATCTCACATGTTATAAAACTATTAAAATGCTTTGAAGAGCTTTCTGGGTAAAGGTTAACTTGAGTAAAATTTGTCTCTACGAAGTTGGAATAGGTGAAAATGATATCATCAGAATGGCCACTCGATTTAACTGTTCCCACGGCTCCTTTCCATTTACATATCTTGGCATTCCTTTAGGCATTCGAACGAGTAAGGCATCGGCATGGCAACCGGTGATAGACAAATTTAAGAAAAGGTTAGAGGATTGGAAAGCAAAATCTATCTCATTCGGTAGTTGGTTAACCCTCGTGAAATCAGTGTTAAGTAGCTTGCTGCTCTACTTCGTCTCCTTATTCCGAGCTCTCGCAAGTGTGATCAAGTTACTCGAGTCTCTGAGGTATAAATTCTTTTGGGACTGGTCGGGTGAAGGGAAAAAACTTTGTTGGGTCATATGGGACAAAACTATTCTTCCTTACGATTTGGGCGGGTTAAATACTGGATCATTAAAGGCAAAAATTTTGGCACTAATTGGAAAGTGGCGGTGGCTTTTTTTCACCGATCAAAATTCGTTGTGGGTTAAAATTATTGTTAGCATTTATGGGTCGGGGTGCGGTTTGGTTTCAACTAGCAATGACAGGATCTTAAGTGGCAGTTCAACATGGCAAGATATTATAAAGATTGGCAAGCTGATAGACGAGTTGGGAATTGGATTCTCTTCCTCCTTCATCAGAGACATTGGCAATGAAAGAGATATCAAATTTTTGGAAGATTCATGGATCGGCAATGGCAAATTAAAGGTCCTATTCAACATGTTATATGCTCTTGATCGCAACCAACTTGCCACCGTGGAAGACAGAATTGATCAGGTAGATGGTGAAATTTTAACAACTTGGGATTCGATCATACCTTTACGTGGTCGAGCAGTTACAGACTTGGAAGTCCTTTCCAACTTAATCTCTTCGGTTACTCTCAACAGGAATGAACCAAACAGGTGGAGATGGTCTGGATGCCGATGGAAATTCAGAACAAAAACTCTTTCACTCATCATCGATGAAAAAAGATTAAGCGCACTCTTCTCGACACAGACAGCACGCAACAAAGGAGTACCCCAAAAAGTTGAAATTTTCGTTTGGAGAGCCAAAATTAACAGAATTCGGGTCCGGTTCGAGCTGGATAAACATGGAATTGATATTGATACCATTCTATGTCCGGTATGCGATGTAGTGACCCGAACTTTTCCATGTTTATATATATTAATTGAGATTGATATTTACATGATTAAATGTTTCCAACATGTTAAGCAATCAAACTTGTTTTGACTTGATTAATTGAAATATGTTTCATATAGACAATTGACCACCCAAGTTGACCGGCGATTCACGAACGTTAAAACTTGTAAAAACGACATGACGATATATATGGATATACATATGGTTAACATGAGATTATGATAAGTAAGTATCTCCATAAGTATATTAACAATGAGTTATATACATATAAACAAGACTACTAACTTAAGGATTTCTAAACGAGACATATATGTAACGATTATCGTTGTAACGACATTTAAATGTATATATATCATATTAAGATATATTAATATATCATAATATCATGATAATATAATAATTTAACATCTCATTAGATATAATAAACAATGGGTTAACAACATTAATTGAGATCGTTAACTTAAAGGTTTCAGAACAACACTTACATGTAACGACTAACGATGACTTAACGACTCAGTTAAAATGTATATACATGTAGTGTATTTAGATGTATTAAAATACTTTTGGAAGACTTCAAGACATATATCAAAACACTCATACTTAACGAAAATGGTTACAGTTACTTTCCCATTCTTTTCTTTCATCAAGAATTCTAGTCGTATTCTTACCCGTATTATACACAGCTTCAAAACGTACTTACTATAGGTATATACCAATAGGAACTAGCATGGGATTCCACTCTTGATTATGTCATGTATGACTAATCAATTTTAACTTCTACCATGAGCTAGTCAACTAACTAGAACTCCTTTTAACCCCACTCACCACTCACCAATTACCACTCATCATTCACTCCATTTCACTTCCAATTCTCTTTCTAATTCTCTCTCAACACACACACACTATTATGAACGTATTTTTTCAGTATTTAATCATCATCTTCATCAAAAATCACTTCAAGAATCAAGCTATAATCATCATAGGAAGAACACTTCAAGAACACTTCAAAAATCCCTTCAAGTTTACTAATTTACTTCCAAGCTTTCTAATCCATTCCAAGTAATCATCTAAGATCAAGAAACCTTTGTTATATACAGTAGGTTAACTTTCTTATTCAAGGTAATATTCATATTCAAACTTTGATTCAATTTCTATAACTATAAACTATCTTAATTCGAGTAAAAATCTTACTTGAACTTGTTTTTGTGTCATGATCCTACTTCAAGAACTTTCAAGCCATCCAAGATCCTTCGAAGCTAGATCATTTCTTGTCACTTCCAATAGGTTTACCTACTAAACTTGAGGTAGTAATGATGTTCATAACATCATTCGATTCATATATATAAAACTATCTTATTCGAAGGTTTAAACTCGTAATCACTAGAAGATAGTTTAGTTAATTCTAAACTTGTTCGCAAACAAAAGTTAATCCTTATAACTTGACTTTTAAAATTAACTAAACACATGTTCTATATCTATATGATATGCTAACTTAATGATTTAAAACCTGGAAACACGAAAAACACCGTAAAACCGGATTTACGCCGTCGTAGTAACACCGCGGGCTGTTTTGGGTTAGTTAATTAAAAACTATGATAAACTTTATTTAAAAGTTATTATTCTAAGAAAATGATTTTTATTATGAACATGAAACTATATCCAAAAATTATGGTTAAACTCAAAGTGGAAGTATGTTTTCTAAAATGGTCATCTAGACGTCGTTCTTTCGACTGAAATGACTACCTTTACAAAAACGACTTGTAACTTATTTTTCTGACTATAAACCTATACTTTTTCTGTTTAGATTCATAAAATAGAGTTCAATATAAAACCATAGCAATTTGATTCACTCAAAACGGATTTAAAATGAAGAAGTTATGGGTAAAACAAGATTGGATAATTTTTCTCATTTTAGCTACGTGAAAATTGGTAACAAATCTATTCCAACCATAACTTAATCAACTTGTATTGTATATTATGTAATCTTGAGATACCATAGACACGTATACAATGTTTCGACCTATCATGTCGACACATCTATATATATTTCGGAACAACCATAGACACTCTATATGTGAATGTTGGAGTTAGCTATACAGGGTTGAGGTTGATTCCAAAATATGTATAGTTTAAGTTGTGATCAATACTGAGATACGTATACACTGGGTCGTGGATTGATTCAAGATAATATTTATCGATTTATTTCTGTATATCTAACTGTGGACAACTAGTTGTAGGTTACTAACGAGGACAGCTGACTTAATAAACTTAAAACATCAAAATATATTAAAAGTGTTGTAAATATATTTTGAACATACTTTGATATATATGTATATATTGTTATAGGTTCGTGAATCAACCAGTGGCCAAGTCTTACTTCCAGACGAAGTAAAAATCTGTGAAAGTGAGTTATAGTCCCACTTTTAAAATCTAATATTTTTGGGATGAGAATACATGCATGTTTTATAAATGATTTACAAAATAGACACAAGTACGTGAAACTACATTCTATGATTGAATTATCGAAATCGAATATGCCCCTTTTTATTAAGTCTGGTAATCTAAGAATTAGGGAACAGACACCCTAATTGACGCGAATCCTAAAGATAGATCTATTGGGCCTAACAAACCCCATCCAAAGTACCGGATACTTTAGTACTTCGAAATTTATATCATATCCGAAGGGTGTCCCGGAATGATGGGGATATTCTTATATATGCATATTGTTAATGTCGGTTACCAGGTGTTCACCATATGAATGATTTTTATCTCTATGTATGGGATGTGTATTGAAATATGAAATCTTGTGGTCTATTGTTACGATTTGATATATATAGGTTAAACGTATAACTCACCAACATTTTTGTTGACGTTAAAAGCATGTTTATTCTCAGGTGAATACTAAGAGCTTCCGCTGTTGCATACTAAAATAAGGACAAGATTTGGAGTCCATGTTTGTATGATATTGTATAAAAACTGCATTCAAGAAACTGATTTCGATGTAACATATTTGTATTGTAAACCATTATGTAATGGTCGTGTGTAAACAGGATATTTTAGATTATCATTATTTGATAATCTACGTAAAGCTTTTTAAACCTTTATTTATGAAATAAAGGTTATGGTTTGTTTTAAAAATGAATGCAGTCTTTGAAAAACGTCTCATATAGAGGTCAAAACGTCGCAACGAAATCAATTAATATGGAACGTTTTTAATCAATAAGAACGGGACATTTCAGTTGGTATCCGAGCGTTGGTCTTAGAGAACCAGAATTTTGCATTAGTGTGTCTTATCGAGTTTGTTAGGATGCATTAGTGAGTCTGGACTTCGACCGTGTTTACTTGAAAAATGATTGCTTAACAAATTTTGTTGGAAACTATATATTTTTAACATGTGAATATTATGTGATATATTAATCTCTTAACGCGTTTGATATTATGTGATAGATGTCTACCTCTAGAACAAGTCCCATTGACTCACCTAATAATAATGAAGAGTTAAATGTAAATTGGAATGATTCGTAGACTGATTCACAAGTTCCCGAAGAGGAACCGGAAGAAGAGTCGGAACCGGAAGAAGAATCAGAACCGGAAGAGGAGGAACCGGATGAAGAAATAGAACCGGTGGGGGAAATAATAAAACGGTTAAGTAAAAGAAAATCCTCAACCAACTGACCAAGGTTAATTATGGTCAATGGTGTTTCCGCTAAGGAAGCAAAATATTGGGAGGATTACCAATTCTCCGATGAATCGGATTCTGACGAGAATTCCGATGATGTTATAGAAATTACCCCAACTGAATTTAAAAAGGCAAAAGAAAATAATAAGGGAAAGGGCATAAAAATAGAGAAATCTAATTCCAACCCCGATGAACTTTATATGTATCGTCAACCCCCGAAGTCCTTAAGTTGTAACAATGACCCGGGAACCTCTAAACCACCAGGTTTTTCTAAACCAATGTGGAAAACGACGGCTCGTATTAGGGGAACATCATATATCCCTAGAAACTTGGCAAAACGAACCAAAACCGAAGAAGAAGAAACAAGCTAGTCGGAATAAGATAGTTGTATTCGTGTGGTGTAATATATGTAATATAGTGTGCTTATGCTTTATGATATTTGTAAAAATTGCTTGTATTAATAAGTATTTTTTTTATGAATCTAACTCTTGTCTATTTTACAGTATAAAAACACAAAATGGATAGACAACCCAATATTTTAAGAGACCTACCCGGAGACATGATTGATGAAATCTTGTCTAGAGTCGGTCAGAATTCTTCGACACAACTATTTAAGGCGAGATCAGTTTGTAAGACATTCGAAAAACGTTCCAAGAATGCCTTGGTTTATAAAAGGCTTTCGTTCGAAAGATGGGAGATATCACATTGGGAAATCCATAAGTTACGATGTGTTTACTTTGACGCATATATTGCGGGGAACCCAAATGCTATTTTACGCAATGGGTTAAGAAATTATTTTGACTCAATATATCCGAATATTGGACTTCGTGATTTAGAAAAAGCGGCTAACATGCAACATAAAGAAGCATGTTATGCTTACGGATTAGTAATGTTCGCTTCTCACCAAAGTGAGAACAAGAACATCGGGCTACAACTATTAAACAAAACGTTCCCACAAGTGACGGAGTCGGTAATTGGGGTAAGAAATGAGGTTTTTAGATTGTTACGGGACTGTTGGACATTACGTAACCCTCGTCCCTTTGACGACGTTACAACACGCTGTCTTATCAACGGCCATAACGGTTATGTTCCACAAGACCAAGGATGGGAAGTAATCCTAGTAAAACCAGAATGCATGACTTGTTTCTGGACGTATGAATTACGTGTCTTTATTGCTTTTGCTGAACGACTTGTGTACTAGCTAGAATTATCTTCACAACCATCTTGTATCAAATTTATTGTGTGCTATATTTCATGCTATATGTAAAATAAGCGTTATTGTAAGTTTGTAAAATATTGTGTAAAAGTTTGAACGCGAAATATTATTATAATCAGTTTTTCATATAGAATTGTAGTAGTTGAATTGTATATTAGCTACTAAGTATGAACTTAACGGGTAGGTACTACCCGAATTTAAACTTATAAAACGCTAATATGAAGAAAAAGCTTTTATAAATGAGTTCATATTATGCTACGAAATACTATTAACTACTCTTAATATTCTGTATGATTAACTTGTTCCATTTGACTATTTTGAAGGAAATGGCACCGACTACTCGACACACCGTGAATATGAATGAAGAGGAATTCCGTACTTTTCTAGCTTCAAACATAGCCGCAGTACAGGCTGCGCTGCATACCAACAATAACCATGGATCTAGCAGTACAGGAAATCGTGTAGGATGCACCTACAAAGAATTCACTACCTGCAAACCTTTGGAATTTGATGGAACCGAAGGACCGATCGGATTGAAACGGTGGACCGAGAAGGTCGAATCGGTGTTTGCCATAAGTAAGTGTACTGAAGAGGACAAAGTGAAGTACGCTACGCATACCTTCACAGGTTCTGCGTTAACATGGTGGAATACCTATCTAGAGCAAGTGGGACAAGACGATGCGTACGCACTACCGTGGTCAGCATTCAAGCACTTGATGAACGAGAAGTACCGTCCCAGAACCGAGGTCAATAAGCTCAAGACAGAACTTAGAGGGTTACGAACCCAAGGATTTGATATTACCACGTACGAAAGACGATTCACAGAATTGTGCCTATTGTGTCCGGGAGCATTCGAAGATGAGGAAGAGAAGATCGACGCGTTTGTGAAAGGATTACCGGAAAGAATCCAAGAAGATATAAGTTCACACGAGCCCGCCTCCATACAACAGGCATGTAGAATGGCTCACAAACTAGTGAACCAGATTGAAGAAAGAATTAAAGAACAGACTGCTGAAGAGGCCAATGTGAAGCAAGTCAAAAGAAAGTGGGAGGAAAACAGTGATAAGAATCACCAATACAACAACAACAGCAATTACAACAATAATCGCAACAATTATCCCAACAATCGCAACATCAATCGCAACTACAACAAACGGCCCAACAACAACAACAACAACAACAATAGCAGCAGCAGCAACTACAACAATCATCCCAACAACAATAATAACCGCAACAAAAACAACAATCAGAAGCAGCTATGCCAAAGGTGTGAAAAGTATCACTCGGGGTTCTGCACCAAATTTTGCAACAAGTGTAAAGAAATGGTCATAGCGCGGCGAAGTGTGAGGTCTACGGACCAGGGGTTAATAGAACGAAAGGAACAAATGGTGTCGGAACGAGTAATGGCGGAGGAAGTAGTGTCAGAGCAAGTTATGCCAATGTAGTTTGTTATAAATGTGGAAAACCGGGCCACATTATTAGAAATTGCCCGAACCAGGAGAACACGAATGGACAAGATCGCGGAAGAGTTTTCAATATTAATGCGGCAGAGGCACAGGAAGACCCGGAGCTTGTTACGGGTACGTTTCTTATTGACAATAAATTTGCTTACGTTTTATTTGATTCTGGTGCGGATAGAAGCTATATGAGTAGAGATTTTTGTGCTAAATTAAGTTGTCCATTGATGCCTTTGGATAGTAAATTTTTACTCGAATTAGCAAATGGTAAATTAATTTCAGCAGATAATATATGTCGGAATCGAGAAATTAAACTGGTTAGCGAAATATTTAAGATTGATTTGATACCTGTAGAGTTAGGGAGTTTTGATGTGATAATCGGTATGGACTGGTTGAAAGAAGTGAAAGCAGAGATCGTTTGTTACAAAAATGCAATTCGCATTATACGAGAAAAAGGAAAACCCTTAATGGTGTACGGAGAAAAGGGCAACATGAAGCTACATCTTATTAGTAATTTGAAGGCACAAAACTAATAAGAAAAGGTTGCTATGCTGTTCTAGCACACGTCGAGAAAGTACAAACTGAAGAAAAGAGCATCAATGATGTTCCCATTGCAAAAGAATTTCCCGATGTATTTTCGAAAGAATTACCGGGATTACCCCCACATCGATCCGTTGAATTTCAAATAGATCTTGTACCAGGAGCTGCACCAATAGCTCGTGCTCCTTACAGACTCGCACCCAGCGAGATGAAAGAACTGCAAAGCCAATTACGAGAACTTTTAGAGCGTGGTTTCATTCAACCAAGCACATCACCGTGGGGAGCTCCTGTTTTGTTTGTCAAGAAGAAAGATGGTACATTCAAGTTGTGTATCGACTACCGAGAGTTGAACAAACTTACCATCAAGAACCGCTACCCACTACCGAGAATCAATGACTTATTTGATCAACTACAAGGCTCGTCTATTTATTCAAAGATTGACTTACGTTCCGGGTATCATCAAATGCGGGTGAAAGAAGATGATATTCCAAAGACTGCTTTCAGAACACGTTACGGTCATTACGAGTTTATGGTCATGCCATTTGGTTTAACTAATGCACCAGCTGTGTTCATGGACCTTATGAACCGAGTGTGTGGACCATACCTTGACAAGTTTTTCATTGTTTTCATTGATGACATACTTATTTACTCAAAGAATGACCAAGAACACGGTGAACATTTGAGAAAGGTGTTAGAAGTATTGAGGAAGGAAGAATTGTACGCTAAATTTTCAAAGTGTGCATTTTGGTTGGAAGAAGTTCAATTCCTCGGTCACATAGTGAACAAAGAAGGTATTAAGGTGGATCCGGCAAAGATAGAAACTGTTGAAAAGTGGGAAACCCCGAAAACTCCGAAACACATACGCCAGTTTTTAGGACTAGCTGGTTACTACAGAAGGTTCATCCAAGACTTTTCCAGAATAGCAAAACCCTTGACTGCATTAACGCATAAAGGGAAGAAATTTGAATGGAATGATGAACAAGAGAAAGCGTTTCAGTTATTGAAGAAAAAGCTAACTACGGCACCTATATTGTCATTGCCTGAAGGGAATGATGATTTTGTGATTTATTGTGACGCATCAAAGCAAGGTCTCGGTTGTGTATTAATGCAACGAACGAAGGTGATTGCTTATGCGTCTAGACAATTGAAGATTCACGAACAAAATTATACGACGCATGATTTGGAATTAGGCGCGGTTGTTTTTGCATTAAAGACTTGAAGGCACTACTTATATGGGGTTAAAAGTATTATATATACCGACCACAAAAGTCTTCAACACATATTTAATCAGAAACAACTGAATATGAGGCAGCGTAGGTGGATTGAATTATTGAATGATTACGACTTTGAGATTCGTTACCACCCAGGAAAGGCATATGTGGTAGCCGATGCCTTGAGCAGGAAGGACAGAGAACCCATTCGAGTAAAATCTATGAATATAATGATTCATAATAACCTTACTACTCAAATAAAGAAGGCGCAACAAGGAGTTTTAAAAGAGGTAAATTTAAAGGATGAAATACCCAAGGGATCGGAGAAGCATCTTAATATTCGGGAAGACGGAACCCGGTATAGGGCTGAAAGGATTTGGGTACCAAAATTTGGAGATATGAGAGAAATGGTACTTAGAGAAGCTCATAAAACCAGATACTCAATACATCCTGGAACGAGGAAGATGTACAAGGATCTCAAGAAACATTTTTGGTGGCCGGGTATGAAAGCCGATGTTGCTAAATACGTAGGAGAATGTTTGACGTGTTCTAAGGTCAAAGTTGAGCATCAGAAACCATCAGGTCTACTTCAACAACCCGAAATCCCAGAATGGAAATGGGAAAACATTACCATGGATTTCATCACTAAATTGCCAAGGACTGCAAGTGGTTTTGATACTATTTGGGTAATAGTTGATCGTCTCACCAAATCAGCACACTTACTGCCAATAAGAGAAGATGACAAGATGGAGAAGTTAGCACGACTGTATTTGAAGGAAGTCGTCTCCAGACATGGAATACCAATCTCTATTATCTCTGATAGGGATGGCAGATTTATTTCAAGATTCTGGCAGATATTACAGCAAGCATTAGGAACTCGTCTAGACATGAGTACTGCCTATCATCCACAAACTGATGGGCAGAGTGAAAGGACGATACAAACGCTTGAAGACATGCTACGAGCATGTGTTATTGATTTCGGAAACAGTTGGGATCGACATCTACCGTTAGCAGAATTTTCCTACAACAACATCTACCATTCAAGCATTGAGATGGCGCCATTTGAAGCACTTTATGGTAGAAAGTGCAGGTCTCCAATTTGTTGGAGTGAAGTGGGGGATAGACAGATTACGGGTCCGGAGATTATACAAGAAACTACCGAGAAGATCATCCAAATTCAACAACGGTTGAAAACCGCCCAAAGTCGACAAAAGAGCTACGCTGACATTAAAAGAAAAGATATAGAATTTGAAATTGGAGAGATGGTCATGCTTAAAGTTGCACCTTGGAAAGGCGTTGTTCGATTTGGTAAACGACGGAAATTAAATCCAAGGTATATTGGACCATTCAAGATTATTGATCGTGTCGGACCAGTAGTTTACCGACTTGAGTTACCTCAACAACTCGCGGCTGTACATAACACTTTCCACGTCTCGAATTTGAAGAAATGTTTTGCTAAAGAAGATCTCACTATTCCGTTAGATGAAATCCAAATCAACGAAAAACTCCAATTCATCGAAGAACCCGTCGAAATAATGGATCGTGAGGTTAAAAGACTTAAGCAAAACAAGATACCAATTGTTAAGGTTCGATGGAATGCTCGTAGAGGACCCGAGTTCACCTGGGAGCGTGAAGATCAGATGAAGAAGAAATACCCACATCTATTTCCAGAAGATTCGTCAACACCTTCAACAGCTTAAAATTTCGGGACGAAATTTATTTAACGGGTAGGTACTGTAGTGACCCGAACTTTTCCATGTTTATATATATTAATTGAGATTGATATTTACATGATTAAATGTTTCCAACATGTTAAGCAATCAAACTTGTTATGACTTGATTAATTGAAATATGTTTCATATAGACAATTGACCACCCAAGTTGACCGGCGATTCACGAACGTTAAAACTTGTAAAAACGACATGACGATATATATGGATATACATATGGTTAACATGAGATTATGATAAGTAAGTATCTCCATAAGTATATTAACAATGAGTTATATACATATAAACAAGACTACTAACTTAAGGATTTCGAAACGAGACATATATGTAACGATTATCGTTGTAACGATATTTAAATGTATATATATCATATTAAGATATATTAATATATCATAATATCATGATAATATAATAATTTAACATCTCATTAGATATAATAAACAATGGGTTAACAACATTAATTGAGATCGTTAACTTAAAGGTTTCAAAACAACACTTACATGTAACGACTAACGATGACTTAACGACTCAGTTAAAATGTATATACATGTAGTGTATTTAGATGTATTAAAATACTTTTGGAAGACTTCAAGACATATATCAAAACACTCATACTTAACTAAAATGGTTACAGTTACTTTCCCATTCTTTTCTTTCATCAAGAATTCTAGTCGTATTCTTACCCGTATTATACACAGCTTCAAAACGTACTTACTATGGGTATATACCAATAGGAACTAGCATGGGATTCCACTCTTGATTATGTCATGTGATAATGCTAAAAACGAACATATATTTCATAGCATTATTCCTCAAGAAAGACAAGCTTTTAGTTACAATTGTTCTATTTACAAGTGATATTCGTTTAAATAATAAAAGGTGAAGACAAAAGACAGATTCGACGAATTGAAGACGCAAACGACCAAAAAGCTCAAAAGTACAAAAGACAATAAAAAAGGTTCCAATTATTGATAAGAAACGTCTCGAAATTACAAGAGTACAAGATTCAAAACGCAAAGTACAAGATATTAAATTGTACGCAAGGACGTTCGAAAATCCGGAACCGGGACCAGAGTCAACTCTCAACGCTCGACGCAACGGACTAAAAATTACAAGTTAACTATGTATATAAATATAATATAATATATAATTAATTATATTAATTATATATATATTATATTTATAAATAAAAACCGTCGGCAGAGAAAGACTCCAAAGTGTGAGCTGGAATTTCAAACTCCGCGACTCGCGGAGTTTAAAGGCAAAATATGCCGCGAGTCGCGGAGCCCCAAAATGAAATTATGCCTATAAAGCCAACCGAATTCTGATCGTAAAATCTATCTTTTTTTCTTCCTCATTCATACGTAAAATTTATATTTATATTTATAATTTATATTTTAATTTTAATTATAATTCTAATAATAAGGGTATGTTAGCGATTATTGTAAGGGTGTAAGTCGAAATTCTGTCCGTGTAACGCTACGCTATTTTTAATCATTGTAAGTTATGTTCAACCTTTTTACATTAATGTCTCGTAGCTAAGTTATTATTATGCTTATTTAAAATGAAGTAATCATGATGTTGGGCTAATTACTAAAATTGGGTAATTGGGCTTTGTACCATAATTGGGGTTTGGACAAAAGAACGACACTTGTGGAAATTAGACTATGGGCTATTAATGGGCTTTATATTTGTTTAACTAAATGATAGTTTGTTAATGTTAATATAAAGATTTACAATTGGGCGTCCCTATAAATTACCATATACACTCAATCGGACACGATGGGCGGGGTATTTATATGTACGAATAATCATTCATTTAACCGGACACGGGAATGGATTAATAGCCACTAGAATAATTAAAACAGGGGTGAAATTACATTCAAGGGTAATTGGTGTAATTGTTAACAAAGTAGTAAAACCTTGGTTTACACGCAGTCGATAACCTGGTGTATTCATTAAACAAAGTATTAAAACCTTGTTACAATTCGAATCCCCAATTAGTTGGAATATTTAACTTCGGGTATAAGAATAATTTGATGAGGACACTCGCACTTTATATTTATGACTGATGGACTGTTATGGACAAAAACTAGACGGACATATTAAATAATCCAGGACAAAGGACAATTAACCCATGGGCATAAAACTAAAATCAACACGTCGAACATCATGATTACGGAAGTTTAAATAAGCATAATTCTTTTATTTCATATTTAATTTCCTTTATTTTATATTTAATTGCACTTCTAATTATCGCACTTTTATTTATTGTTATTTAATCGCACTTTTAATTATCGTACTTTTTAATTATCGCAAGTTTATTTTATCGCACTTTTATTCGCAATTTCATTATCGTTATTTACTTTAAGTTTTAATTTAAGTCTTTTATTTATTTAATATTTTACATTAGGTTTTAACTGCGACTAAAGTTTTAAAATCGACAAACCGGTCATTAAACGGTAAAAACCCCCCTTTATAATAATAATATTACTTATATATATGTTTGTATTTTTATAAAAGTAAACTAATATAGCGTTGAGCTTTGTTTAAAAAAGATTCCCTGTGGAACGAACCGGACTTACTAAAAACTACACTACTGTACGATTAGGTACACTGCCTATAAGTGTTGTAGCAAGGTTTAAGTATATCCATTCTCTAAATAAATAAATATCTTGTGTAAAATTGTATCGTATTTAATAGTTTTTCCTAGTAAAATATAAACTATTTCGTATACCTTAGCTTTGACATCAAGTATTTTTGGCGCCGCTGCCGGGGAGATCTCTTAAAAGCCGGAAGCGGAACGCTAATATAAAAAAAAAAGATTTTTATTTTACTTTTATTAAAAGTCGCTTTTGTAAAAATACGTTTTAAAAATTCGAAAATATAAAAAGAAAAACAAAAATTTATATATTTTTAAGAGTTTGTTAAAAGTTTTATAAGTTTCTTTATTTTTATTTTAGTTTATAAAAAATATAAGTTTTATTTAAATATCTTTTATTTATATAAAAAACAGAAAAAAAAAATAAATAAATAAATAAAGAAAGAAAAACGCGTTGAAATTATAAGCTGTCATCTGAATTTCTGAACCCCGCGACTCGCGGGGTTTTCTTTATAAATTACCGCAACTCGCGGAGCTGCTCTGACACGCGAACAGGAAGCCCTAATCCTGCATTAATTACGGATAATTATTAATTATTATTATTATTTAACCCTAATAATTATTATTATTATTATTAGTTTTATTTTAACTTTTACTTTTTAATTAATTTGTATTTAGTATTAATTAGTTTAATTAAATTGTAAAATTAGTAGTTTTATTAAATAAATAATATAAAAATAATATTTTTATAAAAATTGTAATTTTTACAACTTTTTGTATATTTTTATATTTTGTCCCTTTTTAATCGTTGTAGCATAATATTTGTATTTTTCGCTCATATTTAATTTTAAACTTAGTTTTTGCTATAGTTATTTTTACTCCTAGATTTTTAGGCTTTGCCGTAGAATTCCTTAAGTGCTTTTTCTTTAGACTAAGATTTAGGTACTTTAAAATTTTGCGACGCCTTTTTAAGTTTTAGTTTCTTTTTAAGTTATTTCCATTTGAGATTTAGTTTTTCCTGTAAGCTTTAATATTTTTAGACGACTTTTACTATGTACCAATTATCATTCCAATTAGTAATATCAATTTGCGATTATAATTTTAAGTTAGTTGTAGTAATAAGGTTAGGTTAGTCAAGTATTTTTAAGTTTTTATAAGTTTCTTTTATTTTTCCGTCACCTTTTATTTTTCAACCATTTTTTCTTTTTCGACCTTTTGCGACGAACTCTTTTTCTCTCTCATTTCTCGCTATTCTAGTTTTAGGACATAGATTTTTTCTACTTCTTATCTAAACTTTCTTAAAATTACGAAAATTTATTTTAAGTGGTTAAATTAATAGACATCAAAATTTTCTGGTTCGTAGTAATAGTTGGATTTGTACGTGGACCGGGTTATTGGAGCCAAACAGTCCTCAATTATATTCAGACCAAACGAATCCTGCCCCTCTGCTGCATCTTTTGGCTATTCGAAACGTGGGCAAAATCAGAAAAGTCTATTAATTGGATAACTTATTATAATTTTTCTTTCCTTTTAAAAACTAATAGGATATTCAGTGAATGCACCGAGCAAGACGTTCATCACCTTTTGTACGTTCACCACCTGTAACTAGATCAAGACATTTAGCAAATATAACCACCGTTGATTTTTCTTTAGAATCGTCATCCAGTAGACCAAGTACTTCAGTTCAAATTTCCGATAATCCATTTTTTGAACCCGACCTCACAATTGAGAATCCGGAAAATATTCAGGAACGGTTCGTAGATCCTGAACCATTAAACTTTCCTCCGGAGCCACCAATCATTCAAACAGAGAGTGTTGAGGAACGAACCATTAAATCAGAATCATCTAGTGATACCGATTCAACAAATTCAATTATGGAGAATCTGGAACCTTTAAGTATGGAAGACCGAATGAGAGCTAAACGCACTGGCCAAGGTCACGCAATTACTCATCCAGACATTAATGCACCAGATTATGAAATCAAAGGACAAATTCTACACATGGTGACTAATCAATGCCAATTTAGTGGTGCGCCTAAGGAAGATCCAAATGAACATCTACGTACCTTTAATAGGATCTGCACACTATTTAAAACCCGAGAAGTGGAGGATGAACAGATATATCTCATGTTATTTCCCTGGACTTTAAAGGGAGAAGCCAAAGATTGGTTGGAATCATTACCTGAAGGGGCGATTGATACATGGGACGTTTTAGTTGACAAATTTCTTAAACAATTCTTTCCTGCATCTAAAGCCGTAAGACTTCAAGCAGAAATTGTTACGTTCACACAGAAGCCAAATGAAACTCTATATGAGGCGTGGACTAGATATGGAAAGTTGTTAAGAGGATGTCCGCAACATGGTTTAGACACCTGTCAAATAGTACAAATATTCTACCAAGGATGCGACATCACTACAAGAAAAGACATAGATATAGCAGCTGGTGGTTCTATTATGAAGAAAACCGAAACTGATGCATACAAAATTATTGATAATACTGCTTCCCACTCACATGAGTGGCACCAAGAAAAAGACATCATTAGATCATCTAAAGCAGCTAGAGCCGATTCTAGCCATGACTTAGATTCCATTTCCGCAAAGATAGATGCTGTAGAGAGACGAATGGAAAAGATGACTAAAGATATTCACTCAATACGAATTAGTTGTGAGCAGTGTGGAGGACCACATTTGACAAAAGATTGTCTCAGTATTGAATTAACAATGGAACAAAGAGAGAATATTTCATACATAAACCAAAGGCCTGGAAATAATTATCAGAATAATTATCAACCGCCAAGACCGATTTACAATCAAAACCCGAATTATAACCGAAATATTCCATACAACAACCAACAAGGTCCTAGCAATCAACAAGTATCCAATAATACTTACAACCAGCAAAGACCTAATTTTCAAAACAAACCACCACAACAAACCGATGATAAAAAGCCGAATTTAGAAGATATGATGACAAAGCTAGTTGAAACTCAAACACAGTTTTTCACATCTCAGAAACAAACCAATGAACAAAATGCTCAAGCATTTAGAAATCAACAAGCTTCTATTCAAAATCTGGAACAAGAAGTGAGTAACCTAGCAAGGTTAATAGGTGAAAGAAAACCAGGAAGTCTACCTAGTGATACAAATGCTAACCCCCGGAATGAAACAGCTAAAGCCATTACCACAAGAAGTGGTACAACACTTAAACCACCTGAAATACCTGTAACTTCTGATGAAACTATTCCTACTCCACAAGAACCACAACCTGATCAAGATAAGGAAAAAGAACCGGTAGTTGAGAAGGTTAATGAAGATAACAAAGTTAAGGATAAACCTTATGTTAAACCATACCAACCACCACTTCCTTACCCGAGTAAAATGAAGAAAGAGAAACTTGAAGCCGAGCAATCCAAATTTTTGGATATGTTTAAACAGATAAATGTAAATCTTCCTTTCATTGATGTGATTTCAGGAATGCCAAGATATGCTAAATTCTTGAAAGATCTAATCTCAAATAGAAAGAAAATGGAAGAACTCTCGGCTGTTACTATGAATGCTAATTGTTCAGCAGTGCTGTTGAATAAGATACCAGAAAAACTATCTGATCCAGGAAGTTTCACAATTCCATGTTTTCTGGGTAGTCTTAGTTCAATAGAAGCATTGGCAGACTTAGGTGCTAGTATAAATCTAATGCCGTATTCACTATACGCTAAACTAGACCTTGGAGAATTGAAACCAACCAGAATAAGCATACAACTAGCCGATAGATCAATAAAATATCCTAGAGGGATAATGGAGAACATGCTAGTTAAAGTTGGTACTTTAGTATTTCCAGTAGATTTTGTTGTTTTGGACATGGAAGAAGATTCTCAAGTTCCTCTCATATTAGGAAGACCATTCTTAAACACGGCTAAAGCAATGATAGACGTGTTCGGTAAGAAACTGACCCTAAGTATAGAGGATGAGAGTGTTACCTTTTCAGTTGATAGAGCAATGCAACAACCACAATCTGCAGATGATACATGTTATTATATTCAAACTATAGATGCACATGCAGAATTATTAGAAGAATTTCCAGAATTACAAGGAACAGGAGAATGTTCTTTAGGAGAAGGTAATGAACCAATTGATGAAGCTGAAATGTTAGCTACACTTATAGCTAATGGATATGAACCAACAACAGAAGAAATTCAAATGCTAAAAGAGGAAGACAGATATCGATATAAATCATCGATAGAAGAACCTCCGAAATTAGAGTTAAAGCCACTTCCAAACCATTTGAAATACGCTTATTTACATGGTGAATCTGAATTACCTGTAATAATATCGTCTTCTCTTACTGAAAATGAGAAATCACAACTCATTTCTGTGTTAAAAGCTCATAAACCAGCCATTGCATGGAAGATTCATGATATTAAAGGAATAAGTCCTTCGTATTGCACACATAAAATCCTTATGGAAGAAGGTCATAAAACGTATGTGCAACGCCAACGAAGACTAAATCCTAATATGCAAGATGTAGTTAAGAAAGAGATTATTAAACTGCTAGATGCAGGTTTGATATATCCAATTTCTGATAGTCCATGGGTAAGCCCAGTTCAATGCGTGCCTAAGAAGGGTGGCATGACTGTCATTACAAATGAGAAAAATGAGCTTATTCCTACTAGGACTGTAACAGGATGGCGTGTATGTATTGATTATAGAAAATTAAATGACGCCACCAGAAAAGATCACTTTCCCTTACCTTTCATAGATCAAATGTTGGAAAGATTAGCCGGAAATAGTTACTATTGTTTTCTAGATGGATTTTCCGGATATTTTCAAATTCCAATAGCACCCGAGGATCAAGAGAAAACCACATTCACGTGCCCTTATGGTACTTTTGCTTACAAACGCATGCCATTTGGACTTTGTAACGCCCCTGCAACCTTTCAAAGGTGTATGATGGCGATTTTTCACGACATGATAGAAGAATGCATGGAAGTATTCATGGATGACTTTTCAGTCTTCGGTGATACATTTAAATCATGTCTAGTTAATCTGGAACGAATGCTAATTAGATGCGAACAATCAAATCTAGTACTTAATTGGGAGAAATGCCATTTCATGGTTAAAGAAGGCATCGTTCTTGGACATAAAATTTCAAAAGAAGGAATTGAAGTGGATAGAGCTAAAGTAGATGTAATTGCTAAACTTCCACATCCCACCAATGTTAGAGGAGTTAGGAGTTTTCTAGGGCATGCCGGTTTTTACCGACGTTTCATAAAAGATTTTTCAAAAATTGCCACTCCTATGAATAAACTCCTAGAAAAGGATGCTCCATTCATCTTTTCAGATGAGTGTATCAAATCTTTTAATATTCTTAAAGAGAAACTCACTAATGCACCGATCATGATAACACCAAATTGGAATCTACCATTTGAACTAATGTGCGATGCAAGTGATTTTGCAATGGGAGCCGTTTTAGGACAAAGGATTGAAAAACGATTTCAACCTATATATTATGCTAGTAAGACGTTACAAGGAGCACAAACGAACTATACAACTACTGAAAAAGAACTCCTTGCTATTGTCTTTGCTTTTGACAAATTTCGTTCATATCTCGTTCTAGCAAAAACGGTGGTCTATACCGACCATTCTGCTCTTAGATACCTATTTTCAAAACAAGATGCTAAACCAAGATTAATCCGTTGGATCTTACTCTTACAAGAGTTTGATATTGAAATCCGAGATAAAAGAGGAGCAGAAAATCTCGCCGCTGATCATCTTTCTCGTCTTGAAAATCCCGAATTAGAAGTTCTGAATGAATCGGCCATACAAGACAACTTTCCTGATGAATATCTATTGAAGATAGATTATAAAGAAATTCCATGGTTTGCAGAATATGCAAACTACTTAGTTTGTGGATTCCTTGAAAAAGGATTATCGTACCAAAGACGAAAGAAATTCTTCAGTGATATAAAACACTATTTCTGGGAAGATCCACATCTGTTTAAAAGTTGTCCCGATGGAATAATACGCCGATGTGTATTTGGAGATGAAGCTAGTAAAATTTTAAACCATTGTCACACAGGACCAACAGGAGGGCATTATGGGCCTCAACTAACAGCAAGAAAAGTTTATGAAGCTGGATTCTATTGGCCTACAATTTACAAAGACGCACACCTTCTTTGCAAATCCTGTGATGCATGTCAAAGGGCCGGAAAAATAAGTCAACGTGATGAAATGCCACAAAATGTCATCCAAGTATGTGAAGTATTTGACATTTGGGGTATTGACTTTATGGGTCCATTTCCAAAATCTCATAATAATCTATATATACTCGTAGCCATTGATTATGTATCTAAATGGGCGGAAGCACAAGCTCTCCCAACTAACGATGCACGAGTTGTAGTCAACTTTTTAAAACGTCTTTTTGCAAGGTTTGGAACACCGAAAGCTTTAATAAGTGATCGGGGTACTCATTTCTGTAATAATCAACTTGAGAAAGTTCTTAAAAGATATGGAGTAACTCATAAAATCTCCACCGCATATCATCCACAAACAAGTGGACAAGTTGAAAATACCAACCGAGCTTTAAAACGTATTCTAGAGAAAACCGTAGGATCAAATCCGAAGGAATGGTCCATTAAATTGGAGGATGCACTCTGGGCTTTTAGAACAGCCTACAAAACTCCAATTGGAACCACACCTTTTAGACTTGTTTATGGAAAAGCATGTCATCTTCCAGTAGAAATTGAACACAAAGCATTTTGGGCTTTGAAGACATGTAATCTTGATTTACATGAAGCTGGACGTCTACGATTAAGTCAACTAAACGAATTAGAAGAATTAAGACATGAAGCATACGAAAATTCGTTAATCTATAAAGAAAGAACGAAAAAATGGCATGATAAAAGAATCAGAAGTTCAAAAGAATTTAAAGAAGGAGACAGAGTTCTTCTTTTCAATTCACGATTCAAGCTATTTCCTGGAAAATTGAAATCAAGATGGTCTGGACCATTCATAGTCAAAAGAGTTTTCCCATACGGAACGATAGAATTAATAAATTCAAATGGGATTGAATTTAAAGTTAATGGTCACAGAGTTAAACATTACATACATGGTCCGATGGAAGTCGACAACGAAGTTAACCACAATTTCGACACCACAGCTAACTAAGTGTGGGGAGAATCAAGTCTTTAAAGGATAATATGTATTTCTGTTAGAGTTAGATTGTCTGTTTTCGTGTAGTTCTCGAAAATGGAACCCGAATGGTCTTTCCCTAGCAGACCCTAAAGAACTAGTCTTCTCCCCCCATTCTGAATTTTTATTTTTTTTAGGTTTTTACAAAATGAAGACTGCCTGTGAGCTAAACCATGGTCTAATGCTACACGCTTTGATCACTAAACGTAATAATGACATACTACCGAGTGAAATAGTATCAGTAATCAGAGAAAGAATGGACGGAGTTAGAAAAGAATCCAGATGCGAAGATAATAAGTTACAATTTGGTAAAGGAAAATCAAAATCCGCAGCGAAAAGAAGAGCACGACACCTAGAAAGATGTCACAAATGCGGAAAATGGTCACATGGAGGTAAATGTTCAAATAATCAAACCTATTCAAATACCGAATTTGTTACTTTATGCAGAGACGGACCGTTCATATGTTTAAAAGAAAAGACACTGAATGCTCGAGGTTACGCCTATGTAGCCATGGAAAATCAATTAAACCGACTATCTTATGAATGGGATAGATCATATAACTAAGAAATCTATTCCACAGGTATGTCTGTACAGTTTTTATTTTTATTTTTATTTTTAACCTTTTGATAATAAACGCTAATTTGTTCGCTAAAAAGTATTAAATTGGTATTAAATAAAATTAGGTTTGGCGACCGAAATTATTGATATCATTCAAAAATTTATTACATCACTGCGAAATTTAACGTTTATTCTTAAGGTATAAATATCTTTAATCAATCAACACAAAATATTTCAAAAATTCGTCATGAGTTAAATTAAGTCTTGGAACCGAAATTACTTTACCGAAAAGAGGGGCGCATATTTTTGATAATATTTGATTGATTAAAGTGGGATAAAAAGACAAAAAGATTTTTAATTTTATTTTTACCATGTTTTTTTTTTAAAAAAATTAATATTTGAACCCTTTATAAATATTGTAAACTTTGTAAAATCAATATTTTTAAAATTGTAAATATTTGAAAAAATTAATATAAGTTTGGTGTGAATTTATAATATGAATTTTTAAATTAATATTGGTGTGAACTTTTAATTTTTAAAATATGAATTTTTAATTTTATGCATTTCAAATTTTGAGTTTGGTGTGAATTTTTAATATTAATTTTGAATTTTATATTTAAGTTGTGTGAATTTAAAAACAAAAATTTACTTTATCTCATTAAGTTAAGAATATGATTTTTAAAATTCATCGTAAGTTGAAGACTAGGTCTTTGAACCGAAATTGCTTTACCCGAGGGAGGGACGAGAACTTTTAATATCATTATTTTTAATCTTATTGAATTAAAGTATGCCAAAAATATTGAAAAAACCCAAAAATCTTAGCTTTTAAAACAATCGCTACAAAAAGACAAATTTTAAAATTTTGTCGAAGGACGGACTAGGACATCGATCCGAAACGACCTCGTCCTAAATAACAAGGGAAACAAAATTTTAAAATTAATTACTTAATTGTTTTAATAAGTTAATGATTATAAAAAAAAAAAAAAAAAAATTACCAAACTCCGCGAGTCGCGGAGTTTGGAGGGTTAATCCCCGCGACTCGCGGGAGAGTCGGATTACAGAAAAAAAATAAAGAGCTGCAACAGCTCAGTTTCACACACCCAAAACAGAAAATAGCTGCGAAATACTCCGAAAATACCCGAGAAAAAACCCCCAAAATCACAATTTTTAACCGTTAATCACCAAATCTTTTGCTAAAATCATGTTGAGAAGGATGCTATCTAAGAATTACTCAAGAAAAACGGTAAATTTCTACACCTAAACACCATTTAATCCGAAATTTGGTGTTCTTGAGTCATTTTTTTCCCAATTTGATTTTGATGCTTTTTAGTGTAATTAAACTTAAATTGTTTATGTATTATGCTTGTATAACTTAGATTGATGCTGTTTAACATAATTAGAAGCCTTAAACTTTAAATTTTGAGTAATCTAGGGTTTGTGTTCTTGAGCAAATTTGGGGCTTTTTGATATAAACAGGTTATGGCCGATTTTTGTCATGAATTGTTGCTAAAATAAGTAGTGTAACATGTCTAGGTAGTTGAATGATCCAAACTTTGAGCCTAAACATGATTTTGAGAATTAAAGTGGACTTTTTCAAGTCTAAAATTCATGAACTTGATTTTTGAAAGATAATGCCATTTGAAACTTGTTTAATTGCTAGTAATGATTATTTTGACATGTTATTTGAGTTGAATGATTATGAACTTGGCGAACATTTTCGTAATTGCTTATTTGAAAAAGTGTAGATTTGATGAAAATATGAAAATGAGCTTAAGTTTGATATAAATTGATAATGTCATTGTAATTATTTTGATTGATGATTTTGCTGAAACTAATGCATATTTGGATGCACAAAAATTGTGTTTGATGTGTTTTGCAGAATGAAAGGGGTGAATCTTCATCCCAAGCCCGCAATGCTCCTGCTGAGAATTTGGAACAACAGGAGGTGGATAACTACTACAAGCAGGATATACCTCATCCAGTCATGACCTTTTCCGATATGCACTTGGAAGAGTTGCACCCGAACCTGAGATTTGACAGACTTTGGATAGATTATCCAAAATATCAACGGGGTTTGCATACTCTTCATTCTAAGGTTGTTGAGGTACCGAGGGTCATAGAATGGGGACCCTTAGAAGCTGTAGAATTGGCCAGGCCAATTAGGGAATTACTTGTACAGAGGTATGGTAATTCTTCTTTTAATGACTGGGTACGTTTATTCACCATGCGTAGACCTGTATATAAAGTATGGTGTGAAGAATTGTTATGTAGTATAGAGTTGAATGATCGGGTAGCTAGTTTAACCGATCATTCTTTTATTAGATTTTTGTTAGGCGGTTCGATGCGCCACATGTCTTTACTGGACATGGCTCAGGCTTTACGTATATATACGCCTGAGGAGTTAGCGTCTGCCGATTGTAGAGGATTGATACTAAACGGTAGAAAGATAGATGAAAATTTTGATACACACGGTGTGTGGAGTCAAATGACAAGCCATCACCGTTTCAAAGGGGGAAATTACTCTTATTTGGATATAGATAGAGCCGAATTAAGAGTGATACATAGATTTTTAGCTAATTCGATTACACAAAGGGGTAAAAACAAGGAAAAGGTAAATGAACAGGATTTGTTTTACCATATGTGTATTCGAGACCCACAAAGCGCTGTAAGTATACCATATTGTGTGGGTTATTATTTATCAGCTATGGTTTGGGGGATGCGACCGCATAGCATAATAGGAGGTGGTATTTTTATTACTTTGATTGGTGAATATCTCGGTGTGGATATAAGTCGGGGGGGATTATTAGTAGAAGAACCAGAACCCCGCGATACTATAGGTTTAAATGTATACCATGGTGCGAAAGTTTTGAAAAGGCGAAATAACGCCGCAGTACGATACCATGGTAGACATCCACAGGTGGAGATAAACCAACAACAAGGTAATGTAGGAGGGGGGAATGAGATGCAAGAAATGCATAGGTTTATAGCTTCTCAGGAATACGAAAATGCTAGACAGAGAGCATTTGAAGATTGGCAAGTTCATCAGAACCAGATCATAGCTCATTGCCAACATATAGGTAGAAACTATATTCCTACACCGAAACCCATCTTCCCTCCTTGGTCTATAGAGATGCAGCCACCATATCCTACGTATGACCCTGCCGAAGCATTCTATAGCACCTATGGTTATGCCTGGAACCCCTATTGGTACCATCCTTAGTTTACTTATTATTTTTTTTTTATTTTGTAATTTGTAATTATTGATACGTTTAATACTTTTGTTAATATTGTAATCATTTTTATAATTATCTAACTTTTATTCTTAGATTTTAATAATTTTTGAATGTGGGGTAATATACCAAACTTCAAAAATATGTATATATGTTTGCAGTTTATCTTATGTACACAACAGGGTAAAACAACGCATTTTCAAAGACTGGCATTAAGTTCAGCAAAAGCAACTAATTTTGACGACAAGATGCAAAATATATGTGAAATAACAACAAGACGGAATGAACAAATGATGTGCACCATTTATCATTCAGCAAACAAACGCCAATATATTTGGAAACTTTGGTAAAAATTTAATCATTTTCACACAAATCACCCTCAATAATTTAAATTGTTACTGATTTCTTGCAAATGAGGGCATTGCAAGATCTTAAGTGTGGGAAGGGGTTAAATTCTTTCGGATTTTAAAATTTTTATCTTAAACACTTGGTTACCATTAAAAATACTAGTAAAGCAGTAGTTGTATTAGAATCTAGTGCTCTCTGATAATAAAGAACAGCCCTGGTCTTATATACTGACTACCCAATTCTAGTAAAAATTTTTCAAAATTTTCAATTAAATGAACTCAAAATCATGTTTATACATATTTATGAACGATAAAACTAGGTTTTAACACCGAAATTATTGTAACCTCGGAAAGGACATAAATTGAGAAACAAACCAAAATGTTAAAATTCATTTAAAATGGAATAGAGGACGATAAAAAGGAAAATAAAAGCCAAGTGTGGGAAAATTCTCCAAGTTATTCAAAACATATATCACATATATCTGTAACAAATAACTGAAAATACTTTTGCTTTGGACTAAACTAAACTGTTTTACCCGATGAAAGAAAAGAAGATATGGATCTATACGATGAATCAATTCCATCATTAAAAGGAAGTAAAGTCTTCCGAAAAAGACACGCGCTTCTTGATTTAGGTCATGAAGTTGTCGTCCAGACCAGCTGTAGGTTGACGAAAAATCTAGAAAAGTCATCACTAAAATCAGCAGGAAATCCACGGACCTCAGCATTAAACAGGGTCGCCAAGTGGTCAGATTTATCCTAACCATGAGAAGGATTTATCTCGTACAATGGGGGGCACCATGCAAATTAGCTGGATAAGACTAATGAATCAGATCCCCAGAAAGGATAATCTCCTTAAAGATTAAAAATCAGCTTTTAAGACTGATATTACTCAATCCTAGAGATTGACCTTAAAGATTGAGAATTCAAACTCATGGAATTCAATGATATCTAAACTCGAGCTTGAACGAGAAAATATTTTGATCAAAATTATAAACCGATTTGTTTTCTGAAAACCCATTTTCAATGCGTTCATTACCATTGAACGTAAAATCCTAGGAATTCACCTGGAATTCATTAGGTCACCTGAACCAAATCGGGTGTCAACCGTAAGAACGGTGGTTGCATAGCATGGTCAAAGACAGGACCTTGTGCCATACCGAAAAATTAAAAGGGTGAGCTTTACTATTGCTCCTACCAAGGATAGTAATTGCGTCCGACACGTTATAGACCATAATTAAAAGCATGTCAGGGGACATTGCCTTAACAGTTGCTTGTTCAACGCTTTCCTTTACAACCGGACGGTAGTTTATCGAAAGGTAATATACGGGACAAGTAAACTGGACGTGTTGCTTTCCAAATACAAGGTTAGCAAGTGGGTGACACAAAACAGCAAGTTTTGAGCTAAAATTTTCAATTCTGAAACCCACCAAACCCACAAAAATATTTTGCAAACACCGGTAAAGGGTTATCCCGGAAAACTTATCTAGGGTAAAAACTAGATTTTATTTTCAAAAGATCAAATGTTTTCATAAAGATCCAATTTCCTTAATGGATCTAAATTTTTATAGTCATGTGGGACTGTAAACCATATCGTTACTACCATTGTTTATACCGCCGTATAGAAAATCACTGATGTACAAAGTGTGAAGAATAAAGAAGTGATTCTAGTATTTCAAAACGATATTGCTTGAGGACAAGCAACGCTCAAGTGTGGGAATATTTGATAATGCTAAAAACGAACATATATTTCATAGCATTATTCCTCAAGAAAGACAAGCTTTTAGTTGCAATTGTTCTATTTACAAGTGATATTCGTTTAAATAATAAAAGGTGAAGACAAAAGACAGATTCGACGAATTGAAGACGCAAACGACCAAAAAGCTCAAAAGTACAAAAGACAATCAAAAAGGTTCCAATTATTGATAAGAAACGTCTCGAAATTACAAGAGTACAAGATTCAAAACGCAAAGTACAAGATATTAAATTGTACGCAAGGACGTTCGAAAATCCGGAACCGGGACCAGAGTCAACTCTCAACGCTCGACGCAACGGACTAAAAATTACAAGTTAACTATGTATATAAATATAATATAATATATAATTAATTATATTAATTATATATATATTATATTTATAAATAAAAACCGTCGGCAGAGAAAGACTCCAAAGTGTGAGCTAGAATTTCAAACTCCGCGACTCGCGGAGTTTGAAGGCAAAATATGCCGCGAGTCGCGGAGCCCCAAAATGAAATTATGCCTATAAAGCCAACCGAATTCTGATCGTAAAATCTATCTTTTTTTCTTCCTCATTCATACGTAAAATTTATATTTATATTTATAATTTATATTTTAATTTTAATTATAATTCTAATAATAAGGGTATGTTAGCGATTATTGTAAGGGTGTAAGTCGAAATTCTGTCCGTGTAACGCTACGCTATTTTTAATCATTGTAAGTTATGTTCAACCTTTTTACATTAATGTCTCGTAGCTAAGTTATTATTATGCTTATTTAAAACGAAGTAATCATGATGTTGGGCTAATTACTAAAATTGAGTAATTGGGCTTTGTACCATAATTGGGGTTTGGACAAAAGAACGACACTTGTGGAAATTAGACTATGGGCTATTAATGGGCTTTATATTTGTTTAACTAAATGATAGTTTGTTAATGTTAATATAAAGATTTACAATTGGGCGTCCCTATAAATTACCATATACACTCAATCGGACACGATGGGCGGGGTATTTATATGTACGAATAATCGTTCATTTAACCGGACACGGGAATGGATTAATAGCCACTAGAATAATTAAAACAGGGGTGAAATTACATTCAAGGGTAATTGGTGTAATTGTTAACAAAGTAGTAAAACCTTGGCTTACACGCAGTCGATAACCTGGTGTATTCATTAAACAAAGTATTAAAACCTTGTTACAATTCGAATCCCCAATTAGTTGGAATATTTAACTTCGGGTATAAGAATAATTTGATGAGGACACTCGCACTTTATATTTATGACTGATGGACTGTTATGGACAAAAACCATACGGACATATTAAATAATCCAGGACAAAGGACAATTAACCCATGGGCATAAAACTAAAATCAACACGTCGAACATCATGATTACGGAAGTTTAAATAAGCATAATTCTTTTATTTCATATTTAATTTCCTTTATTTTATATTTAATTGCACTTCTAATTATCGCACTTTTATTTATTGTTATTTAATCGCACTTTTAATTATCGTACTTTTTAATTATCGCAAGTTTATTTTATCGCACTTTTATTCGCAATTTCATTATCGTTATTTACTTTAAGTTTTAATTTAAGTCTTTTATTTATTTAATATTTTACATTAGGTTTTAACTGCGACTAAAGTTTTAAAATCGACAAACTGGTCATTAAACGGTAAAAACCCCCCTTTATAATAATAATATTACTTATATATATGTTTGTATTTTTATAAAAGTAAACTAATATAGCGTTGAACTTTGTTTAAAAAAGATTCCCTGTGGAACGAACCGGACTTACTAAAAACTACACTACTGTACGATTAGGTACACTGCCTATAAGTGTTGTAGCAAGGTTTAAGTATATCCATTCTCTAAATAAATAAATATCTTGTGTAAAATTGTATCGTATTTAATAGTTTTTCCTAGTAAAATATAAACTATTTCGTATACCTTAGCTTTGACATCATCATGTATGACTAATCAATTTTAACTTCTACCATGAGCTAGTCAACTAACTAGAAATCCTTTTAACCCCACTCACCACTCACCAATTACCACTCATCATTCACTCCATTTCACTTCCAATTCTCTTTCTAATTCTCTCTCAACACACACACACTATTATGAACGTATTTTTTCAGTAGTTAATCATCATCTTCATCAAAAATCACTTCAAGAATCAAGCTATAATCATCATAGGAAGAACACTTAAAGAACACTTCAAAAATCCCTTCAAGTTTACTAATTTACTTCCAAGCTTTCTAATCCATTCCAAGTAATCATCTAAGATCAAGAAACCTTTGTTATATACAGTAGGTTATCTTTCTTATTCAAGGTAATATTCATATTCAAACTTTGATTCAATTTCTATAACTATAAACTATCTTAATTCGAGTAAAAATCTTACTTGAACTTGTTTTTGTGTCATGATCCTACTTCAAGAACTTTCAAGCCATCCAAGATCCTTTGAAGCTAGATCATTTCTTGTCACTTCCAGTAGGTTTACCTACTAAACTTGAGGTAGTAATGATGTTCATAACATCATTCGATTCATATATATAAAACTATCTTATTCGAAGGTTTAAACTCGTAATCACTAGAACATAGTTTAGTTAATTCTAAACTTGTTCGCAAACAAAAGTTAATCCTTATAACTTGACTTTTAAAATTAACTAAACACATGTTCTATATCTATATTATATGCTAACTTAATGATTTAAAACCTGGAAACACGAAAAACACCGTAAAACCGAATTTACGCCGTCGTAGTAACACCGCGGGCTGTTTTGGGTTAGTTAATTAAAAACTATGATAAACTTTGATTTAAAAGTTGTTATTCTGAGAAAATGATTTTTATTATGAACATGAAACTATATCCAAAAATTATGGTTAAACTCAAAGTGGAAGTATGTTTTCTAAAATGGTCATCTAGACGTCGTTCTTTCGACTGAAATGACTACCTTTACAAATATGACTTGTAACTTATTTTTCCGACTATAAACCTATACTTTTTCTGTTTAGATTCATAAAATAGAGTTCAATATGAAACCATAGCAATTTGATTCACTCAAAACAGATTTAAAATGAAG
Source organism: Rutidosis leptorrhynchoides (assembly GCF_046630445.1). Classification (NCBI taxonomy): domain Eukaryota; kingdom Viridiplantae; phylum Streptophyta; class Magnoliopsida; order Asterales; family Asteraceae; genus Rutidosis; species Rutidosis leptorrhynchoides. The sequence goes on from NC_092335.1 coordinate 198,620,040, forward strand.
AAGTTATGGGTAAAACAAGATTGGATAATTTTTCTCATTTTAGCTACGTGAAAATTGGTAACAAATCTATTCCAACCATAACTTAATCAACTTGTATTGTATATTATGTAATCTTGAGATACCATAGACACGTATACAATGTTTCGATCTATCATGTCGACACATCTATATATATTTCGGAACAACCATAGACACTCAATATGTGAATGTTGGAGTTAGCTATACAGGGTTGAGGTTGATTCCAAAATATGTATAGTTTGAGTTGTGATCAATACTGAGATACGTATACACTGGGTCGTGGATTGATTCAAGATAATATTTATCGATTTATTTCTGTATATCTAACTGTGGACAACTAGTTGTAGGTTACTTACGAGGACAGCTGACTTAATAAACTTAAAACATCAAAATATATTAAAAGTGTTGTAAATATATTTTGAACATACTTTGATATATATGTATATATTGTTATAGGTTCGTGAATCAACCAGTGGCCAAGTCTTACTTCCCGATGAAGTAAAAATCTGTGAAAGTGAGTTATAGTCCCACTTTTAAAATCTAATATTTTTAGGATGAGAATACATGCATGTTTTATAAATGATTTACAAAATAGACACAAGTACGTGAAACTACATTCTATGGTTGAATTATCGAAATCGAATATGCCCCTTTTTATTAAGTCTGGTAATCTAAGAATTAGGGAACAGACACCCTAATTGACGCGAATCCTAAAGATAGATCTATTGGGCCTAACAAACCCCATCCAAAGTACCGGATGCTTTAGTACTTTGAAATTTATATCATATCCGAAGGGTGTCCCGGAATGATGGGGATATTCTTATATATGCATCTTGTTAATGTCGGTTACCAGGTGTTCACCATATGAATGATTTTTATCTCTATGTATGGGATGTGTATTGAAATATGAAATCTTGTGGTCTATTGTTACGATTTGATATATATAGGTTAAACCTATAACTCACCAACATTTTTGTTGACGTTAAAAGCATGTTTATTCTCAGGTGAATACTAAGAGCTTCCGCTGTTGCATACTAAAATAAGGACAAGATTTGGAGTCCATGTTTGTATGATATTGTGTAAAAACTGCATTCAAGAAACTGATTTCGATGTAACATATTTGTATTGTAAACCATTATGTAATGGTCGTGTGTAAACAGGATATTTTAGATTATCATTATTTGATAATCTACGTAAAGCTTTTTAAACCTTTATTTATGAAATAAAGGTTATGGTTTGTTTTAAAAATGAATGCAGTCTTTGAAAAACGTCTCATATAGAGATCAAAACCTCGCAACGAAATCAATTAATATGTAACGTTTTTAATCAATAAGAACGGGACATTTCATGCGATACGGAAATTGAAACATTCAATCATAGTTTAACACAATGTAAAAAAGTTGCTGAACTATGGAATTGTTTTCTTAGATGGTGGAACCTACCTTTTGATAGTATTCGATCTCTTGAATTTGCTTTTGAAGACACTTCAAGCATCTCAAATCCGACAGGTATTGGGAGAACAATTTGGCAAGGGGCGAAGTGGACTATGTGTTATCATATATGGAAGGCTAGAAATGAATTGATTTTCAGGAAAAGAGAGTGGATCCCGTCGAATATCTTGGCTATGGTGCAATCCTCGAGCTTCGAATAGATCTCAAAAAGGCTAAGAAAAGTCCTCCTTGGAATGGAACCAATGGATCCTAAATCCGGGATATTACATTCCCCCTTCAAACAATAGATCGGGGATAGGCTAAAGTCTCGTAAGGCTCTGAAATCGCTGCTAAATGTCTTTTGTAATTAATGTTCTAGTTTTGTTTACTTAGGTTAGCCTCTTTGTACATATGGCTAGCACTAGCATTCGCGATTTGTAAATTCTCAAAGTTTTTTAATACAAGGCTTTCTTTTCAAAAAAAAAAAAAAGAAACAAAAAAATCACAAGAAAATAGAGGAATAGCCGTAAAAAAATTCCCTTTGTATGTAACTAAATAAACAAGACAATCGTCGTAGCCATTTTGTTCATGTAAATAACTAAATGTAGCATATCAAACATTTTGCCCGAGTCTATGTTAAAAAGTCTTGAATCTATTAGGGCTCGTTTCTTTTGGGGTGGAAGTAATTTATCTAAAAGAATGGCATGGGTGGGATAAAGTGTTAGCCTCATATGATAAAGGGGGATTAAATATCGGTAGTCTCAAAGCATTTAACTTGGCACTTATTTTTAAGTGGAGATGGAGGTATTTAACTAAACCTAACGATATGTGGGTCAATATCATTAAATCCATTCATGGCAACGATTTTGACAAGGTGCACGTCTCTTCAAATAGTTTATGGGCAGATATAGTGTCCACGGGTAATAAGGTTGTTTCCAAGAACTTGTTATCGTTGGACACCATCAAGTTAATAGTTGGAAATGGTAACTCTATTCGTTTTTGGCATGATACTTAGTGTGGCAATTCGTCTCTCGCTTCTCGTTTCAATAGACTATTTTACCTTGATTCAAACCAGGATAGTTTTATTGTAGACAAGATTGTTAATGACAATTGGAGTTTTTCATGGGTTAGATATATTTCTAATGGCCGAAACGAACAAGCTTTGAATACGTTACTAGAACAGATCGGCATCCCAATGCTCTGTGATCCGCCTGATGGATGGAAGTGTACGCTGGGTGCTGATGACAGCTTCTCGGTGAAAGCTGCTCGAAATCGTGTTGATCGAAACATGCTGCCATCATCACATCTTAAGACTATTTGGTATGTTTTTATTCTGCGTAAAGTTAACGTTTTTTTTTTTGGAGTTTTCGTTTAGATGGTTTACCTGTTCGTTGGAACCTATCCGCGAAAGGTATTGATATTGCCTCTATTATGTGTCTGATTTGTAATAATGGGATAGAAACGCGGGATCATTTAATATTTGAGTGTGATATGGCTTGTGACTTATGGCATAAAATCACTATCTGGCTCGGTGGTAACATCCCTCATTTTTCGTCTTGGGATACTTTTGTGGTTTAGTTAGAAGGTGTTCGCTTACCAGTTTCATCGAAGAATCGGATTATAGCGGTGATGGCTACGTTCCTTTGGTCGATATGGCGGTTCAGAAACGGTGTTGTTTTTAATGATGCTTTTTGTTCTAAATGTTGCCTTTTTGATGTAATTAGATCCTTTTCATTTCGTTGGATTATAAATAGAGGCAACTTAGTTTCTAATTGAAACTTGTGGTTATCTATACCTTTATAATTATCCCTTAGTGCCTTGTTAGAGATCGTTTATTAATAAAATTTTGATTCTTTGGCCGTAAAAAAAAAACATATCAAACAAACACTGATGTCTAATGGTATCGAATAATTGAGACTAGGACCTTTAACTAAACAACTACAAAGTCAGAACAACTCAAACGCACCCGTACCAATGCGCGAGCTTATCCGTTGCTAGTTATTATTATTATCGTTATTAATTTTATTACTACTACTATTACTATTAATATTACTACTATAATTACATTTAGTAATAATAATAATAATAATAATAATAATAATAATAATAATAATAATAATAATAATAATAATTTGTATTATTAATATTAATATTATTTTATTTTTACTATTACTATTTACTACTACCACTAGTATTATTAGTATATATCATTATTATTGTAATTATTTATTAGTATTATTATTATTGTTATTATTATTATTATTATTATTATTATTATTATTATTATTATTATTATTACGTATTGTTTTATTAAATGCTACTCCAAATAATTATTTAAATAAATATTTTTTTTATATTATTAGTTATTTAATTATTTTTTATAAATTATTATTCATGTAAATTAGAAAAAAATTTCCACGACAAAATGAGTATAATAATGGTGTCCTACTCATGGCACCATCCATTTAAGTATCTGGTTGACTTTATGTTACATATGCATGGTAGCACTATATTTCATTTGTCTACTAGCGATTTTAATTAACTCAGTTTGTTTACAACAAAATAAATATATAACTTATATATATTTTATTTAATTATGAAATTATAATAAATTGAAGTTGCAAGTTTGTAAGTTGTACTTTTATTAAAAATTAAGACAAGCCTTTGAGTGACTGGTGATGAATGAGATTAAGTGACCAATTTGCCGTAAATTTTTTATTCGGAATGCATGATATTGTAGTTTCGGTTTGTTTTTCTTGTTAAAACTGAGGACTCTTGGTTGTAATTAACTAGTTCTTTCATTTGTTTGATGTTTCACAAATCATAAATTCATGTTTTCTCGAAGAGGAAAAAATAATAATGAGTGTAATGTGCAGAATAAGATCACAGATAATGTAATGGGTATATAAGAAGGACCGTTTAATTAATACTGGCATGAAATAATTCCCAAACTATATCAACATTTTATCATGAGATTTTTAAGCAATTATCACTGTTTTAACTTAAAAGGAATTCAACATTTTATCATGAGATTTTTAAGAAGTTATCACTGTTTTAACTTAAAAGGAATTTAGATATATGTTAATTATGAGATTTATGAGATAATCTCGAGATAATGGATTATGATGATAGATAGCAACATCTTGGGAGGTTAGACAAGGCAAAACAACCTATTGTTCAGCTTATTCTGCTTTGACTTCAAAAGCAAATAATATACTTTTTGATAATTTGACAAGGTCATGAAGTGAAGTTTTTAAAGGAAAATGTGAAATTTGAATGTTAAATTTATGGTACGTGATGTGATAAAATATGATTGGTATTTGCGTATAACATAAATAAATTAATAATATTTAAAAATAAATGGTGTAATATGATTGGTTGAAAAAATTTTGACGCGTTCATTTTTTTTTTTTTTAGAATCTTGACTAACGTCTTTCAGTGTCACGGGTGACACCTCGTTAGAAGCGTCAGAGGCTGCCATTTCAGACGCACGCCCTTTAAGAATAGTCTTATTATTGTATGTAAAAGCTTCGAGTGGATTACCAAAAGATCAAAGAGATGCGGTTTCGATTGGCTCCAATGGCTTACTCACCCTGGTTCATGTGGTTTTACAACTCCTCGAGCTGGTGTGGGTTGATCTTGGATGAATCTTTTCGTGTTTTTTTTTATATATATTTTCGTTTGGCTGTATAAAATGGCAGCAAGTTTACAAATGTATTGGCGTCGTGTTGTAAATAATTGTATATATATAGGTTGTGGGCTTAGCATGGATAATCCGGCTCCATGCCGGGTCTGTTCCGTGTGTTGTACAGTTTTTATTAGAGTAATAAAATTCCTGTTGCTTTTCTAAAAAAAAAAAAATTGACATATATCAAAACACACTCTATGAGTAAAAAGACTGAATAAGCATCTTGACTTAATATCCATGGACGGGACTCCCAGATACGATGTTGATGAGATGTTGAAAAGAAAAATACAAGTATCTTGAATTCATTTTCTTGGTTAATGAAGAAAAGGCTCTACACCACTACCAATAGTTATTGATAGCCACTTGAATATATCCATGTCTATCTCTAGCCATTCTTTACATAAGACCTTCCTCAAAATGTTAAAAGCAATAGTCACTTACATTGGTCTGTGTTAACATTTGTCATCTCTGATCTTTCTTGTTGTAAGTGAATGCAACGAAAAGACCCGGAAATAACGAATAATGAAACAATTCATATATTGACGTGCTCATTTCAAAAATTGTGCTTTGTTATTCCCATCATCCTGTGATTTCAAGATGATCCACAAGAAAGGTGGCAGGATTCGAACCTGCACTCTGACCATGCCTCACCGCTTTCAACCCATTAGTCTCCGTTACAAGGTAGGGCAGGGGTGAGGAAAGGCAGAAAAAACACTTTCATCTTGATCCTCGACGTATGTCACTTTGCTATCGGTCATCACTCCTTACCAAACCTTCAATAAATTCATCGTCCCTATTTCACAAGGGTGTATCTAGTTTGTAAAAATTTGCCATCTCTGATCGTATCCCTTGACGTATGTCACTTTGCTATCGGTCACTACTCCTTAAACCTTCAATAAATTCATCGTCCCTATTTCAAAAGGGTGTATCCGGCTTGTAAAAATCCATCGTCCGCATTTCACAAGGGCTCTAACGTTTTATTTAATTTCGCTATTTACATACTTGAATGATATAATCTGTTACGGTTTTTGCACGGATTTTTACGCACCCGTGCAACGCACAAGCTCTAAAACCTAATATATATATATATATATATATATATATATATATATATATATATATATATATATATATATATATATATATATATAGTTGTAGGATAAGGGGGGAGTAACCAATCGGGGGGAAAATGGGGGAATAAAAAAAAATCATTTTTTGAAAAAACTTTGTTCACGAACATTATAGATTTGATGAAAATATGAACATTTAATAAAGACACTTTGTGATAAATGTTTTTATTTTGGCGGAAAAACGCTAGAAGAATTAATATATACGGAGTAACAATTATCGTGTTTTTCGAGCGTATTTTGAGGTTTTAGATATTAAGGTTTAGATATTAGAGTTTAGAAATTTAGGATTTAGGATTTAGATTTAGGATTTAGATTGAGTTTTTAACACAAACGGTTTAGAGTTTTGGGTTTAAAGTTTTGAGTTTAGGGACTAAACCCAAAACATTTAACCCTAAACCCTAAACTCTAAATCGGGCTAAATTTTGACAAAAAGTACTTCACAAAACATGAAAAAAAACGTTAACATTCTTCACGATCAATATTATCTTGAGTGTTATTTTTGTCGATCATTTTCCCGCCTAAATAATAACATTCATCACGAAATGTCTTTTTTAAATGTTCATATTTTCGTATGATTTTAATGCATGAATAAAAAAACTCCAATAAAACGAAAAAAAAATGGTTTTCCCTCGCTCCCCCGATTATTTACTTCCCCATTGATCCTGCCCCTATGTATGTATATATATATATATATATATATATATTATAGGCAAACTCACATACCCTCTAATATTAATTACACGAATATATACACTACGAAATGTCATATATTACTATTAATAAAGTTATTTTAAATCAAGTGTTCTCAAAGTACAAATTTACAAACAAATATTACGGAGTAATAAATATTAGCAAGGTGAAAGTCATTAACCTAATTATATCTGCTACCGAAGTTGTATTTCATGACATACAACACAAAACATAACTTTTACAAAAGAATTATGATCCAATGCACATCTCTTAAGAAACTGAGAATATGGACATATAATTGGTTTGCAGATAAATCGATTTGCTTCGTCAATAGTTTCTATGGTAAAGATTCGAAAAACAAAAGTTTAAATATTAAAGGCTATATATAGTTAAGATCTTAGTTAAAAAAGGATCTTAGTTAAATGTTTGATCTGAAGATCAATATAATAAACAAAATCAAGAATTAGCCCATGCAATGAACACAATAAAATTAAAGAATGTTTTTTGGAAGATGTGGTTGGTGTGCAACCCCACTATGAACCAAGTTTGTAACTTTCCAGCAATGACTACTTTTGGACATATGAACTCCTGAGTCATGTCTCACCATTTGAGTTATTAACTCATAACAAACATTAATATTGATAAAGTGATAAAAAAAAAAAGAAAAAAAAAGAAAAAAAAAGTGATTCACGAACGATTTGCTATATATACAATTAGAGGGTCAAAGAAAAAAAAAAGTGATATTAGCTTTAAAGGAGGGTAAAATATTGTACAATTAGAAAAGGTCAAAGAGTAAATCGTGTACTATATATAAACTTCGGTAGATATAATATCACCATTAACGGGGAACATTGAAATATTTATCATCGAATTTGATTAATCCGGGTCCTTTTTTCCGGTTGCGCCTTTGGAGTTGGAGTAGGCGACGATCTCTATATTAGAGACCTGGTTTCTGCGTTAGGAGGGCTATTTTTTCGGATGGAATCTTTTTTGAGGCTAGAGAAGTTTCACGTTATCTGATTTTCGGTGTTACATCGGCTATTGGCGTTTTCCTGATGATTCAGTGTTATACCGGAAATGATTTTAGGGACTAACGGATCTCAGTTTTTGGATTTTTAATGTTGGTTGTTTAAGCTGGCTTTGTTAATTTATCTACCATGTTGGTGGTTCACTTTGTTTAAAGTTAGCTTGATTTCTTTCTGCCTGTTACGATCACATAAATCCGATTTTTACTTTGTTGATTTTTGGATTCATTAAATTATATAATTGTTTTTTGATAAAAAAAAATGAATTTCATTAACTCACCACAAATATAATTATGAATTTGTAACGTATAACTATTAAATACATACATGTTATGAATTTATCAAATTTAACGTTCTAAATATTACCATTCATTCATAAATTCAATCAAATTGAGTGAATTACTTTTTCCGGAGGACTTCCCTTTATCTTTTTGCTACTAAATAACAATATGAATTGGAAATTTAGAGCACTTAAAGTGCTATCAACGGTGACATTCATTTCTTCTCAGGACTAGTTGACACATCAGCGTCACATCAGCACCTCCTTTCCATGACTAACTCTGGATTAAATACTATCAATAATGACATACTCCTTCAAATAAATTGAAACTCTTAAATTATTTAATTAAAGAGTTTACAAACTTTAATGTTCATGGTACAAGTAATATATATATATATATATATATATATATATATATATATATATATATATATATATATATATATATATATATATATCCGTCCACAAATATTTCAAAGAAGCACGAGAAGGAGGGCTAAGGGACCTGAACTAGCCCATGGACTAGTTGCTGCCAATGGTGTCCTCTGAAGGGCTAGCCTGGGCGAGACTCAAGACCCAACTATTGGGAGCACCCTTAGACCACTTCTTACCTTGAGACTTTTTAGCAATGACATTAAGTGAAATTTACACTTTTTGAAAGAAAAAAAATGTGGCTCTGACGACACAATGTCAAATCTGAAGTGTGTTAATGGGGCTTTAAATATGTGTATGTCGCACTTATTTTCATTTTAATATATTTTTGTTTTATGAATAATTATATTAAATAACTAAACTAAAGTAATTTTTAAACATAAAAAATAAATAAGTCAAAAATTTTAAACATAAAAACTATACATAAATTGAAAGTCTTAAAAATTAAAATTACATAAACTAAAACCATTCATAAAATTACATAAACTAAAACCATTCATAAAATTACATAAACTAAAACCATTCATGGTTCGAACGGTTGGCAGAATGTGCCAGATATGGCCGGCGGGATCGTCTATTAGTCGACCGTACACCTGTTTGTCTCATGTTTCTCCTGCAAAGTGGTTCAGTGGTTCACCCCTTACACTTCTGTATTGAGATTGGGGTGGGGAGGTCTCATGTTAGAGTCCTTCCCTTTAAAAATATTCGTAGGATTTATTTCTTGAAAGCTGGATTGCCCCGGGGAGGTTTTACCGACCCGTATTCAAGATCCATGTCCGACCCGTCTGTCCCTCGGGATAGTTTAAGCTTTGGATCCCTATAATGCAGTTCGGGTTTCTGCCTGAAATGCGTGCGTGACAAATGAGAGTATTTGATGCCAACAACTTGCCTTTAAAAAAAAGAAATAAAACTATATCCCGATCTCTTCCTCAGTCAATAATATGTATTGAAAGGACTCGCAATGTGGACCTAAGAGATGCACGGATCGCGTGCCCGTCACAACCCGAGAGACAGTCGCCCCTCATAAGTTAAAATAGTGGACTAACTGGTATCGTCAGGTTTCAACTAAAAACTATGGTGTGAGATATTAGGTAGCCACATTTTTATGCTTATAAAAGGACCAATATTTCTTTTCTCTATCCGATTTGGGATGAGGTATTAAGAAACTCTCCTACATAAATTTTAGATGTCCTCGTCAGACCGAATTATAATCAATACCCATGAATCGATACCCCCATGAAATGCACGAGCATTGTGCTCGTCACACCCGTGAAGATACCTAGGAGATGCACGAACCTAGTGTTTATCACACCCCGAGAGGCCTATGGATCTAATGCCAGATGAAACGGCCCGTAAAGTGGCCCCAAGAGATACACGAGCCGTGTTCCTGTCATAACCCGAGAGGCAATTGCCCCTCACAAGTTAAAACAGTGGACTAACTAGGTATCTCCAGGTTTTAACTTAAAACCATGATGGGAGATATTAGTTACCCACATTTGGTAATACACGTGTGATCCCGTTCGATGGCTCATCAACGTTTCTTCCTCAAGCGAAGTGATAGCAAAACTATTGTCTTCTTGTATCATATTGTGTAATATAACACAAGTGTCATTATGCTTCTCATATTGTTCACATTCATTGCTCGAGAATGTCTGCTCAATATTCCAAACCGACCTTGTAATACCCCAAAAGTTCGCACAACATCTACTTGAGACTTGCTTAATATCTCGTAAATTTTGCCTTTCTATCGTCAGAAGGACACGACCACCCTTTGACATGTGTAACCCAAACCGGATATATGCCATCGGCTAAGTAGTAATCTTTGATATAATAATGTCCGTTAATCTCAAATTGTGTGGGTGGAACGGGTGCCTCTTTTTAGTGCCAACCTAAAAAAAACGCTTGTTTAACACGTAAGAAATTTAGTGCCTCTTTACCATTTACCTTTTTTACGTTCGATTCACGGACCGAACCACTCCACAGCAAATTGAGAGTTTTTTCCCTTGCCATTATCGATCTAGATTTCTCATAAATAAAATTACGAAATACGCTATCTTATAGTAGTGATTCCAAGAGATTTGGTTAGTTTAGCGTATATGTATATGTATGTATATATATATATATATATATATATATATATATATATATATATATATATATATATATATATATATATATATATATATATATATATATATATATATGGGCAGGATCAATGGGAAAGTAACTAATCGGGGAGAAGCGGGAGGAAGCAAAAAAAAAAAAAAGTTTTTTCCTTTTTTTTGGTATTTTTTTTTCCGGCATCAAGATCACACGAAAATATGAACATTTAGAAGAGACACTTCGTGATGAATGTTATTATTTAGGCGGGAAAACGATCGACAAAAATAACATTCAAGATAATATTGTTCGTGAAGAATATGAACGTTTTTTTTTTTTTCTTCATGTTTTGTGAAGTAAAATTTAGCCCGATTTAAGGTTTAGGGTTTGGTGTTTTGGGTTTATTCCATAAACCCAAAACACCAAACCTTAAACCCTAAACCCTAAACCCTAAACTCTAAATCGTTCGTGTTAAAAACTCAATCTAAATCCTAAATCTAAACCCTAAACCCTAAATTTCTAAACCCTAATATCTAAACCCTATAAACCCTAATATCTAAACCCTAATATCTAAACCCCCAATAGCTAAAACCTCAACATACGCTCGAAAAATACGATAATTGTTATATATTACTTCTTCGATCATTTTTCCGCCAAAATAAAAACATTTATCACAAAGTGTCTCTACTAAATGTTCATATTTTCATCTCATCTATAATGTTCGTGAACAAAGTTTTTTTAAAAAATGAAAAAAAAAAAGTTTTTTCTTCCCCCCGCTTCCCCCGATTGATTACTTCCCTCTTGATCCTACCACTATATATATATATATATATATATATATATATATATATATATATATATATATATATATATATATATATATATATATATATATATATCAAATGAAACTTCACACTACATAACATGTGACAATTTCTTGAGTTGCTTTTAAAAACTTACAATTATATATATATATATATGGCATGATCAATGGGGAAGTAACCAATCGGAGAGAAGCGGGAGGAATCAAATTTTTTTTTCAGGCATCAAGATAACACGAAAATATGAACATTTAGAAAAGACACTTCGTGATGAATGTTATTATTTTGGCGGGAAAACGATCGACAAAAATAACATTCAAGATAATATTGTTCGTGAAGAATGTTAACTTTTTTTTTCATGTTTTGTAAAGTAAAATTTAGCCCGATTGAGAGTTTAGGGTTTAGGGTTTGGTGTTTTGGGTTTATTCCATAAACCCAAAACACCAAACCCAAACCCTATCCATAAACCCAAAACACCAAACCCTAAACCCTAAACCCTAAACTCTAAATCGGACTAAATTTTACTTCACAAAACATGGAAAAAAAACATTAACATTTTTCACGAACAATATTATCTTGAATGTTATTTTTCCATAAACCCAAAACACCAAACCATAAACCCTAAACCCTAAACTCTAAACCGTTCGTGTTAAAAACTCAATCTAAATCCTAAATCTAAACCCTAAACCCTAAATTTCTAAACACTAATATTTAAACCCTACAAACTCTAATATCTAAAACCTCAACATACGCTCGAAAAACACGATAATTGTTATATATTACTTCTTCGAGCGTTTTCCCGCCAAAATAAAAACATTTATCACAAAGTGTCTTTATTAAATGTTCATATTTTCATCCAATCTATAATGTTCGTGAACAAAGTTTTTTCAAAAAACGAAAAAAAAACATTTTGCTTCCCCACGCTTCCCCCGATTGGTTACTTCCCTCTTGATCCTACCACTATATGTGTAAATATACAAGGTTGCAAAATTCGCTACTCGGGGATTAATCGGTTGAGACTTTAGAAGGATTAATCGGTAATTCGGAGATTAATCGGGGATTAATCGGATTGTACTTTATACATATAAATTTTAAATTTTAAAAACTATATGTGTAAATATAGGAAAAAAACCATAAATATGAAAACAAACTTTAACATAATTGTCTAAAATTATTCATTTTGCTCAAAAACTATAAAGTTCTAGTTTAGATTCATATTAAAATGTTAACCATTTTTGACTTTGACCGACTTTGATTACCAAATTCGATTTTGACCCATCAATTGACGTTGACCGTTTAATTAAACAGATTTTTGAAAAACGGAACGGATTGCTCTTAAAAATGATTAATCGAAGATTAATCAGCGAGTAATCAATATATATATATATATATATATATATATATATATATATATATATATATATATATATATATATGAACTTTCAAAGATGATATTTATTTAAATTAGATATCAAGTCAAAAAAACATTCAACGTGGCCATATCACTTGAAACTATTACAAACAAATATTAACAACAATCATTACAAATGTCATAACTCTTGTTACTTTGTGAATCTTGATCGATCGCTAAAGCAAAAAATAAAAATAAAAACATAAAAAAAAAAAGAAACATACAAATGGACTAAAACATATTCACTACCAACTGAAAACCCACCCAATCAATTCTTAGGAGTGCGAAGACGAGTTAAACACGAATTGATTTCCGAACTCGAATCCTATCGCGACCGGGGTGCCTTAGGCAAATCAAATCAGTAGCTGGAAACATGGCCATTGCGATCGGGATGGAACCTGTTGGTTGGTAATCCAATATTAATATTCAAATGTTAAACACTTTGTTTTGACCATGACACCACGTCTTGTGTGGTTACAACAACGTATAGAACAACACAAGTTCATAAGCCTACATTATCTCTAGCAAACGGCCAATACACAAAATCGTAAAGTCAAAAGAGTCATTTGAAAAATACTGAAGGAAACACGGTTGGGTCCACGGTCGACCGTAGGTCAGACCGTGGATGTCCTGTACCTTTGTTCTTCGAAACAAGGTACACAGTCGACTCCAAGGTCAGCCGTGGGTCGACTGCAATTTTTCATTGTCCGAATTTTTGATCGAAAAATGTTTGACTACTTCGGGGCATCTATAATTTACAAAACTTATTTAAACATACTTAGAATAGTTGCCCCTTCATATTTAAATGAGTTTTGGTCACTAAAACACTAATTTTGGTTAGTCACACTTAATGGCACCTTAATAACACTTTTAGCTTCTAATTAATGTTAAACATTCAAGTACAGCTAAAAGTTCTTTTTCAAAGTGTATTTCTATAAATCTAAATTAAAAGTAATAAAACTTAAAGATGGTCATTAAGTCCCAATTAAAGAGATGTTCTCTACTTGATTAACCATTAAGCACTAATTATGTGTTTAATAAGAGTTTAGTGTAAACTCCCAAAAGTCTTCATATAAAAACAAGTTAGTCTAATTTGAAAGCTTGTAAGTATCCAATGAGAGCACATACTTGCAAAACTAATGTTGACAAAAGGGTTGTAGATTGTGACTTGAAGTTTGGAAGCATATGATTGTCATGAGATCAAAATTCTGCATTTTTCTTAAAAGAAAATCAATGACACGCTTCTAGTACAAAGTGACTTACCTCTTTCAAGCCAAGGTTAACTTCAAAGAATGCTTTCAAGATAAAAAGGGTAATACATGTCTTTTCAGATGTTTTTGGCATCTAATTGCAGCCATCTAATAAGGGAAAAACCCAAAGTAAAAGATCTCAAACGGCTACAAAATTCAGAGGTCAGAGTTGCACGGTCGAACCACAGTCGACCGTGGGGTGAGCCGCAGACATCCGGGTTTTAATTCTCTTGCCTATAAAAGCCAAACCTTGGAGCTCTTGAAGTCTCACCTCTTGCACTTACATTTCTATACATTTACTGATATCATTCAAATTTCATTGTAATCAATTTAGAGTGATTCAAGCAAGAGTGATTGTAAACTTAGTTGTGAGTTTACTTGTAAATTATCTTCTTAAATGGATCTAGAAGATAAGCGAGGTTTCACTTAGTGGTAGCATTAGAATCTTGTAGTAAGAGCATTTGGTGATTGTGAATTCTTCAACGAGATGTAAGGTTTCATAAGTTGCGGCTTATCAAGGAGCTAGTGTTGTAATTGTTGGGATTTAACAAGTTCATAATACATGAAACCATTTTAAGAATCAACAAATCGGAAGCATGAAAAACCGATTTATAACTTGTTATACTTTAACCATATTAAAGTTAAATTCCAAGAAGGATCAAGCTATGAAATATACTTACAAACTAAAATTGAGTTTAGAGATAATACCGCCTCAAGCTAGTTGAGAGTTAATTCAAAAGATGATGTTGAAGATATGAAGAATAGAGCTTCAAAGTGATGAAACCTCAAGGAGAGATACCCTAAGCCTTTTATGACCAACACCACCAATATTTTAGTTAGGATTTTAGACACTTGATGTATAAAATTAACAAGCAAAACACCCTCCTTTTCTTGCCCTTGTGTTCAGCTAGCAGAAAAAAGGAAGAGGAAGAGAGAGTTTTTAACTTGTTTTGAATGCTAGAGTGTGTTATTGGATAAAAACCTTTAAGCATGCACTTAAGGATGTGTGTAATTTAAAGCAACCAACCACCAAGCATGGGTAAACCCCTTTTGTTACTTCCCAAAAATGCCACCAAGGGATGGGTTTTAAAAAAAGATAATTTTTATAAAACTAGTTATAAAAACCCATGCATTTGTTAAGTTACTTTTATTTTATAAACCAATTTATAAAATATAACACAACATAATTATTTAAACCTATAAATAATTAATTCCTTATCTTATAAATTATCCAAATAATTTATCTCAAGTGATAATATTTTAGAAAACTGATTTTTCTAAAATCCAAGTGTCACGTATTTATTTAATGATCCAATCGTTAAGATTAAATACGTATAAGGTGTCGGTAAGCTTGTTATTGGGTATGACCCGACTTGGATCGAAACATATTAGCCACATTAATTTAATATGTCTCTCGGGCATACGAAATACCTCCAATCTCCCACTTGCACAAGAAACATAAGAAATTAATGCAAGTGATGGATACCACCTAACGACCGTCCATCACCCCCAATATGTTATGACTTTGTGCCATTCAATAACATCATCCCTTTTGAGATCCCAACTCGAACATGAATAGGTGAATCTTTCATCACATCCTTTTGTCCTAGATGTCATGTTAAATCCAAGAGACACAGAGTGATCACTCTCTTCTAGATTTAACTTTATCAGGCCTTAGACATCTGACTCTCAACGAATAAGAGGGACAAATTCCATCTTGACTACATACGTCCTAAATATATACCTCGCATTATACCTGAGCTCTTCCTTATGAACTACCATATTTCAGAATAGCGAAGGAAAGAATCAAGGCACAATACTTGGTAAATATCCGGACCCAAAATGTATCTCAGGTCAGAGGATACAATGATATTCGCCTTTACTCAAGATTACATGTGATCAACCACAAAGGTTCCGTTCAGTAAATCTTGAGATCGAGTCTTCCAATATTTGTTTCCACAAATATCTATGAACCTTGGTAGCAACCTTGCCCCACATTCATCCCGTGAATGTATACCAATCCAAGTTCATAATAGTCTAAACCTCACACTTGTTCCCACAAATGTGATCGACTACGGAATTTAGAATAATTACTTATTCATGGATAAAATATGTAAAATAGGAACATGACTCAAGATTAATAAATTAACACCATAATTATATTAATGAGTTTGAACTACTTCGTTCCGTTACAATACATAAAACAGATCACAACCAATCACTAGAATATCGAAGCCCTAATGCACTAACATGCCCTTGATGTTTTGCTCCATGTAAGAGCTTCGTGAGTGGATCCGCTATATTAAGATCTGTGTGAACTTTGCGAATACATATCTTTCCCTTTTCAACTCCATCCCTTATGTAGTTGAATCTCCACTCAATGTGACGGGTCTTTTGGTGAGCACGAGGTTCCTTGATTTGAGCAATCGCACCCTCATTATCACAAAAGATCTCAAGAGGGTCCTGAATGGAAGGGACTACTCCTAAGTCGTCGATATATTTCTTCATCCATGCAGCTTCCTGAGCTGCCAATGAGGTGGCAATGTACTCCGACTCTGTAGTGGATAATGCAACAACATCCTGTTTTGAACTCTTCCAAGAGACCGCACCTCCATTTAACGTGAAGACATAACCAGATTGTGATCGAGAATCATCTCGATCAGTTTGGAAACTCGCGTCTACGTAACCTTTTACAGCGAGTTCCTCTTCACCAGACCCATATATTAGAAACATATCCTTAGTCCTCCTAAGGTATTTCAATATACTTTTAACCGCAATCCAATGACTGTTTCCAGGGTTATTATGGTATCTACTTGTCAAGCTAAGAGTGCATGACACACTTGGTCTAGTGCATATCATTGCATACATGATTGACCCAATAGTAGAAGCATATGGGACATTCTTCATTCTCTCATGTTCATCTTTCGTGGTGGGGCACTGAGATGAACTGAGGAGTGTTCCTCTTTGAATAGGTACCAAACCTTTCTTAGAGTTCTCCATCTTGAACCTTTTCAAGACCTTTTCAATGTATGCACTTTGATTCAAACCTATCAATTTCTTGGATCTATCTCTGTAGATCCCAATCCCGAAAAAGTATTGTGCTTCTCCAAGATCCTTAATGGAGAAGCATTTACTTAGCCAAGTTTTAACACCTTGCATTGCCGGAATATCATTTCTAAATAACAATATATCATCCACATATAGTACAAGGAACATGATAGTGCTCCCACTAGCTTTCTTGTATACACAAGCTTCATCACCATTTTTAATGAAGCCAAATTTCTTGGCTTCCGCATTAAAACGATGATTCCACATTCTAGATGCTTGTTTCAATCTGTAGATTGACTTCTTTAACTTGCATACCTTATTAGGATATTTCGGATCAACAAAACCTTCAGGCTGAACCATATAGACATCTTCCTCAAGATATCCATTTTGGAAAGTGGTCTTGACATCCATTTGCCATATTTCATAATCATAATGAGCAGCAATGGCAAATAATATCCTAATAGACTTTAGCATTGCCACAGGCAAAAAAGTTTCATCATAGTCAACCTCTTGAGTTTGAGTGAAACCTTTTGCTACAAGTCTAGCTTTATATGTATCCAAGTGTCCATGTATGTCGGTTTTCTTCTTGAAAAGCCATTTACAATCAACTAGCCTGGAGCTAGTAGGTAGTGCAACAAGTTTCCAAACTTGGTTGTCATACATGGATTGCATCTCAGCGTACATGGCTTCCTGCCATTTATCTTTATCAATCCTTGATAAATCATCTTGGTAGTTTGTTGGTTCATCCAAATCAACCACATAGCAACCATCCATGAGAAACCCATATCTCTTAGGAGGATTACTAATCCTACCAGATCTACGAACGTCTTGTATACTCTGATCACCCATGTGATCATCCTCAACATTTTCATGTTAAGTGCTAGTGTCAACCAATTGTGTATCATCTACTTGATCTTGAACCTCTTCAAGATCTATCTTCCTTTCACTATTACCTTCCATTAGGAACTTAGTTTCAAGGAATTCCGCCTTTCGAGCAACAAATACATTTTGCTCAATTGGATTCTAGAAATAGTATCCCATATCATCCTTGGGATATCCTATGAAGATATACTTCGTGGATCGAGCATTCAGCTTATTGGCGACGGAGCGCTTAGGATAAGCTTCACATCCCCATACTTTCAAGTATGATAGAGAAGGAGGTTTTTCAAACCACATCTCATGAGGAGTTCGTTCCACTTTCTTAGTTGGGGCCATATTTAAAATACGAGCTGCGGAGCAAAGACAATAACCCCAAAATAATAGAGGTAACGAGCTTCTTGCCATCATAGATCGAACCATATCCATTAGGGTTCGGTTCCTCCTTTCGGATACTCCATTAAGTTGGGGTGTTCCAGGAGGAGTAAGTTGCGAGATAATCCCACAACTTTTAAGATGATCTTGGAAAGCATCGCTTAGGTATTCACCTCCTCTATCGGTACGAATTACCTTGATTGTCTTGTTGAGTTGATCTTGTACTTCGTTTTGATATTCTTTGAATGCCTCAAAAGTTTCGTCCTTGTGTCTTAACAAGTAGACATATTCGAAACGACTGAAGTCATCAATGAAAGTAACGAAGTATCTTTCACCATTCCTAGTCATGGGCATAAAGGGTCCACATACATCCGAATGTATTAATCCCAATAAATCTTTGGCCCTTTCATAGGTCCCTTTGAAAGGTGCTTTAGTCATTTTGCCTTGTAAACAAGATTCACATTCATCAAATGAGTCTAGTTCACTTGATTTCAAAAGACCATTCTTTTGAAGTGTATGCATTCAGTTCTTGTTTATGTGACCAAGGCGACAATGCCATAAGTAGGAATCACTCAAATCCCTTTTGAGTTTCTTGGTGTTTGCATAGAACATTGAACTATTGTATGATGTGTCATCATGAACCAATTCATAAATATCATTCAAAGGCGAAGCCTTAAAATAGAACACATTCTCTAAAGAAACATGGATATCATCATCAATAAAATTAAAATCAAAACCACATTGTCTTAAACGGGAAATAGAAATAATGTTTCGAGTCAAATTAGGAGCATACAAAACATTTTTCACAAAAAGCTCCAAACCAGTTTGTAGCTTCAAAACAAAGTCTCCTTGAGCTTCTACGTACACCTTTGCACCATTTCCCATGCAGAGACTTGTTGTTCCCGCATCTTTTTTACTTCTTTTGAACCCCTGCAAAGAATTGCAAATATGAGTTCCACATCCTCTGTCTAATACCCATGTATTAGAAGAAGTAATACTAAGCTCAATGTATACCATATATACATTACCTGAGGTTTGCCCTGCATCCCTCCTTTCTTTCAACTCATTTAGGTAGATCGGGCAGTTGCGTTTCCAGTGACCCATTTCACCACAACCAAAGTACGGATCTTCCTTGGGGTTAGCTTGATCGGCAACCTTTTGCTTCTTGTTTTTGTTGGTTGGGGTAACCATCTTCCCCTTTCCCTTACCCTTGCCTTGGTAGGCGGGTCCTTTCCTCTTAGCCACCTTTGGCTTAGAAGTGGAATCGTTCTTGGACCCACCTTGATTGATCATAAGCACGGGTGAAGCCCTTTTACCCATGCTTGATTCGGCCGTCCTAAGCATGGCATGTAATTCACCAATGCTCTTATCCCAACCATTCATGTTGTAATTCATCACGAATGTGTCAAACCTTTTTGACAAGAGTTGAGGATAAGGTTTGTGGCTAATTCATTAGACACGTTACAATTTAGATGGTGCAATCGATCAATTAGGCTTTTCATCTTAAGGATATAAGATAAAACGGATTGGGAGTCGTCCATTCGACATGCATTAAGCGCTCGAACTGTTTCAAAGCGCTCGACACGAGCTTGTTGAAGGAATATCTCCTTCAATTGTGTGATCATGTCATATGCACTATGATGCTCGAAGTCCTTTTGGAGTTCGGGGATCATGGTCCCAAGCATAAGGCAAGAAACTTGCACCGAATCGGGGCAATATTTTTCCAAATATGCCATGCCTTCGGCATCATCCTCCTCGGGTTGGTCGTGAATGGGGTCCTCCAACACATACGTCATATCCTCAAGCTTGAGGACAATTCTTAGATTGCGATACCAATCCATGAAATTCGTATGGTTGAGTTTTTCCTTTTCGAGTAAGGACCTTAAAGATAGGTTATTAAAGTTGATTGGTGCGTTTGGAATGTTGTTGTTATTGGCGGCCATCTACAAAATTTAACAAAGTTCGTTTAAGTATCATTTATAATTTAACAATCAACACCCTTTTATATCCAATTGATATATTAAATTTTAGAATCCAACGGTAAACCAAATTACGGTTAGGTGACCTTTATCCCGTCATTTGATTTAGCTAGGTAGTCATTTATATGATAATTGCAATCCCTTTGCAACTCCTAAGATATGGGATCATGCAATCCTTTTGTATGACATATTTTGTAACAACCCTGCTTTTTCCGTTACTTTCGTTAACCTTCCGTTAGTTATTTAACGGCGATTATTTGACTTTTATGTGTTCATGTATAATAAATGCATACTTGATCTTTGGAGGGTTACAATAATTAATATGGGTTGATATTAATTCAAATAAATATTTCGGATAATGAAATACGATAAAAATGATACAATTTTGATAACTGCTTTTTGAACAACGAAACGCTCGGGTTTATTTTAATAATTAATTTATTAATTATTAACTTTTTTTAAAATATTTAATTTATTGGGATTTTAATAAATTAAATGATTGGTTGCGTTTAACGATCGGTTTAGCATTCCGGGCCTTCGGTATGACTAAACGGCACTTAAAACGGACCACAAATACGCGCTTTTGCAAAACGAGAGCCCGCGAACACTCCCATTAGGCCAATCGGCCGACCACCTCACTCCCCTTCCCTTTATTTGCTTTGTTGGGCTTTTACTTGGTTACTAGTGTCATTAAGCCTAAGTATAAATTAACTAGTAAAACTAATGCTACCCTAATTCCCCACTTTACAATTCCAGTCGACTTTTCTTCCCTCCTTCTTCCTCCCAATCGACGACACACACACACATACAATCCACCATTAATTTTTAATTTTTAGATTAAACATTGAACACGAAAGTTGCAATTCTCGATCTCCTCTACGTGTTGGTGTATTTAATTTATTGATCTAAGGTATATTTACATGAACCCTAATTCTTAAAAATCTGATTTTATGAGAGTTTCGTAGTTATGTTGTCAATTGCTCAAGTCTATACGCGTACGTGTTAATCGTTATCGTTATTTTAATAGTTTGATGCGCTAGGGTTTAAAAATGAATTTGTTTTTACTTGGTCAGAAAAATTAAGTTTCTCAAATGTTAATTATTATGTTATAATCAGATTCCTTGCGAAAAACTATTGAGTTTAGGCTTTGGATTCGCTTGATTTCGTTTCCGTATGATTAAGTTATGTCAATTTGAATTATCGTTGTGTTTTTGTTGCTTGATCAGAAATATGAAATTGTTAGACAACGAATTGGCATGTGAAACTTATATTTAAAAACACTCAATTTAGACTAGGATATCATGTCGTTTGCTTATGTATAACGCGAGATACGCTTGAATTAGTG
The DNA here is from genome assembly GCF_046630445.1 of Rutidosis leptorrhynchoides. Taxonomy (NCBI): domain Eukaryota; kingdom Viridiplantae; phylum Streptophyta; class Magnoliopsida; order Asterales; family Asteraceae; genus Rutidosis; species Rutidosis leptorrhynchoides. The sequence continues at coordinate 198,641,938 of NC_092335.1, forward strand.
TAAAAGTAGTTTTATACAGCACTTGCATGAAAATAACCTTGTATGATAAAATGTGTTAACTTCTGTGATTAAATCTTTGCATATTTGAAAAAATAAAAAAATTATTTCACTTTTCATACAGATATCATAGGCTAATTGTATCTAGATCTTCGGATAATCGCGTGCGAATGTGACTAGCTAAATGAGAATCGAATCTATAATTTGCTCACGGTTTTGTACTCTGTGGATTGTGTGTATTGCATGAGCATGTATTCTTCTGGAAAATGAAACTTAACATGATATGTGACTTATTGTTAGTTTATTTCAATCTCTGAAACCTTATGCATTGGGCACAATAGAGCCATACTTTATGTGAATTCTGATATGAGCTGAAAACTGAATGTTCAACTTGCACGAATAAACTGTACAAATTGGCTAAACAAAAGTTGCTAGATTTTTGATATGTGTTACTTTGATTTGTCTTTGAACTATGGCCACTGGTCTTGTATCAATTTCATGTTCCTAACTCTGGTTATAGCCAAAATGAAATCAGTGCACGGTCAAAAACTGACTTGGAAAACCCCAAATGTATCCCTTCTGGTTCCTGACATTTAATTGTCGTATGAGTCCCTGACCGGACTTTTTGGAATTGATTTTAAGTATATTTATGATCTGGAGTTTTTCATGTTTACTTGAATTTTGTACTATGAGATAATGTGCTAAGTATGCTACGTGTTCATGAACTTTGTGCATAACGATAAACTGAAATTGTAAAATGATCATTCATGACCTAAAACGTATTGTTTGACTTAGGTTTAACATGTTGACCAATATTTGATATGAAACTACTGATGTTGACTTTAGTTGACCACATTGACCAAGTTTGACTTTCAGTTTGACTTCGGTTGACTTTGTTTGACTTGCATGATATAGTTGACTTTTACTTTGAAACGCGTCGAGTCGAGCAATAAGACAACGTACACTAAGAAACCACACTTATTTAAGATACATATATTGACCAACCTAAATAAGTATACTTAGGTTGCATTACTCGGCTATAAACCGTACAAGTTAATTGTCCACTTTTCAATCCGAGCTTTATTCAAAGGTGAGTCTACAGTCCCGCTTTTTACATGTTTTCAGGGATGAAAATACACACTGTTATACTTACATTTTCAAATGCTTTTGTATTTACATGAGTACTATATATGCATATTGAGTTTGTTCAAAAAGCCTCTAGCTTGAATACTTTTAATACCATCGGTGTAAGCACAATTTATATGGACGGATTCGTTAGGTTGACAACCTCACCCACTATAAAAACTGTGGTGCATTTATTTTGAACATTAAATACATTTGAACAAGTGTATAACATTTTAAGAGGTAAAGGCGTGTATAGTGGCTTCTATACTCGGGTCATTGTTAGTATTCAGGTGCTCATATTATGCAAACGTTTTACGACTTTGTGTTGTACTTGTAAAATCTCGTGGTCAAGGAAATTAAACCATTTTTCTGATAACTATTTTTCAGATACTATACAACGTTGTTTAAAACTGTGGTTTACGAATAAATGAGATAAAATTTGACATGATAGTGTTAACAAGCTTTTGAAACGGGACACGGTGTTGTCTACAAACTTTTAACATTAAACCTTGGTGGTCTTCCACTAATAAACATTTTCGGAACATTATTTCTTAAACATACTATATTGTTTACCTTAAACCTGTAGATTCACTCAACATTATTGTTGATCCGTTTTGCGTGTCTTATTCTCAGGTATTAATTGCTTCCGCTGTAAATTATTGCCATTACGTAGAAGTTAAGCCAAGAACTGGGACCAGAGTTAACGTTCTGTTAAAGGGATTTTGACGGGGTGTTACATATGGTATCAGAGCTTGGCTTAACTTCTACGTAACGACAATAATTTACAGCGGAAGCAATTAGGTTACTTGGATAAATACCGTTTAGAACACAAACCGTATAACCTCAAATATGAGTAGAAACTTACACTGTACAAATTAATTGTTAATATAACTTGTAATCATGACACAACTCATCACTGCTCGACACTGTCTGTCACCACCGATCACTACCTGTCACTACACAGACACTACTTGAACACACTCGTCATCTCGTACCGCTACTCAGTACTGTTTACCGCTGCTAACTACTGCTCAATGCCGCCTCTCACTGCTAGTCACGACTGATCACTACTTCTCACTGCTTGTCATTACTAAATGCTACTTAACTGCTACCCCTTGCTACTTGATACTACTCAACACTACTCGTTATGACTTACCCCTACTAAGTACTACTCGTCACTACTAACACCTCCACGCTTTACTACTCACTACCGTGCATCACAACTCATTTCCGATAAGTCTTCAGAGGAGGAAATTCGTGATAACAGCCCGCATATTACGTAGTAGATATTATCTACCCGACTTTCAACTTACCTATCATTCAGCCGCCCGCCGTTCATGATTTCGTTTCCCAACACGAGTCTACCGACTGATAAATATTATGCCTTATTAGGTACAATTGGTATACATGTGTGTACTTATGATACGAGTATACTATCTAACAACTTATACGTCACTACTATCATCACTGCTTATCACAACCCATCGTTACTTATCGCTAACGCCACCACTCGCTACGACTAGTAATCCTACTAGTTACCATATCCCTTCTCATTCTGTTCCAACGTACGTTTCTTAAGCGGCAATCATTTTTATTATACCCACAAACATTACCAACCAACTTTGAGCACATCGATGCGAACTACACTTCATCTGTTTCCCTCAAGACACATACGCTTGGAAGTTTGTACCAACCCTTTTCAATTAAATATCATATTTTGTTTGAGTTACCATTACACCTTGTTCATTTTCGTTTTTCCGTAAAGTCCGTCACGAAATTGTTCTCACTCATCAATCATAATGTTTTTATATGCTGTCAACATCGGTGCTGATAGAAGCTTTGACGCTAGAGAATTTGGTCACAACGTTTATAACCATGTACCTTCCTTAGACAATGTGTACTCTATAGGACTATTAAACTGGGAAGTTTTAACCTCGTGGTTGAAACAAACTGGTTATCTGACGATACAACCGAGGCAGCTACGACCAGAAGACTATTCGAATTTCTTTCACCGACGATAATAGTGTACGGAGAAGAGATTAGTACACCGTCATGTTACACTAATTACTCGAAGGACCAGAAGTACGTGAGATGAGAATGTCTCGCAATCCTAGCACATGTGAGTAAAGATGAGCCGACATTTAGGACACCCGAATTTATCCTGACTATTAGAGTTTATCCTGGGATTACACGTCCACCCCACCGTGAAGCCGAATTTCAGCTTGATTTGGTGCCAGCAGCTGCACTTGTTACGCGTACAATATACTGATTTTCACCTTTAGAACTACAAGAGCTTCCCATGGCGAAGAACATCAGGGTTGTAATTCCTTAATTTGTGACAGGTACTAGAAGGTGGGTCACATAGCCATGAATTTCCGAGTTTGAGCTCCAGTCTTGTTTGTTAAAAAGAAAGATGGGTCGATGAGGTTGTGTATCGATTACAGAGAATTGAACAAGTTGAAAATCAAGAATCGGTATCTGCTACCGAGGATTGATGACTTATTTTATCAACTACAAGGATCGAGTTGTTATTCGAAGATTGATTTAAGATCCGGGTATCACCAATTGAGAGTCAAAGGAGCTGATGTTCCGAAGACAGCGTTTAGAACACGTTATGGACATTATGAGTTTACAGTGATGTCGTTTAGTTTGACGAACGCACCGGCAGTGTTCATGGATCTCATGAATAGTGTGTGTAAGTCATACCTAGATAAATTCGTCATTGTGTTTATTGATGATATATTGGTGTACTCCAAGAACAGAGAAGAGCACGAGCAGCATCTGTGATGACCCGGAAATTTCCGATCAAATTTAAACTTTAATCTTTATATGATTCTGACACGATAAGCAAAATCTGTAATGTTGAGTCTCGAAAGTTTTGAAATCTATGTTCATATAATCAATTACCCGTTGACTGTGCTCGATGATTCACGAACATTTATGTGTATATATATAAGATCTAGTTATATTAATTGAAAACGTTAACGAAGTATTAGATGTATAATACTTTACTTGAACATACTTGTTTCAACATATATTTAATATAATTATAGACAGAATTAAAAGTTAATCTCAAATGATTGAATTATCAGATACACTGTGATATGATTAAGGTCTCTGTTGTGAGGTCCACTGTGATTTGAGAAATCTATTCTTTTTAACGGTATTCGGAATAAATGGTAAAGTGATTATTAAAATAAAGCTGTATATAAGTAAATAGGATTTATATAAAGAATTATTATGTTATGCATAATAGAATATATATATATATATATATATATATATATATGAGATATAAGCATTATTTGTATTATATTACGTAAATTATAATATGTGATTTTAATATATTAAAATCCAAGTTAAATGATAGATGCTATTAATCAGGATCAATATTAATATCAGTATTAATAATATTATATATTATATATATGTATATATATGAAATTGGAAATCTTTAATTGCTAATGTTATTGATATCATTACTAAAATCATTATTATCATAACTAGTAAAAGAAAAATTTGGATCCTTTGTTATCACTAATATAATTATTAATAATATTATTATTATTATCAGTATTATCATTATTCCTAAAAATTATTAAGATTGTTAAAATAAAAGAACTTATCATTAATATTATTTTTATCATCTTTTGTTATTATCAATATCATCAAGTTATTATTGTTATAATTATTTTTAAATGTATTAGTATCGGTGTCTTATTAATACCATTATTATTATTTTATTAAGATATTCATTATTGTTATTATAAATGTTATCATATTATTACCATTTTTATTATTAGTATTTTTATTAATAATATTATCATTATTTCTGTAATTAATATTGTCTAATAATATTATTATTATTAATATATATAATAATTATTAATTTAAATTAAATGGCATATAAATCGTACAAGTTTGTTCCTTTTCCTATCCAATTGTGATAAAGTGATACTTTGGTCTCCAATACTGATTCCAGTCCAAATCGGATATCAAACACAGACAAAATCAGTTGAAGGTCTTTTTCTACCTTTATTTTTATTTTATTTTTTTGTTTTGTTTCATCTATTTTTTGTTTCTAAATTGAATAATTCTTGTCGAGTACAACTATCTGCTATAACACAATCACACACTCTGGAGTCGATTACAATCACCCAAGCCAACAGAAAAATTCTCTTCCACGTTACTAATCTCATTTTTTTTAATCAAATAAAAAAAAGAAAAAAAGAAACCGACCTCTGTTCTTGCCTCATTTAAATCAAAAACTCGAATTCGATTCTATTTCAAAAACTATTAATGTAGTTTTGTTAGGATTACTCTAAACAATCTGTCTGCAAAGTATAAAGTTCCAATTCCTCGTATTAATCGAGAATTTTGGAGTCAAAGTTTAAATCAAAAAAAAGTCAACAGATGTTCTTCAATCGAATTCGAGATTTCTGTTATGTTTCAGGTCAAATTGAGGAATTGTAAATTTTACATGAAGGTTTTCTAAACTACTTCATGTTATAATTATAGCTTAAAACGTTATTTAATTCGTAATCACTATTTTTTTTCTTTCCTAACAGCGACGAATAAGGCTGTGTTTGTTTTATTATTATTTTTTTTTCAAATAATAGAATCATTTATTTTTTTTATTGTTTGAAAGTTCAAAATCGTCTAGATAACTAATTAATAAGTATGTTGGATTATGGTTAAATTGATTAAGATGGAGAAGAAGGTATAGAACACAGAAAGTACGGGTTATATGTTAATAGGTCAAGTAGTAATCAGAAAACTTGCTATGGTTCGTTGGTCAAGATGCTTGTGTGTAACCGAGAGGTCTCGGGTTAGATTCCGGGCTAGAGCACTCTTTTTGTAAAAACTCCATAACAAGGGTATACTTCTTATTGTTTTTATATATCTATTAATATTGTTATAAATACTATTATTATTGCTATTGTTATCATTATTATTATTGTAATTATTATTATTATTATTGTTATTATTATTATTATTAATGATATGAGGATTATTAGTAGTGATATCATTGTTATTATGAATAGGGTTTTATAATTGTTATGGTAAAACTTATTATCGTTACTAATAATTATTTTAGTTATGATGTAAATTATTATTATTATCACAAATAATAATTATACAGCTATTATTATCACTAATATAACTAATACTACTAATATTATTGTTATTACTAGGTATTATCAATAAGTATTACTAAGTATCATTATTATTAATACTAGTAATAGAATTATCTTTTAAACACCATTATTAGTATTATTATTAATATGATCACTAAAAATTACTATTAAAACTATAATTATTATTAAAATTACTAATATCGTTACAAATATTATTTTTATCATTTTGCCAACTGAATTAAAATTATCATTTTCATTATCATTACTAAATTTATTATTAGTACTATCATTTATATTATTAGTATTACTAAAATTAACATGTTATTAAAACTATCCTTTTATTAAAAATTATTTTATTATCATTGATAATTTTATGACAAGTGAATAAAATACATGTAAGAATATAATTATATTACATATAGGTATGTATTAATAATATTATCAAATTTTATATAAATATACATATATAATAAATTAGGTATTTTTAATATAACATTAATCAGATAAATATATACATAATATATAATTTAAGGATATATTATACATATTTGTTCGATTACAATTTTGTATATTAATAAATATACAAATGATATAGGTTCGTGAATCCAAGGCCAACCCTGCATTGTTCAATATAGTCATATGTATTTTTACTACAAAATACATTAGGTGAGTTTCATTATTCCCTTTTTATATACATTTTTGGGCTGAGAATACATGCAAATGCTTTATTAACTGTTTTACAATATTTATATACGTGAGTTTCATTTACTCCCTTTTAAATGCTTTTGCAATATATAGTTTTAGGACTGAGAATACATGCGCAACTTTTATAACTGTTTTACAAAATAGAAACAAGTACGTGAAACTACATTCTATGGTTGAATTATCGAAATCGAATATGCCCCTTTTTATTAAGTCTGATAATCTAAGAATTAGGGAACAGACACCCTAATTGATGCAAATCCTAAAGATAGATCTATCGGGCCCAACAAGACCCATCCAAAGTACCGGATGCTTTAGTACTTCGAAATTTATATCATGTCCGAAGGAGGATCCCAGAATGATGGGGATATTCTATATGCATATTGTTAATGTCGGTTACCAGGTGTTCAATCCATATGAATGATATTTTTGTCTCTATGCATGGGACGTTTATTTATGAGAATTGGAAATATGAAATCTTGTGGTCTATTAAAATTATGAAATGTTTGTTTATGATAAACTAATGAACTCACCAACCTTTTGGTTGACACTTTAAAGCATGTTTATTCTCAGCTATGAAAGAAATCTTCCGCTGTGCTTTTGCTCATCTTAGAGATATTAATTGGAGTCATTCATGACATATTTCAAAAGACGTTAATTTCGAGTCGTTGAGTTCATCAAGATTATTATTAAGTCAATTATAGTAAGATATATTATGAAATGGTATGCATGTCGTCAACCGTAGATGTAATGAAAGATTATCTTTTCAAAAATGAATGCAATGTTTGTAAAATGTATTATATAGAGGTCAAGTACCTCGCGATGTAATCAACTGTTGTGAATCTTTCATAATCGATGTGGACTTTGTCCGGATAGATTAGGATGGGTCCTTTCAGTTGGTATCAGAGCGGTGGTCTTAGCGAACCAGGACTTGCATTAGTGTGTCTAACTGATAGTCATTAGGATGCATTAGTAAGTCTGGACTTCGACCGTGTCTGCATGTCAAAAGTTTTTGCTTATCATTAGTGTCAAAAACTATTTGCTTATCATCCTTAAAGTCTAGACACGTCTTACTGCCTCTATTGCATAGACAGTGTAGAGATAAATTCATATCTTAGCGTATCTGTTATTGTTACCATTACCTGACAGCTTCCGTAGATTCCTCCGTAACTTATGGTATTTTAGTATTATATATGCATATGTAAATTATGTATTGCAGGGTTCTAATCTACATCCTATAATCTATTTATTATCGAAAATCCTTCATCTGATCGTACGAGATGAATCCCTCAACCATTTCGAATCCCTCAGATTTCGATAGCTATCCCGATATGGAGTTTCACTCGAGCTCCGAATGCTATGTCACCAAAATGAACCAACCAATCAGCCATCCCCAATTCATCTGATGGGTTCGTAGCCTTCTTAATCATTGGAGACAAGAGGAAGGCGATAATTTCCATCAACCAAATTTCCCTCTTGGCGATGAACCTGAAACACTTACCGGCGAATCAGTCCGAAACACCATTTTCACCCTCATTTCCCGAATATCTCACCACGATTATATTCTATCTAAAAATTCTAAACATTATTCATCCGCTCGTTCCGACCGACAATCATCCCAGAATAATGGAAGAAGTCAACGAGCTTCGCGCCCGAGTTGTAGCCTTGGAAAATATGGTGCAAAACGTACTAGCTTCAGCAACATCATCGGCAACAACAGTTCCATCCATAACAGCACCCGTACCATCAACAATCCATGCCTCAACATCTCATTCTGTACCTCGAGTATAATCATCATTCTACGTACCGTTCTACATCAATTATCTTCGTTCTTCATGACGATTATGTAATCTCTAATGTTTTAGAGATTATATATTCTTGTTCTAACGTAAATCAAATGATTTTAATATCATATTAACTCATTAAATCCATGATTGCATCTGAAAAAATATATATACAAGTATATTTTCATAAAGATTGTAATTAAAAATTCTTTCGTACAAACTATTAATGGTGAAAATATTTTAACGGGTAGGTAATACCCGAGGAATATTTAGATTTCACATTAATAAATTAAATTGTACGTTCTTCGAATCTGATTCAACAGGCATTTACTATCCTGTTTACATCTACAGATATACGTATCCATTCACCGCAGAATAACCATTTTCATTCAATTTCATATTTGGATTTTGACCCATCAGAATCCAACAAGTGGCATAATGAAGAAAACATTTGACAAAATAAAATTTGTTAGAAACAGACAAATTAACTATGAGGAATTTTGTTAAGAATTCACGCTAACAAAATCCTAGCTAACTGTTCCTAGCTAACTGTTAATTCCGTATTACATTTATTTATCGCAATTTATTTATCGCAATTTATTTTTCGCAATTTAATTATCGCAATTTACATTCTCGCAATTTTATTTATCGTCATTTAATTTTTGTTATTTACTTTACGCACTTTATTTATCGTTATTTAATTTCTGTTATTTAGTTTACGCACTTTAAATATCGGGACACGTATACAAGGTTTTGACATATCATATCGACGCATTTATATATATTATTTGGAATAACCATAGACACTCTATATGCAGTAATGATCGAGTTCTCTATACAGGGTTGAGGTTGATTCTACAATAATATATATAATTTGAGTTGTGATCAAGTCTGAGACATGTACACGGGTCACGATACGTATTAATTAGTTCGAATATTATATATTAATTTATATATGAATTATTAGACTGTTAACAGAGAACTATCGACTGTGGACTAATGACATTGGACAATTAAAAATGAATTAAAATATTGATTATAACATATGAAACTAAAAAATTCTTCAAGTTTGCCACTTGATTTCGTCTTAAACCTCATTTGTATCTTAACGATTACAATCTGCGTTCAAACCTTTCATAATTCTTGAAAACACCTCGATTGAGAGGATGAAACAACCGCACTTCATCTACGGAAGAAAAGATTGATACATATAGTTATGCACCTGAAAACACTCGGAACCCGAGTAAACGTTTAAAACGTACCTGAGCTAGCTCTTTTAGCATTGTTATTACAGAAAATAACTTTACAATCCCTTTTCAAAATTAGCCAATTTTGTCACAGCTTCAGCAAGTCAACTTCGACTTTTCGTTCGAAATAACCTTAATAACACCTTGATATATATATATATGTGTGTGCTCTTTTATTATTACCGGGGAACCTTTTATATTCCACCATATTACCAGCAGATGTACCAGCAACCTCGTCGCTCCTTGGTTTAAATCCCTCTGACAAATCACTATATTTATCTATTGAAGTCTCATCATGTACTCATCCACATCTTGTAACGAGGACTACTATACCAATTAGCGGAAATCAGCAATCAGTACTTTGAAAACTCGCAGCATGCCTACATCAACAGTTATAAGCATACATATAACATTTATCTCTTAAAAAAAAATTATGATCTTCCATTCTGAAATTCTGAAAAGCACCCAGTCTACAAATCAATACCACAAATTCTGAAAAAGCTAAATACAGCAGCAAAAACTGTACACGACCTTAACCGTCGAAAGTTTGATGATAAAGAATGGAGTATTGGAAACACTCAATAGAAAATTTAGTACCGAAAGGTGGAGTATGCGAAACTGTGCAGGAAGACGTGAACAAATCACAAAGAATAAGTTTGACTTCAAAGAATCCAAATGATTCAATGCCTGTTGAAGTCTTTAGCTAATATCTTGCTCATTACTCTAAACCCTTGCGAACAATAGTCTCCATCATCCTCTAATCTTAGATATCCAAAGATATTATCGTATCTTTCATTACAAATATCCTCCATATTTCTGAAGATATTTTCATAACTATTCTTATCTGAAATCAATAATCTCTTCGTGCTATCAGTGTTACATCATATAGGAACTATTAGTTTCTATATTCTGTAAACTATCAAGCTTAAAATATGAATGTTATTGAGGTAATGTTGGGGACTGATGCATGAGTTAGTATAATATAATGACACTTGATCAACGTGATTATATTACAGTAAGACATGCTGAGTTTCTAAATGGGACATGATGATTCACAGATTATAATATCATCATGTGCCATTTACACGACTCTTACATTCTACCCAATCTCTAAACATATTAAGAACATATCTTCTTGATGGTTCTATCTTTCCGGATATTCTAGTACTTTACCAAATCAAGATCGTGCCATTACGATTTCCTTCTTAGAACATTAACTATGTTCATCCAAAACTTCATATCTACGAATTCTGGACCATTACTCGCTTGACTCAAAGTCAGGAAGAGAAAATGAAAGCATGAGGCTCCGAGATATAATGGAGAATATAAAGCCCGATAACAACCACGAAATTTACAAACCGTGTATATCAATGCGTATAACAATATAAAGACACGGGAGAATGAAAAACACTAAAACCCCAAGGTAATGGTAGCAGAAACTAACTTCCTCCGGTGATAAATGAAAAAGAAGGGTGACAGATATGAAAGTTAGAAGTATATCGAGAATCAGCACTGGATGGAGCATATTGACAAATGCTTTAAAAGTATGAATCGAAGAGAAAGAATAGAAGATGTGAGATATATTAAAATAAGGAAGCGAAGGGGGTGGATTTATAGTGAAATATCCGACAGAGCAATCGAATCAAATTATTGGATTTAATCAAAGAAGATTCTAATTTCCTTAATCGCCGAAGAACCAAATCTTATTACAAAGATTTTCTTCAAATTCCTTAAATTTTGGAAACCAATCATAACTACATCATCAGTTAAAACGATTCTACATTTGCTCATTTCGCTCTTTTATGATAGCTTCACTCATACGCTTCGAGAAATCGAATTATTTTATCCGTATTTCTTAATCATGATAAAACTCTATATATCAACGTATATTCGTCATAATAACATTCTTACTGTTAGTCATGACGACCTCTATCAAATTTCGGGACGAAATTTCTTTTAACGGGTAGGTACTGTGATGACCCGGAAATTTCTGATCAAATTTAAACTTTAATCTTTATATGATTCCGACACGATAAGCAAAATCTGTAATGTTGAGTCTCGAAAGTTTTGAAATCTATGTTCATATAATCAATTACCCTTTGACTGTGCTCGACGATTCATGAACATTTATGTGTATAGATATGTATATATAAGATCTAGTTATATTAATTGAAAATGTTAACGAAGTATTAGATGTATAATACTTTACATGAACATACTTGCTTCAACATATATTTAATATAATTATAGACGAAATTAAAAGTTAATCTCAAATGATTGAATTATCAGATACACTGTGATATGATTAAGGTCTCTGTTGTGAGGTCCACTATGATTTGAGAAATCTATTCTTTTTAACGGTATTCGGAATAAATGGTAAAGTGATTATTAAAATAAAGCTGTATATAAGTAAATAGGATTTATATAAAGAATTATTATGTTATGCATAATAGAATATATATATATATATATATATATATATATATATATATATATATATATATATATATATATATATATATATATATATATATATATATATATATATATATATATATATATATATATATATATATGAGATATAAGCATTATTTGTATTATATTACGTAAATTATAATATGTGATTTTAATATATTAAAATCCAAGTTAAATGATAGATGCTATTAATCAGGATTAATATTAATATCAGTATTAATAATATTATATATTATATATATGTATATATATGAAATTGGAAATCTTTAATTGCTAATGTTATTGATATCATTACTAAAATCATTATTATCATAACTAGTAAAAGAAAAATTTGGATCCTTTGTTATCACTAATATAATTATTAATAATATTATTATTATTATCAGTATTATCATTATTCCTAAAAATTATTAAGATTGTTAAAATAAAAGAACTTATCATTAATATTATTTTTATCATCTTTTGTTATTATCAATATCATCAAGTTATTATTGTTATAATTATTTTTAAATGTATTAGTATTGGTGTCTTATTAATACGATTATTATTATTTTATTAAGATATTCATTATTGTTATTATAAATGTTATCATATTATTACCATTTTTATTATTAGTATTTTATTAATAATATTATCATTATTTCTGTAATTAATATTATCTAATAATATTATTATTATTAATATATATTAATTATTATTTAAATTAAATGGCATATAAATCGTACAAGTTTGTTCCTTTTCCTATCCAATTGTGATAAAGTGATACTTTGGTCTCCAATACTGATTCCAGTCCAAATCGGATATCAAACACAGACAAAATCAGTTGAAGGTCTTTTTCTACCTTTATTTTTATTTTATTTTTTTGTTTTGCTTCATCTATTTTTTTTCTAAATTGAATAATTCTTGTCGAGTACAACTATCTGCTATAACACAATCACACACTCTGGAGTCTATTACAATCACCCAAGCCAACAGAAAAATTCTCTTTCACGTTACTAATCTCATTTTTTTAATCAAATAAAAAAAAAAGAAAAAAAGAAACCGACCTCTGTTCTTGCCTCATTTAAATCAAAACCTCGAATTCGATTCTATTTCAAAAACTATTAATGTATTTTTGTTAGGATTACTCTAAACAATCTGTCTGCAAAGTATAAAGTTCCAATTCCTCGTATTAATCGAGAATTTTGGAGTCAAAGTTTAAATCAAAAAAAAGTCAACAGATGTTCTTCAATCGAATTCGAGATTTCTGTTATGTTTCAGGTCAAATTGAGGAATTGTAAATTTTACATGAAGGTTTTCTAAACTACTTCATGTTATAATTATAGCTTAAAACGTTCTTTAATTCGTAATCACTATTTTTTTTTTCTTTCCTAACAGCGACGAACAAGGCTGTGTTTGTGTTATTATTATTTTTTTTTTCAAATAATAGAATCATTTATTTTTTTTATTGTTTGAAAGTTCAAAATCGTCTAGATAACTAATTAATAAGTATGTTGGATTATGGTTAAATTGATTAAGATGGAGAAGAAGGTATAGAACACAGAAAGTACGGGTTATATGTTAATAGGTCAAGTAGTAATCAGAAAACTTGCTATGGTTCGTTGGTCAAGATGTTTGTGTGTAACCGAGAGGTCTCAGGTTCGATTCCGGGCTAGAGCACTCTTTTTGTAAAAACTCCATAACAAGGGTATACTTCTTATTGTTTTTATATATCTATTAATATTGTTATAAATACTATTATTATTGCTATTGTTATCATTATTATTATTGTAATTATTATTATTATTATTATTATTATTATTATTATTATTATTATTATTATTATTATTATTATTATTATTATTATTAATGATATGAGGATTATTAGTAGTGATATCATTGTTATTATGAATAGGGTTTTATAATTGTTATGGTAAAACTTATTATCATTACTAATAATTATTTTAGTTATGATGTAAATTATTATTATTATCACAAATAATAATTATACAACTATTATTATCACTAATATAACTAATACTACTAATATTATTGTTATTACTAGGTATTATCAATAAGTATTACTAAGTATCATTATTATTAATACTAGTAATAGAATTATCATTTAAACACCATTATTAGTATTATTATTAATATGATCACTAAAAATTACTATTAAAACTATAATTATTATTAAAATTACTAATATCGTTACAAATATTATTTTTTATCATTTTGCCAACTGTATTAAAATTATCATTTTCATTATCATTACTAAATTTATTATTAGTACTATCATTTATATTATTAGTATTACTAAAATTAACATGTTATTAAAACTATCCTTTTATTAAAAATTATTTTATTATCATTGATAATTTTATGACAAGTGAATAAAATACATGTGAGAATATAATTATATTACATATAGGTATGTATTAATAATATTATCAAATTTTATATAAATATACATATAAAATAAATTAGGTATTTTTAATATAACATTAATCAGATAAATATATACATAATATATAATTTAAGGATATATTATACATATTTGTTCGATTACAATTATGTATATTAATAAATATACAAATGATATAGGTTCGTGAATCTAAGGCCAACCCTGCATTATTCAATATAGTCATATGTATTTTTACTACAAAATACATTAGGTGAGTTTCATTATTCCCTTTTTATATACGTTTTTGGGCTGAGAATACGTGCAAATGCTTTATTAACTGTTTTACAATATTTATATACGTGAGTTTCATTTACTCCCTTTTAAATACTTTTGCAATATATAGTTTTAGGACTGAGAATACATGCGCAACTTTTATAACTGTTTTACGAAATAGACACAAGTACGTGAAACTACATTCTATGGTTGAATTATCGAAATCGAATATGCCCCTTTTTATTAAGTCTGGTAATATAAGAATTAGGGAACAGACACCCTAATTGACGCGAATCATAAAGATAGATCTATCGGGCCCAACAAGCCCCATCCAAAGTACCGGATGCTTTAGTACTTTGAAATTTATATCATGTCCGAAGGAGGATCCCGGAATGATGGGGATATTCTATATGCATATTGTTAATATCGGTTACCAGGTGTTCAATCCATATGAATGATATTTTTGTCTCTATGCATGGGACGTTTATTTATGAGAATTGGAAATATGAAATCTTGTGGTCTATTAAAATTATGAAATGTTTGTTTATGATAAACTAATGAACTCACCAACTTTTTAGTTGACACTTTAAAGCATGTTTATTCTCAGGTATGAAAGAAATCTTCCGCTGTGCTTTTACTCATCTTAGAGATATTAATTGGAGTCAAAATTTGATGATATGAGTTTTTCTTGCATAATACTCCTCATATTAACAGGTGTGTAATCTGATAGAGTTTCAGCTTGCCTATTTACAAACTCTTTCATTTGTTCATTTTGAGCATCGAGTTCTTCGAGTTTGATTTTCATATAATCTAAAGAATTTTCAGACACATAATTCTCCTCGTCTTCTGGTTGTTGAGTTTGGATATATTCTTGGGAATAATCCCAATTTGAATTGTATTCTTCATAATCGTTCCATTCAGGTTCCGTGGGTGCGTAATTTTCCATAGGAACGAAATAATAACATTCCCATGTTGAGTGATAATCTCCACAGATTTCACAACCAGTTATTGTTTCATCATTCGTGATCCAAGATTGACCGAACGAATTGTCATCAACACTCGTTTGAGAGTATTGATTAAATTGATTTCGGATGTCATAAAGAGTTTCCAAGACATTTTCGAGGTTTTCCATACTACACTTATTACCAAACTTTAATTATCCTATTAGTTATAAATATAAAAATTATATAAGTTATCAAATTAATAGACTTTTCTGCTTTTGCCCACGTTTCGAATAGCCAATAGATGCAGCAGGGAGCCAGAACCCTTTAAATCGGAAGCTCACAACTCAGCCACTAACAAATCCAACTATTACTACGAAGCAGAAAATTTTGATGTCTATCAATTCAACCACTTAAAATAATTTTTCGTTGAAATTTAAAGAAATTTTAGAGAAGAAATAGAAAAATTCTATGTCCTAAAAACTAGAGTGTCGAGAAATAAGAAAGAAAAAGAGCGCGTCGAAAAACGTCGAAAAATAAAAATAAGAAAGTAGCTCGTCGAAACTTAAAAAGGAACTAAAAACTAAAAATTAAAAGTTGCGTCTAAAAATATAAAAGCTTAAAAGAAATACTATATCCCAAAATGGCAATAATTTAAAAAGGTACTAAAAAACGGCGTCGCAAAACTCTAAAGCACCTAAATCTTAGTCTAAAGAAAAAGCACTTAAGGGATTTTACGGCAAAGCCTAAAAATCTAAAAATAAAAATAACTATGGCAAAAATTAAGTTTAAAACTAAGTACGAGCGATAAAATACAAATATTACTCTTAAAACAAATAAAAAGATACAAAATATAAAAATAATCTTAAAGTTGTAAAAAGTACAATTTTTATAAAAATATTATTTTTATATTATTTATTTTATAAAAGTATTAATTTTATAATTTATTAAAACTAAATAAACTAAATATACAAATTAATTAATATCTAAAATTAATTAATATAATAACTAACCCTAATTAGGGTTTAATATTAATAATAATTAATAATAATCCGTAATTCTGTCGGCAGGTTCAGTAGGGCGTGTCAGGTCAGGCCATGCGATCGCATGGTTTTACAACACCCGGCTCATGCGATCGCATGGGCCTGGGTTCCAGTTTTTTTTTTTTTTTTTTTTTTAAAGGAATTTTATATTGTTTTTCTAAAAAATAATATACAAATATATTTTAAAAATATAGCGTTTCGCCGGTTCCCCGGCAGGGGCGCCAAAAACTTGATGTGCGTAGAGGTGTATACGAAATAGTTATATATTTATAAGAAAATACTATTAAATACGATACAATTTTACACAAGATATTTATTATTTATTTATAGAATGGATATACCTAAACCTTGCTACAACACTTATAGGCAGTGTACCTAATCGTAGAGTAGTATAGTTTTTAGTAAATCCGGTTCGTTCCACAGGGAGACGACTTATTTTACACTATATTTTTAAACAATTATATTTGTACAAAATATATTATATATAGTAATAATATATAAAAGGGGGTTTACCATTTAATGACCGGTTTGTCGATTTTAAAACTTTAGTCGCAGTTAAAACCTAATGTAAAATATTAAATAAATAAAAGACTTAATTTAAAGCGTAAAATAAATAACGATAATGAAATTGCGATAAATAAAAGTGCGAGAAAATAAACTTGCGATAATTGAAAAGTACGATAATTAAAAGTGCAATTAAATACAATGACAATAAATAAAAGTGCGATAATTAGAAGTGCAATTAAATATGAAAATAAAGGAATTATGCTTATTTAAACTTCCATAATCATGATGTTTGAGGTGTTGATTTTAGTTTATTCCCATGGGTTAATTGTCCTTTGTCCTGGATTATTCAATATGTCCGTCTGGTTTTTTGTGACGCCCCGTACTAAATCATCATGTACGGACCATCAACAACATGATCATTACAAGGTTAAGTACTATATGCAATTTCAAACGAGTTTGCATTCATTAATAAAAGTGACGTCATAACAAACGTCAAATGTTTTACAATCCAAAAGCATTCTTCGCTAAGTAGAAGCAATAAATAAGTGTACGTGACCCCAAAGGTCGTTACATAACATAGTTTCAAAAGAAAATAAGTTTGAATGCAAGATAAGTAGTCATGCGATAACAACTCTAAGCAGCGGGTTCTACAGCACGACTAGTACACAGCGGAAGCAACCTCAAGCACCTGAGAAATACATGCTTAAAAATGTCAACACAAAGGTTGGTGAGCTATAGTTTAAGTATAACAGTAATGTAAGTAGGCCACGAGATTTCAGTGCTACAACGAGCGTTTCAAAGTATGTAAAAGTATATGCTTAACCGTGGGCACTTGGTAACTAACTTAACGTCTAAAATACCCCCTAAAAGTACACTTGGCGAGTGCGTATGTTTACGAAGTATTAAACACTCATTGACTGCTAGCGCGACTAGCCCGAGTGGGGATGTCAAACCCTATGGATCCATATCTAAGATTCGCGTTCACGGTTCAAAAACCAATGATTAAACGTTACCGAGCTAAAGGGAATGTTTATGCCGTTGTATAACCCACACATATATAAGTTTAAGTACTCGTGCCTAGTATGTAAAACATAAAATCCGCATGTATTCTCAGTTCCCAAAATAAGTTAAAGTAAAAAGGGAATGCTATAACTCACAATGATAATGTAGTCGTAAAGTCGGTTCGGAAAAGGTGTGCAAGTAATCGGTCCGAAGGTCCTCAACCTAAGGCAAATAGTACTAAGTTAGTAAATCATCTTAATAGGTTTAAAAGTATGTAAATAAGGTCTTAAGGGTCATCATCATTCATCATTAAACAAAAGGCGTAAAGTAGGTTTCGTTTATGAAAGTAGTTTAAAACAAAGTCTGACTTCAGTCAGTCACCACGGCCTCTACCCTTACTGAATTAAGGTGAGACCAGTGGCCATGGCTCCGTCTATGAGTCTTTTATGTGTGGTAAAATTTACAGAAGCGAAATCGTCTTGGTTTGACCGTGGCGACGGTCTAAGTGCGAGTAGGTCAGAAATTTCTGCACAACGTTAAAGGACATAGTAACGATCGGAGGGCCATAAATCCTAAACCGTAACTCGGATTAAGATGAGTCCTATATGAAAAGTTATCTACTCGAAAAGATCTATCTAAAAATCATGGTTATAACAGCCCAGGTCTGCTGGTCTGTTACAGAAACAGCAGGTCAGTAGGTTTTGGACAGAAACAGTAAGTTTAAGTGAGTTCCGGTGGTCTTGGTGCTTGATGTTCATCATGGTTCTCATCTTTGATGCATATAGCTTCAAGTGTACAACTCATTGATGTATCTACATCCTCTTAACCAAGTCTTGACCATCATAACCCTAGTGCAAGTCTAAGACATGAAGCACAACTCACTTAAGAGTTGCATGTAGTTTGATGAACCAAGGTTACATAAAAGTCTTAGGTTTGACACTTATATGAACTATAAAAGAAATATTGAACTATAAACTTGAAAGTTAACTAAATAATCAAGATCATAAGTAGTAGAACATAGTTCTTAGTTTGATCTTGAAGATCCAAGACTCAAAAGTCTAGATCCAAAGTTATATTTAAAGAAAACTTATTTGTGTGTTCTTGAACTTTCAAAGTTAACTTAATTTGTTCAAGAGATATGAGATCAAGACTAACTTGTAGTACTTGACCATATAAACTAACTACATGAAATTAAAGTGCATAAAATGAAGAAGTAAACTTAAATAAACAAGAAAAGGTTTATGGTTGTTCATACTTTAAAGATTCAAACCAAAGTTTGATCTTTAGAAAGTAAACTTTAAAGTTTACTTCATGAGCTTCAAGTATGTCTTTAATCAACACATGGAACTTGCAACTTTTGAAACAATTGAAGTAGAATCATAAACTAGTGAGTTTATGTTCTTGTGTTCTTGAAAATACAAGATAATAGAAGAATTAAACTAAGAAGTTTGATCCTTGTAAGTATGTAAGTAAAGAAAGATAATAACTAGTAAGTAAGTAACAATAATCAAGTAACAACTACAACTAACAAAAGATTGTAACAATCAAAGAATCATGATGATTATGAGAGTCCTTGGTGGCGGTTTTAGAAAGAAAGAAAAGGAAGAACAAGTTAAAGTTACTTACAAAAGGATAAGAGAAATGATAGAAAAGTTTGGAAGTAAAATGAGAAGTATGTGTGTGTGAGTTTGAATGAGAGAAACTAGTGAATGTAAGTAATGAAAATTGAAAACCAAAAACCCCTTGTAAGAGTGCTAGGCCGACGGTTCAAGTGGGGGAAGGGAAGAGGAGATTACACACTAGTCACTTACATGTAAAGCTCATAAAAGGTGGTTAATGGATGGCCATGCATGGGGATAAGTTGCTAACTAGATTCTTAAAGCCTTAAACAAACTAGTTCCATCTTAACATGATACTTACAAGTTGTAAACATGGGCTAGTTAATCCATTAACATAAGTAGGTTGGGCTTACTCAAGTCCATTAACACTAACAAGGCCCAAGTTCAAGTATTTAACAAATAAACCCAATTAAAGCCCAAGTAAATAACTAATAACCTTAGTTAATTAAAATGATTAATAAAACTAATCATGAATGCAAATAATATCTAAAAATATTATTCGTGAAAGTTTCGGGTGTCACAAAGACGTTTCGGGCAATTAAAGTCAAGTACGTATAGTCATGGCAACATGTAAATGTAATAACATACATTCATTTAATCACACGTATTAATAATAACAATTATTAATAAATAAACGTTGGAAAATCCAGGGTCGTTACATTACCCACCTGTTAAAGAAAATTTCGTCCCGAAATTTTAAGCTGAAGGTGATGGAGGATTCGGGAAAAGGTGAGGATACTTCCGCATCATTTGGTCCTCTCGCTCCCAAGTAAACTCAGGTCCTCGTTTGGCATTCCATCGTACTCGGACGATCGGAATCTTGTTGCGTTTCAAAGTTTTGACCTCACGATCCATAATCTCAACTGGTTCTTCCATAAAGTGGAGTTTGTCGTCAATAGTAAGTTCCTCAAGTGGTATGATAAGTTCAGGTGCAGCAAGACACTTCTTCAAGTTTGACATGTGGAAGGTAGGATGAACTGAGCTCAATTGTGCTGGTAGATCCAAACGGTAAGCAACGGGTCCAACACGTTCCAAAATTTCAAAAGGACCAATGTATCGTGGGTTTAACTTCCCACGTTTTCCAAAACGGATCACACCTTTCCAAGGTGCAACCTTCAACATAACACGATCACCAATGTTGAATTCAAAGTCTTTACGTTTAAGATCAGCATAACTCTTTTGACGATCGCGGGCAGTCTTAAGTCTCGCTTGTATCTGAGCAATCTTCTCCGTCATTTCGTGGACTACCTCGGGTCCGGTGATTTGCTTTTCGCCTACTTCGGCCCAACAAATAGGAGATCAGCACTTACGGCCATACAATGCTTCAAAAGGTACAGCATTAATGCTAGAGTGATAACTGTTGTTGTACGAGAATTCGGCTAATGGCAAATGCCTCTCCTAGGCCTTTCCGAAATTGATGACACATGCACGCAACATGTCTTCCAAGGTCTGAATCGTTCGTTCACTTTGCCCGTCAGTTTGAGGATGATATGCAGTACTCATGTCAAGACGAGTTCCCATGGCTTCTTGTAAAGAACGCCAAAATCTAGAAGCAAAACGGGGATCGCGATCTGAGATGATCGATAAAGGTACACCATGACGAGATACAACCTCTTTGATGTTTAGTTGAGAAAGTCTCTCCATTGTATCCGTTTCCTTCATCGCTAGAAAGTGTGCAGATTTGGTAAGGCGGTCAACAATAACCCAAATAGTATCGTATCCGCCCACCGTCTTTGGTAGCTTGGTGATGAAATCCATTGTTATCCTTTCCCACTTCCATTGTGGGATCTCCGGTTGCCGAAGTAACCCAGAAGATCTCTGATGCTCGGCTTTAACCTTCGAGCAAGTCAAACACTTACCAACATAAGTCGCAACGTCCTTCTTAAGATTCGGCCACCAATACTGTTCTTTAAGGTCGTGGTACATTTTGCCCGCTCCAGGATGAATCGAATATCTCGATTTGTGTGCTTCATGAAGTATCAGGTTTCGTAGATCTCCATAACAAGGTACCCAAATTCTTCCGGCATAACATCGGAGTCCAGACTCCCTAACCTCGAATCGAGAGACAAGTATGTTCAAATGTTCATGAGATATGTTCTCCTCCTTGAGAGCCTCATCTTGGGCTACTCTGATCTGGCTGTTGAGGTTCGAATGGATGGTGATGTTCAGAGTCGTAACACGAAGAGGTGCCATCCTCTCCTTTCGGCTTAAAGCGTCAGCTACAACATTGGCCTTGCCAGGGTGATAGCGAAGTTCACAATCGTAGTCGTTGAGCGTCTCAATCCATCGACGCTGTCTCATATTCAGTTGCTTCTGATCGAAGATGTGCTGGAGACTTTTGTGATCGGTGAAGATAGTACTCTTAGTTCCATACAAATAGTGTCTCCACAATTTAAGCGCAAAGACAACGGCTCCAAGTTCAAGATTGTGAGTAGTGTAGTTCTGCTCATGAATCTTCAATTGTCGGGAGGCATAGGCAATAACTTTTGATCGTTGCATCAGTACACAACCAAAACCACTCTTCGATGCATCACAATAAACAACAAAGTCGTCACTGCCTTCAGGAAGTGATATGATAGGTGCGGTGGTTAACTTCTTCTTCAAAGTTTGAAATGCTGATTCGTGTGCGGGTTCCCAAATGAACTTCTTGCCCTTGTGAGTCAGTGCGGTCAAAGGACGCGCAATCCGAGAAAATCCTTCGATGAATCTTCGGTAATAACTGGCGAGACCTAGGAATTGGCGAATATGCGTCAGAGTAGTGGGGGTCTCCCACTTGCTGATGGCTTCAATCTTGGCGGGATCAACTTTGATACCCTGGTCGCTTACAACATGACCCAAAAATTGTACTTCCTTCAATCAAAATTCACACTTGGACAATTTGGCGTAAAGTTGCTCTTGTCTTAAGAGTTCTAGCACTAATCGGAGGTGTTGCTCATGTTCTTCTTCGCTCTTAGAGTAGATGAGGATATCATCTATGAAGACGATAACAAACTTGTCCAAGTAAGGCTTGCAGACACGATTCATGAGGTCCATGAACACGGCAGGTGCATTTGTCAAACCGAATGTCATCACGAGAAACTCATAATGACCATAACGGGCCCTGAATGCAGTTTTCATCACGTCACTTTCCTTCACCCTCAGCTGGTGATATCCGGATCGCAAATCGATCTTTAAATAAATGCTCGATCCTTGTAGTTGATCAAAAAGATCGTCAATTCGTGGAAGAGGATACCGATTCTTGATAGTCAATTTGTTGAGTTCACGGTAGTCGATACACATACGGAAGGATCCATCCTTCTTCTTCACAAACAACACAGGTGCGCCCCAAGGCGAGAAGCTTGGTTGAATAAATCCTCGGTCTAACAGCTCTTGTAGTTGACTCTGTAATTCTTGCATCTCGGAAGGTGCGAGTCTATAAGGTGCGCGAGCTACAGGTGCAGCTCCTGGCACTAAGTCGATCTGAAATTCTACGGCTCATTGTGGCAGTAATCCAGGCAGTTCTTCCGGGAAGACATCGGAAAACTCATTCACGATTCGGACATCGTTCACATTCTTCACCTCGGTTTCGATGGTTTTCACATGCGCTAGGACAGCAAGGTGTCCTTTCTTCATTATCTTTTGCTCTTTTAAGCAACTAATGAGGTTTAGTTGCGAGGTACATCTTTCTCCATAAATGATTAGTGGCGCACCGTCTCCTTGGGGTATACAAAGAGCTTTGTCTCCACAAATAATCTCGGCTCTTATCTTAGTCAACCAATCCATGCCAACAATAACATCAAAACTTCCCAACTTAATGGGAATCAGGTCTATCTCATAATCTACACTGGCTATGTTGATAATAGCCCCTCGGCTAATTTGGTCCACTTTTTCAAGCTTACCGTTGGCTACCTCGACAAGCATACCTTCTTCTAAAGGAACTAATGACCAATCTAACTTATCGCAAAAATGTCTACATACATAGCTTCTATCGGCACCAGTATCAAAAAGGACGGAAGCTAAAAGATTGTTGATTTTGAATATACCTGTCACCAAGTCGGGGTTGTCGCGTGCGTCCCTTGCATTAACATTAAAAGCTCTAGCACGCGGTGGTCCGCCATCCTTTCGTTTGTTCGGGCACTCGTTTATGAAATGGCCCGTCTGCCAGCATTCGTAACACTTTTTTGGCCCGTTGGTGTTCGGCCTCCCTGTCATCGTGGTAGTCTTGCAGTCTCTACCGATGTGCCCGCTCTTCTTGCACTTCTCACAAACAGCATTACAATACCCGGTGTGGTGCTTGTAGCACCTCTTGCATTGTGGTAGCGTGCCCTTGTAGTTCGGGTTGGAGTTGTTGTTGTTGGGGTTTGGGTTGTTGTTGTTTTGCCTGAACCCTTCATGTCGCTTCGCCGGGTTTTGATCATAGTTTCTACCCCTGTTGTTATTGTTGTGGTTGTTGTCCCATTTCCTCTTCTCGCTACTACCAGTTTCAAACTTAGCCTTCTCCGGCTCGTCAAGGATGATTTGATTCAATAGAGTATGCACCATGCGCATTGCTTCGGGAACACTCGGTGGCTTGGATGAGGTAACATTACCCTTGATGGACTTAGGAAGTCCCGAGAAGTATTTCTCCAAGCGCTTAAATTCGGGGGTGACCATGGTCGGACACATAAAAGCCAACTCCAAAAACCTACGATTGTAACCATCAAAGTCATTCCCAACGGCCTTTAACTGCATAAATTCGATTTCCATCTTCTGGATTTCGGTTCTCGGACAATACTCATCAATCATTGCAGCCTTGAATTCCTCCCATGGCGTAGCATACGCGTCGTCAATGCCTTTCGCTTGAGCTAGCGTGTTCCACCACATTAGCGTGCCATCAGATAGCGTGTAAGATGCAAACTTGGTCTTGTTGTCCTCCGAACAGTTGCTAACTCGGAATACTGATTCAAGTTTCTCGAACCATCTGGTGAGACCAACTGGTCCCTCGGTGCCGCTGAAGTTATGCGGTTTGCAGCTCTGGAATTCCTTGTATGTACACCCATTTCGAATGGGTGGAATAACTGGTGGTGGTGGCGGTGGAGCTTGGAGATTTCTTTCTGCTAGGGCTGCAGCGACCCATTCGTTGATCATGACCTCAATCTGGGCAGCGGTAGGTGTGGATCTTCCGTTAGCCATGATATTCTAAACAAAAATTTTTACCCAAGTCAAAATCCAGCATTCGGTATAGTAATAATATAGTATATAGCAACCAACATGAAAACAGCACAACACATGTTGATTAAGTAACGCAACTAGATATAAGTACCACAAATCACCACATAGTAATGTAAATAGGACACTTGTGCAAAAAAAAGTAAACAACGCAAATTTCCATTAATAATAATAAGTTTCATACATCGCATAGGTTCGTACAATACATATGAAATACATGAAACTACAACTAGATTACATCATGAAATCTAAATACAAAGTCCTACGGTGAAGGCGGGTGAACTGCTCCTCGAGCCAACTGCTCCTCAAGCTCAGTGACTCGAGCTCGGAGGATCTCAACCTCCCTCATCAGTTCCTCGTTAGAGGGAGCTGGTAGGGCAGGCGGTGCTGGTGGGGTGGGTGGTGCGGGTGGTGCTGGTGGTGCCGGTGGTGCTGATGTAGATGGTCCGGCTCCAGATGTAGACGGTACGTCCCTAGATGTAAGTGGTCCGTATCTAAATCTAAGTGGTACGGTTTCAGGAATAGTCAATACGTAATGGGGAACCTTACGTATCTGTGGGTCGGCAGGGTATGGCACAACTCGTTTACGAGCAATAACCCTATGACGATGGCCAAATGCGTCAGTAAAAGCACGACCTCCATTCACCCCTGGAATGACGGTGCCGTCGAAACGGTACTGCTTCTTCAGCGGGATGGAGGGTGCCTGAATAGGTCTATCAGCAGGATCCTCATCATTGCTGGAGTCGTATGATGATGAAGAATCGGCGGATGATGAGTCATCCGAATCGTGTGGTGGTGACACTGGTGGCTGAGCTGGTAATCCGAAGCGTCCGAAGGCGGCCAACATCTGTCTGTGTCTGCCTGGCAGAATCACGACTAAACGTCCGTCGGGAGTGCGTCGGCAAGGCGTGCGCATGTGGTTACAAAATGGCCCTTCCCCGAACTCCGCGGGGATCTCAATACCACCAATGCGGGGCTGTGACCTCGAGGGTCCGGGATCAGACACTGGGACAGGTGCACTAGTACCAGCTCCGGAAGTAGAAGCGCCGGGATCACTAGTGGGTGTCGGGGCCGGTGTATCGACAGTAGCAGCAGCAGGTGTAGCAGTAGGTAGGGCGACGGGGTCTGAGTCTGTACTACCCGAAATGCCAGTAGGTGGAACATCCTACATCTGAACAAGGAAAAATTAATTTTCCATGTCAGTATGTCATAAAGCAAGCAATTAATAGGCCAACAGTTTAAATCATGTATAACAGTAACTAGCATGGCAATAACAGCAATTCGTATGAAAGTAGCATGCAATCAAAAGCAAGTAGCATCATGCAGTAGTGATATCATGTAATAGCATACGGCATATAGCAGAAAAAGTAAGCATTAGCATGTAGTAAGCTCAGCGGAAACAAGTAAACTAGCAAGTTGTAGATTAGTCCTATTAGTGAATCCTACTCGGGTCGGTCTTAGACTCACTAATGCAACCTAATTCCCCACAACCAATGCTCTGATACCAAATGTGACGCCCCGTACTAAATCATCATGTACGGACCATCAACAACAGGATCATTATAAGGTTAAGTACTATATGCGATTTCAAACGAGTTTGCATTCATTAATAAAAGTGACGTCATAACAAACGTCAAATGTTTTACAATCCAAAAGCATGCTTTGCTAAGTAGAAGCAATAAATAAGTGTACGTGACCCCAAAGGTCATTACATAACATAGTTTCAAAAGAAAATAAGTTTGAATGCAAGATAAGTAGTCATGCGATAACAACTCTAAGCAGCGGGTTCTACAGCACGACTAGTACACAGAGGAAGCAACCTCAAGCACCTGAGAAATACATGCTTAAAAATGTCAACACAAAGGTTGGTGAGCTATAGTTTAAGTATAACAGTAATGTAAGTAGGCCACGAGATTTCAGTGCTACAACAAGCGTTTCAAAGTATGTAAAAGTATATGCTTAACCGTGGGCACTTGGTAACTAACTTAACGTTTAAAATACCCCCTGAAAGTACACTTGGCGAGTGCGTATGTTTATGAAGTATTAAACACTCGTTGACTGCTAGCGCGACTAGCCCGAGTGGGGATGTCAAACCCTATGGATCCATATCTAAGATTCGCGTTCACGGTTCAAAAACCAATGATTAAACGTTACCGAGCTAAAGGGAATGTTTATGCCGTTGTATAACCCACACATATATAAGTTTAAGTACTCGTGCCTAGTATGTAAAACATAAAATCCGCATATATTCTCAGTTCCCAAAATAAGTTAAAGTAAAAAGGGAATGCTATAACTCACAATGATAATGTAGTCGTAAAGTCGGTTCGAAAAAGGTGTGCAAGTAATCGGTCCGAAGGTCCTCAACCTAAGGCAGATAGTACTAAGTCAGTAAATCGTCTTAATAGGTTTAAAAGTATGTAAATAAGGTCTTAAGGGTCATCATCATTCATCATTAAACAAAAGGCGTAAAGTAGGTTTCGTTTATGAAAGTAGTTTAAAACAAAGTCTGACTTCAGTCAGTCACCACGGCCTCTACCCTTACTGAATTAAGGTGAGACCAGTGGCCATGGCTCCGTCTATGAGTCTTTTAAGTGTGGTAAAATTTACAGAAGTGAACTCTTCTTGGTTTGACCGTGGCGACGGTCTAAGTGCGAGTAGGTCAGAAATTTCTGCACAACGTTAAAGGACATAGTAACGATCGGAGGGCCATAAATCCTAAACCGTAACTCGGATTAAGACGAGTGTTATATGAAAAGTTATCTACTCGAAAAGATCTATCTAAAAATCATGGTTAGAACAGCCCAGGTGTGCTGGTCTGTTACAGAAACAGCAGGTCAGTAGGTTTTGGACAGAAACAGTAAGTTTAAGTGAGTTCCGGTGGTCTTGGTGCTTGATGTTCATCATGGTTCTCATCCTTGATGCATATAGCTTCAAGTGTACAACTCATTGATGTATCTACATCCTCTTAACCAAGTCTTGACCATCATAACCCTAGTGCAAGTCTAAGGCATGAAGCACAACACACTTAAGAGTTGCATGTAGTTTGATGAACCAAAGTTACATCAAAGTCTTAGGTTTGACACTTATATGAACTATAAAAGAAATATTGAACTATAAACTTGAAAGTTAACTAACTAATCAAGATCATAAGTAGTAGAACATAGTTCTTAGTTTGATCTTGAAGATCCAAGACTCAAAAGTCTAGATCCAAAGTTATATTTAAAGAAAACTTATTTGTGTGTTCTTGAACTTTCAAAGTTAACTTAATTTGTTCAAGAGATATGAGATCAAGACTAACTTGTAGTACTTGACCATATAAACTAACTACATGAAATTAAAGTGCATAAAATGAAGAAGTAAACTTAAATAAACAAGAAAAGGTTCATGGTTGTTCATACTTTAAAGATTCAAACCAAAGTTTGATCTTTAGAAAGTAAAATTTAAAGTTTACTTCATGAGCTTCAAGTATGTCTTTAATCAACACATGGAACTTGCAACTTTTGAAACAATTGAAGTAGAATCATAAACTAGTGAGTTTATGTTCTTGTGTTCTTGAAAATACAAGATAATAGAAGAATTAAACTAAGAAGTTTGATCCTTGTAAGTATGTAAGTAAAGAAAGATAATAACTAGTAAGTAAGTAACAATAATCAAGTAACACCTACAACTAACAAAAGATTGTAACAATCAAAGAATCATGATGATTATGAGAGTCCTTGGTGACGGTTTTAGAAAGAAAGAAAAGGAAGAACAAGTTAAAGTTACTTACAAAAGGATAAGAGAAATGAGAGAAAAGTTTGGAAGTAAAATGAGAAGTATGTGTGTGTGAGTTTGAATGAGAGAAACTAGTGAATGTAAGTAATGAAAATTGAAAATCAAAAACCCCTTGTAAGAGTGCTAGGCCGACGGTTCAAGTGGGGGAAGGGAAGAGGAGATTACACACTAGTCACTTACATGTAAAGCTCATAAAAGGTGGTTAATGGATGGCCATGCATGGGGATAAGTTGCTAACTAGATTCTTAAAGCCTTAAACAAACTAGTTCCATCTTAACATGATACTTACAAGTTGTAAACATGGGCTAGTTAATCCATTAACATAAGTAGGGTGGGCTTACTCAAGTCCATTAACACTAACAAGGCCCAAGTTCAAGTATTTAACAAATAAACCCAATTAAAGCCCAAGTAATTAACTAATAACCTTAGTTAATTAAAATGATTAATAAAACTAATCATGAATGCAAATAATATCTAAAAATATTATTCGTGAAAGTTTCGGGTGTCACAAAGACGTTTCGGGCAATTAAAGTCAAGTACGTATAGTCATGGCAACATGTAAATGTAATAACATACATTCGTTTAATCACACGTATTAATAATAACAATTATTAATAAATAAACGTTGGAAAATCCAGGGTCGTTACATTTTTTGTCCATAACAGTCCATCAGTCATAAATATAAAGTGCGAGTGTTCTCGTCAAATTATCCTTATACCCGAAGTCAAATATTCCAACTAATTGGGGACTTAAACTGTAACAAGGTCTTAATACTTTGCTTAATAATTACACCAGGATATCGACTGCGTGTAATCCAAGGTTTTAATACTTTGTTATCAATTATGCCAAGTGTCCTTGTACATAATTTCACCCTTGTTTTAATAATTCCATAGACTATTAATCCATTCCCGTGTCCGGTTAAATGAACGATTATTCGTACATATAAATATCCCGCCCATCGTGTCCGATCGAGTGTATATGGTTATTTCTAGGTACTTCCAATTGTAAATCTTTATATTAAAATTAACAAACTATCATTTAGTTAAACAAATATAAAGCTCATTAATAGCCCATAGTCTAATTTTCACAAGTGTCGTTCTTTTGTCCAAACCCCAATTATGGTACAAAATCCAGTTACCCAATTTTAATATTTTTAGCCTAACATCATGATTACTTCGTCTTAAATAAGCATAATAATAACTTAAGTACGAGACATCAATGTAAAAAGGAGAACATAGCTTACATTGATTATTTATCGCGTAGTGTTACACGAACAGAGCTTCGACTTTAAAACCCGTAAAATAACCTTTACATAACCCAAACTAATCTAATATAAAACTACCCTATACTATAATATATATATATATATATATATATATATATATATATATATATATATATATATATATATATATTTATATTTATATTTATTTATTATTAGAGGAGTATTATTATTATTATGTGTTTAAACTCGGCCAGAATTCGTTGCATTAATAGGACCTGACTTCACTTTTCGGGCCATGCGATCGCATGGGATATGTGCCTTCTGGCCATGCGATCGCATGGTGTCTGGCACCAGCTCACCTTCATTTGTTTTTTAGTCTGCCGACACTATTTAATATAATATAAAATATATAAATAATTTATATAATTATTTAAATATTATATTATATTCTTGTGCATAGTAGACTTGTAATTTTTGGTCTGTTGCGTTGGGCGTTGATAGTTGGCTCAGGTCCCGGTTTCGGATTTTTGAACGTCCTTTCGTATAACTTAATATCTTGTACTTTGCGTTCCGCAACTTGTACTTTTGTCATTTTTAGACGTTTCTCATCAATAAATTGAACCACTTGGATTGTATCTTGTACATTTGAGCTTTTTGGTCATTTGCGTCTTCAAATCATCGTTTTCGCCTTTTGTTTTCGCACTTATTTAATATAAACGATTACAACTTAAAATAGGACAATTATAACTAAATAATTTACATATTGGGAGGATATTGCTACTAAATATATGTTCATTTGGAGCACTATCAAATATCTCCACACTTGAACGTTGCTTGTCCTCAAGCAATACAGAACTTGAAATTAAATCACACGAATCACTTCTTTATTCTTCACACTTTATACATTAGTGATTTTGATACGGCGGTATAAACAATGATAGTAACGATGTGATTTACTGTCCCACATGACTATAAAAATTTAGATCCTTAAGGAAATTGGATCTTTATGAAAACATTTGATCTTTTGAAAATTCATTCTAGCTTTTACCCTAGATAAGTTTTCCGGAATACCCCTTCACCGGTGTTTGCAAAATGTTTTTGTGGGTTTTGTGGGTTTCAGATTTGAAAATTTTAGCTCAAAACTTATGGTTTTGTGTCACCCACTTGCTAACCTTGTATTGGGAAAGCAACACGTCCAGTATACTTGTCCCGTATATTACCTTTCGGCAAACTACCGTCCGGTTGTAAAGGAAAGCGATGAACAAGAAACTGTTAAGGCAATGTCTAATGACATGCATTTGTTCATGGTCTAAAACGTGTCGGATGCAATTACTATCCTTTATAGGAGCAATAGTAAAGATCACCCTATAATTTTTTTCGGTCTGGCACAAGGTCCTGTCTTCGACCATGCTATGCAACCACCGTTCTTACGGTTGACACCCGAATTGGTTCAGGTGACCTAATGAATTCTAGGTTAATTCCTAGGATTTTACGTTCAATGGTAATGAACGCATTAAAAATGGGTTTTCAGAAAACAAATCGGTTTTAATTTGATCAAAATATTTTCTCGTTCAAGCTCGAGTTTAGATATCATCGAATTCCATGAGTTTGTAATTCTCAATCTTTAAGGTCAATCTCAAGGATTGAGTAATATCAGTCTTAAAAGCTGATTTTTAATCTTTAAGGAGATTATCCTTTCTGGGGGTCTGATTCATTAGTCTTATCAAGCTAATTTGCACGGCGCCCTCCCCATTTTACGAGACAGATCCTCTCATGGTTAGGATAAGTCTGACCACTTGGCGACCCTGTTTGATGCTGAGGTCCGTGGATTTCCTGCTGATTTTAGTGATGACTTTTCTAGATTTTTTGTCAACCTACAGCTGGTCTGGACGACAACTTCTTGACCTAAATTAAGAAGCGCGTGTCTTTTTCGGAAGACTTTACTTCCTTTTAATGATGGAATTGATTCATCGTGTAGATCCATCTATTCTTTCAAAAGTATTACAATAAATCGGGTAAAACAGTTAATTTAGTCCAAAACAGAAGCACCTGCAATAACTTTACAGAAACATATGATAGATAGTTTTTAATTGAATAACTTGGTACATTATCCCCACACTTGGCTTTTATCATGCGTCTTTTTATATTTAATAAATAAATTCAAGCGTATTAGTTGTTTCTCAATTTATGTCCTTTCCGAGGTAATAATAATTTCGGCATTAACACCTAGTTTTATCGTTCATAAATATGTATAAACATGATTTTGAATTCATTTATTTGAAAATTTTTAAAATTTTCACAATATTTAGAAAATAAGCCAAGTATAAACCCGAGAGAATTTATAACCCTTCCCCACACTTGAGATCATGCAATGCCCTCATTTGCATGAAATCAGACTCTAATTATAAGTTCATGAGGGTGATTAGTGTAGAAAAGTGATTGAAAATACCCAGTTTGTAATTTCATAGCTCGTCGAATGATAGATGGCGCGCCTCATCGTTCATTCCTTCTTGTTTTATCACACATGTTTTTCTTCAAAAACGCTTGCTTTTCTGAACTGTTTGCTAATATTTGAAAATGCGTCTTTTACCCTAACTTATTATGCATGTTTATTAACGAGTTATGCACTAACCCGAACCCCGAATTTAACGTTAAGTGGGGTTAGACTTCCCCATACTTAGCTGACGACATGTGAAGTCGGTAGAATAAGTTCCACGAATTAAAATAGTGAGCCAGTTATTTACATATCGGGTGGTATAAAATATATCAATGGGTTTAAAGTTTAGACCCACCCGATCGTCACTACTTAATTCTTTTTTAAGTGTAGCTTTTAGTAAATGGATATGTCTCTTTTCTGGTTCTTGGTCAAATGGATCGATATACACCGACATACATATTTCTATAGGGTGGACAATTCCTAACATATCCTTTCGTTTATTCTCGAGATTAAAGTTTTCACCTCTATTACCCAATTGGGTGAAATTCAAGGTGTCAATATCTATTACAGCTCGTAGTTCATCTTCGGTAGATGACTCGTCTATTGAGAATATTGGGTTGGAAGGTTGTGGAATGGTGAATTTCGGGATCGAAGCAAATTCTTCTTCATTAATGGTACTTATCGGTCCCACCATTTTGGTCTCGGGGGTAGAATTTTCAACGTTATCGTTTTTTCAAGAGTACCAATTTGTCATCCTTACTTCTTATTCTTCATCCATTGATGGATCGTTGATTTCGTCGGTAGAGGCTAATGTGTCGATATGTTGTGAAATTGGTAAAGCTGAATAAAAAGTATCATCAGGATAGTTGGTGATTTCGGAGCTCTCGAATTCATCAAAATTTGATGATATGAGATTTTCTTGCACAATACTCCTCATATTAACAGGTGTGTAATCTGATAGAGTTTCAGCTTGCCTATTTACAAACTCTTTCATTTATTCATTTTGAGCATCGAGTTCTTCGAGTTTGATTTTCATATAATCTAAAGAATTTTCAGACACATAATTCTCCTCGTCTTCTGGTTGTTGAGTTTGGATATATTCTTGGGAATAATCTCAATTTGAATTGTATTCTTCATAATCGTTCCATTCAGGTTCCGTGGGTGCGTAATTTTTCATAGGAACGTAATAATAACATTCCCATGTTGAGTGATAATCTCCACAGATTTCACAACCAGTTATTGTTTCGTCATTCGTGATCCAAGATTGACCGAACGAATTGTCATTAACACTCGTTTGAGAGTATTGATTAAATTGATTTCGGATGTCATAAAGAGTTTCCAAGATATTTTCGAGGTTTTCCATATTACACTTATTACCAAACTTTAATTATCCTATTAGTTATAAATATAAAAATTATATAAGTTATCAAATTAATAGACTTTTCCGGTTTTTCCCACGTTTCGAATAGCCAATAGATGCAGCAGGGAGCCAGAACCCTTTAAATCGGAAGCTCACAACTCAGCCACTAACAAATCCAACTATTACTACGAAGCAGAAAATTTTGATGTCTATCAATTCAACCACTTAAAATAATTTTTCGTTGAAATTTAAAGAAATTTTAGAGAAGAAATAGAAAAATTCTATGTCCTAAAAACTAGAGTGTCGAGAAATAAGAAAGAAAAAGAGCGCGTCGAAAAACGTCGAAAAATAAAAATAAGAAAGTAGCGCGTCGAAACTTAAAAAGGAACTAAAAACTAAAAATTAAAAGTTGCGTCTAAAAATATAAAAGCTTAAAAGAAATACTATATCCCAAAATGGCAATAATTTAAAAAGGTACTAAAAAACGGCGTCGCAAAACTCTAAAGCACCTAAATCTTAGTCTAAAGAAAAAGCACTTAAGGGATTTTACGGCACAGCCTAAAAATCTAAAAATAAAAATAACTATGGCAAAAATTAAGTTTAAAACTAAGTACGAGCGATAAAATACAAATATTACTCTTAAAACAAATAAAAAGATAAAAATATAAAAATAATCTTAAAGTTGTAAAAAGTACAATTTTTATAAAAATATTATTTTTATATTATTTATTTTATAAAAGTATTAATTTTATAATTTATTAAAACTAAATAAACTAAATATACAAATTAATTAATATCTAAAATTAATTAATATAATAACTAACCCTAATTAGGGTTTAATATTAATAATAATTAATAATAATCCGTAATTAATGCTGTCGGCAGGTTCAGTAGGGCGTGTCAGGTCAGGCCATGCGATCGCATGGTTTTACAACACCCGGCTCATGCGATCGCATTGGCCTGGGTTCCAGTTTTTTTTTTTTAAAGGAATTTTATATTGTTTTTCTAAAAAATAATATACAAATATATTTATACAAATATATTTTAAAAATATAGCGTTTCGCCGGTTCCCCGGCAGCGGCGCCAAAAACTTGATGTGCGTAGAGGTGTATACGAAATAGTTATATATTTATAAGAAAATACTATTAAATACGATACAATTTTACACAAGATATTTATTATTTATTTATAGAATGAATATACCTAAACCTTGCTACAATACTTATAGGCAGTGTACCTAATCGTAGAGTGGTATAGTTTTTAGTAAGTCCGGTTCGTTTCACAGGGAGACGACTTATTTTACACTATATTTTTAAACAATTATATTTGTACAAAATATATTATATATAGTAATAATATATAAAAGGGGGTTTACCGTTTAATGACCGGTTTGTCGATTTTAAAACTTTAGTCGCAGTTAAAACCTAATGTAAAATATTAAATAAATAAAAGACTTAATTTAAAGCGTAAAATAAATAACGATAATGAAATTGCGATAAATAAAAGTGCGAGAAAATAAACTTGCGATAATTGAAAAGTACGATAATTAAAAGTGCAATTAAATACAATGACAATAAATAAAAGTGCGATAATTAGAAGTGCAATTAAATATGAAAATAAAGGAATTATGCTTATTTATACTTCCATAATCATGATGTTTGACGTGTTGATTTTAGTTTATTCCCATGGATTAATTGTCCTTTGTCCTGGATTATTCAATATATCCGTCTGGTTTTTTGTCCATAACAGTCCATCAGTCATAAATATAAAGTGCGAGTGTCCTCGTCAAATTATCCTTATACCCGAAGTCAAATATTCCAACTAATTGTGGACTTAAACTGTAACAAGGTCTTAATACTTTGTTTAATAATTACACCAGGATATCGACTGCGTGTAATCCAAGGTTTTAATACTTTGTTATCAATTATGCCAAGTGTCCTTGTACATAATTTCACCCTTGTTTTAATAATTCCATAGACTATTAATCCATTTCCGTGTCCGGTTAAATGAACGATTATTCGTACATATAAATATCCCGCCCATCGTATCCGATCGAGTGTATATGGTTATTTCTAGGTACTTCCAATTGTAAATCTTTATATTAAAATTAATAAACTATCATTTAGTTAAACAAATATAAAGCCCATTAATAGCCCATAGTCTAATTTCCACAAGTGTCATTCTTTTGTCCAAACCCCAATTATGGTACAAAATTCAATTACCCAATTTTAATATTTTTAGCCCAACATCATGATTATTTCGTCTTAAATAAGCATAATAATAACTTAAGTACGAGACATCAATTTAAAAAGGAGAACATAGCTTACATTGATTATTTATCGCGTAGTGTTACACGGACAGAGCTTCGACTTTAAAACCCGTAAAATAACCTTTACATAACCCAAACTAATCTAATATAAAACTACCCTATACTATAATATATATATATATATATATATTTATTATTATTATTAGAGGAGTATTATTATTATTATGTGTTTAAACTCGGCCAGAATTCATTGCATTTATAGGACCTGACTTCACTTTTCGGGCCATGCGATCGCATGGGATATGTGCCTTCTGGCCATGCGATCGCATGGTGTCTGGCACCAGCTCACCTTCATTTGTTTTTTAGTCTGCCGACACTATTTAATATAATATAAAATATATAAATAATTTATATAATTATTTAAATATTATATTATATTCTTGTGCATAGTAGACTTGTAATTTTTGGTCCGTTGCGTCGGGCGTTGATAGTTGGCTCAGGTCCCGGTTTCGGATTTTTGAACGTCCTTTCGTATAACTTAATATCTTGTACTTTGCGTTCCGCAACTTGTACTTTTGTCATTTTTAGACGTTTCTCATCAATAAATTGAACCACTTGGATTGTATCTTGTACATTTGAGCTTTTTGGTCATTTGCGTCTTCAAATCGTCGTTTTCGCCTTTTGTTTTCGCACTTATTTAATATAAACGATTACAACTTAAAATAGGACAATTACAACTAAATAATTTACATATTGGGAGGATATTGCTACTAAATATATGTTCATTTGGAGCACTATCAGTTGCGTGCTTATGCAACGAAACAAGGTTATTGCTTATGGATCGCGTCAGTTAAAGATTCACGAGCAGAACTACACTACGCACGACCTTGAGTTAGGAGCTGTTGTCTTTGCACTTAAAATGTGGAGACACTACCTGTTTGGAACCAAGTTCACTATCTTCACTGACCATAAGAGTTTACAGCACATATTCGATCAGAAACAACTCAACATGCGACAACGACGTTGGATGGAACAACTTAACGATTATAACTGCGAACTTCAATACCATCCGGGCAAGGCGAATGTTGTGGCGGATGCCTTAAGCAGAAAGGAGTGAGAGAAACCTCTTAGGGTTAAAGCACTTAACATAGTTGTTCGTACAAATCTCACATCACAAATCCGCGAAGCACAACAAAAAGCCATGAAACAAGAAAATGTCGATGTTGAATTTCTCAGAGGAATGGATAAGAAATTTGACATCAAAGAGGACGGAACACGGTACTTTGCTAACCGAATTTGGGTACCAAAGTTTGGTGGATTGAGAGAACTAGTGTTGGAGGAAGCACACAAGTCGAGATACTCAATCCATCCGGGATCAGATAAGATGTACCAAGATTTGAAGGCATTTTATTGGTGGCCAAATTTGAAAGCTGACATTGCTGCCTATGTCGGGAAGTGCTTGACTTGCGCTAAAGTCAAAGCTGAACATCAGAAGCCATCAGGATTATTAACTCAACCAGAGATTCCCCAGTGTAAGTGGGAAGGTATTTCCATAGACTTCATTACGAAACTACCAAGAACGGCGGGAGGTCACGATACTATCTGGGTTATCATGGATCGTCTCACTAAGTCTGCACACTTCTTACCGATAAGAGAAACTGATAAAATGGAGAAGTTGGCTCAGATCTACATTAAGGAAGTCGTCTCTAGGCATGGAGTGCCTATATCAATTATATCCGTTCGCGACAGCAGATTTACTTCCAGGTTTTGGCAGTCATTACAGAAAGCAATGGGGACTCGTTTAGATATGAGTACAGCATATCACCCCCAGACAGATGGCCAGAGCGAATGAACTATTCAGACTTTTGAGGACATGTTGCGAGCATGTGTCATTGATTTCGGAAACGGATGGGATAAGTATTTACCACTAGTTGAGTTCTCATACAATAACAGCTACGATGCGAGCATTAAAGCTGCACCTTTCGAAGCATTGTACGGAAGGAAGTGTAGATCTCTCGTTTGTTGGAGCGAATTGGGAGATAGTCAGTTGACAGGCCCTGAGATTATTCAGGAGACAACTGAGAAAGTTCTACAGATTCAGGAACGATTGAGAACGGCTCGAAGTCGTCAAAAGAGTTATGTCGATGTTAGACGGAAGGACATAGAATTCCAAGTTGGTGATATAGTTATGCTTAAAGTATCACCTTGGAAGGGTGTTGTACAATTTGGGAAACGAGGTAAACTGAGTCCTAGATATGTTGGACCATTCGAGATAACTGAAAGAGTTGGACCGGTAGCTTACAGATTGGAGCTGCCTCAAGCACTCAACGGTATACAGGACGTTTTTCATTTATCCAATCTAAAGAAGTGCATCGCAGATGAGAATTTGATTATTCCTTTTAGAGGAACTGCGTATCGACGACAAACTTCATTTCATTAAGGAACCTGTCGAAATTTTGGGCCGTGAGGTCAAACAGTTGAAACAAAGCAGAATTCCTATCGTTAAAGTTCAGTGAAACGCGAGAAGAGGACCAGAGTTCACGAAGGAGCGTGAAGACCAGATGAGGCTGAAGTATCCGCAACTGTTTTCCGAGGAAACTACTTCAGCGAACGTTCACTAAAATTTCGGGACGAAATTTTCAATAACAGGTGGGTAATGTAACAACCCTGCTTTTTCCGTTACTTCCGTTAACCTTCCGTTAGTTATTTAACGGCGATTATTTGACTTTTATGTGTTCATGTGTAATAAATGCATACTTGATCTTTGGAGGGTTACAATAATTAATATGGGTTGATATTAATTCAAATAAATATTTCGGATAATGAAATACGATAAAAACGATACGATTTTGATAACTGCTTTTTGAACAACAAAACGCTCGGGTTTATTTTAATAATTAATTTATTAATTATTAACTTTTTTTAAAAATATTTAATTTATTGGGATTTTAATAAATTAAACGATTGGTTGCGTTTAACGATCGGTTTAGCGTTCCGGGCCTTTGGTACGACTAAACGACACTTAAAATGGACCACGAATACGCGCTTTTGCAAAACGAGAGCCCGGGAACACTCCCATTGGGCCAATCGGCCGACCACCCCACTCCCCTCCCCTTTATTTGCTTTGTTGGGCTTTTACTTGGTTAATAGTGTCATTAAGCCTAAGTATAAATTAACTAGTAAACCTAATGCTACCCTAATTCCCCACTTTACAATTTCAGTCGACTTTTCTTCCCTCCTTATTTCTCCCAATCGACGACACACACACACATACAATCCACCATCAATTTTTAATTTTTAGATTAAACATTGAACACGAAAGTTGCAATTCTCGATCTCCTCTACGCGTTGGTGTATTTAATTTGTTGATCAAAGGTATATTTACATGAACCCTAATTCTTAAAAATATGATTTTATGAGAGTTTCATATTTATGTTGTCAATTGCTCAAGTCTATACGCGTACGTGTTAATTGTTATCGTTATTTTGATAGTTTGATGCGCTAGGGTTTAAAAAAAATTTGTTTTTGCTTGGTCAGAAAAATTAAGTTTCTCAAATGTTAATTATTATGTTATAATCAGATTCCTTGCAAAAAACAATTGAGTTTAGGCTTTGGATTCGCTTTATTTCGTTTCCGTATGATTAAGTTATGTCAATTTGAATTATCGTTGTGTTTTTGTTGCTTGATCAGAAATTTGGAATTGTTAGACAATGAATTGGCATGTGAAACTTATACCACTGGAAATATAATTTAAAAACACTCAATTTAGACTAGGATATCATGTCGTTTGCTTATGTATAACCCGAGATATGCTTGAATTAGTGTAAAAGTAGTTTTATACAGCACTTGCATGAAAATAACCTTGTATGATAAAATGTGTTAACTTCTGTTATTAAATCTTTACATATTTGAAAATTAGACAGAAATTAATTCATTTTTTATGTGAATATCATAGGCTAATTGTATCTAGATCTTCGGATAATCGCGTGCGAATGTGACTAGCTAAATGAGAATCGAATCTGAAAATTGTTCACGGTTTTGTACTATGTGGATTGTGTGTATTGCATGAGCATGTATTCTTCTGGAAAATGAAACTTAACATGATATGTGACTTATTGTTAGTTTATGTCAATCTCTGAAACCTTATGTATTGGGCACAATAGAGCCATACTTTATGTGAATTCTGATTTGAGCTGAAAACTGAATGTTCAACTTGCACGAATAAACTGTACAACTTAGCTAAAAAAAAGTTGCTATATTTTTGATATGTGTTAATTTGATTTGTCTTTGAACTATGGCCACTGTTCTTGTATCAATTGCATGTTCCTAACTCCGGTTATAGCCAAAATGAAATCAGTGCGCGGTCAGAAACTGACTTGGCAAACCCCAAATGTATCCCTTCTGATTCCTGACTTTTAATTGTCGTATGAGTCCCTGGCTGGACTTTTTAGAATTGATTTTAAGTATATTTATGATCTGGAGTTTGTCATGTTTACTTGAATTTTGTACTATGAGATAATATGCTAAGTATGCTACGTGTTCATGAACTTTGTGCATAACGATAAACTGAAATTGTGAAATGATCATTCATGACCTAAAACGTATTGTTTGACTTAGGTTTGACATGTTGACCAATATTTGACATGAATCTAATGATGTTGACTTTAGTTGACCACATTGACCAAGTTTGACTTTCGGTTTGACTTCGGTTGACTTTGTTTGACCTGCATGATATAGTTGACTTTTACTTTGAAACGCGTCGAGTCGAGCAATAAGACAACGTACAATATGAAACCAAACTTATTTAAAATACATATATTGACCAACCTAAATACGTATACTTAGGTTGCATTACTCGACTATAAACCGTACAAGTTAATTGTCCACTTTTCAATCCGAGCTTTATTCAAAGGTGAGTCTACAGTCCCGCTTTTTACATGTTTTCAGGGATGAGAATACACGCTGTTATACTTACATTTTCAAATGCTTTTGTATTGACATGAGTACTATATATGCATATTGAGTTTGTTCAAAAAGCCTCTAGCTTGAATACTTTTAATACCATCGGTGTAAGCACAATTTAGATGGACAGATCCGTTAGGTTGATAACCTCACCCACTATAAAAACTGTGATGCATTTATTTTGAACATTAAATACATTTGAACAAGTGTATAACATTTT
This sequence comes from Rutidosis leptorrhynchoides, assembly GCF_046630445.1. Lineage (NCBI taxonomy): Eukaryota > Viridiplantae > Streptophyta > Magnoliopsida > Asterales > Asteraceae > Rutidosis > Rutidosis leptorrhynchoides. The sequence continues at coordinate 198,683,608 of NC_092335.1, forward strand.
AGGAGGTAAAGGCGGGTATAGTGGCTTATATACTGGGTCATTGCTAGTATTCAGGTGTTCATATTATGCAAACGTTTTACGACTTTGTGTTGTACTTGTAAAATCTCGTGGTCAAGGAAATTAAACCATTTTTCTGATAACTGTTTTTCAGATACTATACAACGTTGTTTAAAATTGTGGTTTACGAATAAATGAGATAAAATTTGACATGATAGTGTTAACAAGCTTTTGAAATGGGACACGGTGTTGTCTACAAAATTTAACATTAAACCTTGGTGGTCTTCCACTAATAAACATTTTTGGAATATTATTTCTTAAACATACTATATTGTTTACCTTAAACCTGTAGATTCACTCAACATTGTTTTTGATCCGTTTTGCGTGTCTTATTCTCAGGTATTAATTGCTTCCGCTGTAAATTATTGCCGTTACGTAGAAGTTAAGCCAAGAACTGGGATGAGAGTTAACGTTCCGTTAAAGGGATTTTGACGGGGTGTTACATATTTATCCTATCAACGCCTATTTGTTCCTCATGCTTCGGTGACCCTAAGTTCATGATTCCCAAATCAAGTCGTCCTACTTTTGTAAACATGTAAACTTAACATACAAGTGGTGATAGTGCTCCAAATGAACATATATTTAGTATCAATATCCCTCCGATATGTAAAGATTTCAGTTGCAATTGTTCCATTTTCATGTAATATTCATTTATATTAAATAAGTGCGAAGACAAAAGGCGAAAACAACGAATTGAAGACGCAAAGGTCCAAAAAGCTCAAAAGTACAAGATACAATTAAAAAGGTTCAATTTATTGATAAGGAACGTCTAAAAATGACAAGAATACAAGTTACGAAACGCAAAGTACAAAATATCTCAGCGTACGCAAGGACGTTCGAAAATCCGGAACCGGTACATGAACCAACTCTCAACGCTCGACGCAACGGAAAAAAAATTACGAGTCTACTATGTATATAAATATAATATAATATATAAATAATTATAAAAATTATTTATATATTATATATATTTAAATAAAAACCGTCGGCAGCCTTGGATCTTGAACTTGTGGGCTGGTTTTGGAACCTCCGCGAGTTGCGGAGCTGGAAGGCCAAAATGGCCGCGACTCGCGGAGCAGTGAATTTCAGTTCTGGCTATAAAAGCTCTCGAGTTCTGCATGTAAAATATATAAAAAAAATAACATAATAATAATAATACTCCATAAGATAATAAATAAATAAATATATATATATAGTATAGATTAGTGTTATATTAGATTAGTTTGGGTTATGTAAAAGTTATTTTTACGGGTTTTTAAAGTCGAAGCTCTGTCCGTGTAACACTACGCGATAAATAATCAATGTAAGCTATGTTCTCCTTTTTAAATTAATGTCTCGTACTTAAGTTATTATTATGCTTATTTAAAACGAAGTAATCATGATGTTGGGCTAATTACTAAAATTGGGCAATTGGGCTTTGTACCATAATTGGGGTTTGGACAAAAGAACGACACTTGTGGAAATTAGACTATGGGCTATTAATGGGCTTTATATTTGTTTAACTAAATGATAGTTTGTTAATGTTAATATAAAGATCTACAATTGGGCGTCCCTATAAATTACCATATACACTCAATCGGACACGATGGGCGGGGTATTTATATGTACGAATAATCGTTCATTTAACCGGACACGGGAATGGATTAATAGCCACTAGAATAATTAAAACAGGGGTGAAATTACATTCAAGGGTAATTGGTGTAATTGTTAACAAAGTAGTAAAACCTTGGTTTACACGCAGTCGATAACCTGGTGTATTCATTAAACAAAGTATTAAAACCTTGTTACAATTCGAATCCCCAATTAGTTGGAATATTTAACTTCGGGTATAATAATAATTTGACGAGGACACTCGCACTTTAAATTTATGACCGATGGACTGTTATGGACAAAAAACCAGACGGACATATTAAATAATCCAGGACAAAGGACAATTAACCCATGGGCATAAAACTAAAATCAACACGTCAAACATCATGGTTACGGAAGTTTAAATAAGCATAATATATTTTATTTCATATTTCCTCGTACTTTTATTTATTGTCATTTTAATTATGGTTATTTATTTTATTGTTATTTAAATATCATCATTTACTATACGCTTCGCTTAAAATATAAATCGACAAACCGGTCATTAAACGGTAAACCCCCTTTTATATATTGTTATATATAATTATATATATTTTGTACAAATATAGTTGTTTAAAAATATAGTGTGCAATAAGCCCGCTCCCTGTGGAACGAACCGGACTTACTAAAAACTATACTACTCTACGATTAGGTACACTGCCTATAGTGTTGTAGCAAGGTTTAGGTATATCCCATTTGTAAATAAATAATTAAAACTTGTGTAATTTGTAACGTATTTCGTAGTAAAATATAGTACTATCACGTACCCCCACGCTACATCATCAAGTTTTTGGCGCCGCTGCCGGGGACTCGGCAAAACTCTATATTTTTAATTCATTTTTGTATAAATATATATTATTTTTAGAAAAACAATATAAAATCCTAAAAAAAAAAAAAAAAAAAAAAAAACGCGTCAAATTTTAAACTGTACCTGAGTTGAAAATTGGAACCCCGCGACTCGCGGAGTTTGAAGCCTCGAATACCGCGACTCGCGGAGCCACCCTGACACCGACAGAAACCCTAATCAGCATTTATTACGGGTAATTTATTATTTATTATTATTATTAACCCTATTTACTTATTATTATTATAATTAGTTTTAAGTTTTTAATTTAATTTGTATTTTAAATATTAATTAGTATTATTAAATATATATATATAAATTAATACTTTTATAAAATAAATAATATAAAAATAATATTTTTATAAAAATAAATAATTTTTATAACTTCAAATTTATTTTTATATTTTGTATCTTTTCATTTGTTTTAGCGTAATATTTGTATATTTTTCGTTCGTAGCTAGTTTTAAGACATAGTTTTTGCCGTAGCTTATTTTTATTTTCTAGATTTTTAGGCTTTGCCTTAAAATCCCTTAAGTGCTTTTTCTTTAGACTAAGATTTAGGTGCTTTAGAATTTTGCGACGATTTTAAAATTTTAGTGCCTTTTAAGTCATGACTCGCTACTTTCTTATTTTTTTTGACGTTTTTCGACGCGCATTCTTTTTCTTTCTTATTTCTCGACGCTTTAGTTTTTAGGACTTAGAAATCTTCTCTATTTCTTATCTAATATCTCAAACAGAAAGAAAAATTATTTAAGTGGTTAAATTAATGGACGTTGACAATTTTCTGCTTCGTAGTAATAGTTGGATTTGTTAGTGGCTGAGTTGTGAGCTTCCGATTTAAAGGGTTCTGGCTCCCTGCTGCATCTTTTGGCTATTCGAAACGTGGGCAAAAGCAGAAAAGTCTATTAATTGGACAACTTATATAAGTTTTTCTATTTTTATAACTAATAGGATAATTAGTAAATGCACCACATTGTAGCTAAAATTTAGCCATCGCAATAAAATGGAAAATTTTGAAAACAGGGCCTTGGAAACTCTTTTTGAACTCCAAAATCAATTAAATCAATACCCTCAAACGAGTGTTGATAATAATTCATTCGGTCAATCTTGGATCGCGAACGACGAAACAATAACTGGTTGTGAAATCTGTGGAGATTATCACTCAACATGGGAATGTTACTATTACGTTCCTATGGAAAATTACGCACCCACGGAACCTGAATGGAACGATTACGAAGAACACAATTCAAATTGGGATTATTCCCAAGAATATATCCAAACTCAACAACCAGAAGACGAGGAAAATTATGTGCCTGAAAATTCTTTAGACAATATGAAAATCAAACTCGAAGAACTCAATGCTCAAAATGAACAAATGAGAGAGTTTGTAAACCGGCAAGCTGAAACTCTATCAGACTACATACCTGTTAATCTGAGGAGTATTGTGCAAGAAAATCTCATATCATCGAATTTTGATGAATTCGAGAGCTCCGAAATCACCAACTACCCCGATGATACTTTTTATTCAGTCTTACCAAATTCACAACATATCGACACATTAGCCTCTACCGACAAAATCATCAATCCATCAATGAATGATGAAGAAGAAATAAGGGTGACAAATTGGTACTCTTGGGAAAACGATAACGTTGAAAATTTTAACCCCGAGACCAAACCGAACTTCACCATTCCACAACCTTCAAACCCAATATTCTCTATAGAAGAGTCATCTACCGAAGATGAACTACGAGCTGTAATAGATAATGACACCTCAGATTTCACCCAATTGGGTAATAAAGGTGAAAACTTTGATCCCGAGAATAACCGGAAGGAAATATTAGGAATTGTCCACCCTATAGAAATATGTATGTCGGTATATATCGATCCATTTGACCAAGAACCAGAAAAGAGACATATCCATTTACTAAAAGCTACACTTAAAAAGGAATTAAGTAGTGACGATCGGGTGAGTCTAAACTTTAAACCCATTGATATATTATACACCACCCGAGATATAAATAATTGGCTCACTATTCTAATTCGTGGAACTTATTCTACCGACTTCACATGTCGTCAGCTAAGTGTGGGGAAGTCTAACCCCACTTAACTTTAAATTAGGGGTTCGGGTTAGTGCATAACTCGTTAACAAAAATACATGATAAGTTAGGGTAAAAGACGCATTTTCAAAATTAGCAAACAGTTCAGAAGAGCAACCGTTTTTGAAGAAAAATATGTGTGATAAAACAACATTAAGGAATGAACGATGAGGCGCGCCATCTATCATTCGAAGAGCTTTGTAAGTACAAACTAGGTTTCTTAATCACTTTTCTACACTTATAACCCTCATGAATTTATAATTATAGTCTGATTTCATGCAAATGAGGGCATTGCATGATCTCAAGTGTGGGGAAGGGTTATAAATTCTCTCGGGTTTGCACTTGGTTTATTTGCCAAATTTTGTGAAAATTTAAAAAATTTTCAATTAAATGAAGTCAAAATTATGTTTATACATATTTATGAACGGTGAAAACTAGGTGTTAATACCGAAATTATCGTTACCTCGGAAAGGACATAAATTGAGAAACACCCTAAAACGATTGAATTCATTTAAAATGGAATAAAGGAGAATAAAAAGGCAAAGAAAGAAACTAAGTGTGGGGAGAATGTGCCAAGTTATTCAATTAAAAACTATATATCACATGTTTCTGTAAAGTTATTGCAGGTGCTTTTATTTTGGACTAAATTAACTATTTTACCCGATTTACTGTAATATATTTGAAAGAAAAGATGGATCTACACGATGAATCAATTCCATCATTTAAAGGAAGTAAAGTCTTCCGAAAAAGACACGCGCTTCTTGATTTAGGTCAGGAAGTTGTCGTCCAGACCAGCTGTAGGTTGACGAAAAATCTAGAAAAGTCATCTCTAAAATCAGCAGGAAATCCACGGACCTCAGCATCAAACAGGGTCGCCATGTGGTCAGATTTATCCTAACCATGAGAGGATCTGTCTCGTAAAATGGGGAGGGCGCCGTGCAAATTAGCTTGATAAGACTAATGAATCAGACCCCCAGAAAGGATAATCTCCTCAAAGATTAAAAATCAGCTTTTAAGACTGATATTACTCAATCCTTGAGATTGACCTTAAAGATTGAGAATTTAAACTCATGGAATTCAATGATATCTAAACTCGAGCTTGAAACGAGAAAATATTTTGATCAAAATTACAAACCGATTTGTTTTCTGAAAACCCATTTTTAATGCGTTCATTACCATTGAACGTAAAATCCTAGGAATTCACCTGGAATTCATTAGGTCACCTGAACCAAATCGGGTGTCAACCGTAAGAACGGTGGTTGCATATTGGTCGAAGACAGGACCTTTTGCCAAGACCGAAAAACTATAGGGTGATCTTTACTATTGCTCCTACAAAGGATAGTATTGCATCCGACACGTTAAAGACCATAATCAAAAGCATGTCATGGGACATTGCCTTAACAGTTGCTTGTTCATCGCTTTCCTTTACAACCGGACGGTAGTTTACCGAAAGGTAATATACGGGACAAGTAAACTGGACGTGTTGCTTTCCTAATACAACGTTAGCAAGTGGGTGACACAAAACCATAAGTTTTGAGCTAAAATTTTCAAATCTGAAACCCACCAACCCACAAAAATATTTTGTAAACACCGGTGAAGGGTTATTCCGGAAAACCTGTCTAGGGTAAAATCTAGCATGAATTTTCAAAAGATCAAATGTTTTTATAAAGATCCAATTTCCTAACGGATCTAAATTTTCATAGTTATGTGGGACTGTAAACCACAAATGCTACTATCATTGTTTATACCGCCGTATCAAAATCACTGATGTACAAAGTGTGAAGAATAAAGAAGTGATTCTAGTGTGTTTTATTTCAAGACTGTATTGCTTGAGGACAAGCAACGTTCAAGTGTGGGGATATTTGATAGTGCTCCAAATGAACATATATTTAGTATCAATATCCCTCCGATATGTAAAGATTTCAGTTGCAATTGTTCCATTTTCATGTAATATTCATTTATATTAAATAAGTGCGAAGACAAAAGGCGAAAACAACGAATTGAAGACGCAAAGGTCCAAAAAGCTCAAAAGTACAAGATACAATTAAAAAGGTTCAATTTATTGATAAGGAACGTCTAAAAATGACAAGAGTACAAGTTACGAAACGCAAAGTACAAAATATCTCAGCGTACGCAAGGACGTTCGAAAATCCGGAACCGGTACATGAACCAACTCTCAACGCTCGACGCAACGGAAAAAAAATTACGAGTCTACTATGTATATAAATATAATATAATATATAAATAATTATAAAAATTATTTATATATTATATATATTTAAATAAAAACCGTCGGCAGCCTTGGATCTTGAACTTGTGGGCTGGTTTTGGAACCTCCGCGAGTTGCGGAGCTGGAAGGCCAAAATGGCCGCGACTCGCGGAGCAGTGAATTTCAGTTCTGGCTATAAAAGCTCTCGAGTTCTGCATGTAAAATATATAAAAAAAAATAACATAATAATAATAATACTCCATAAGATAATAAATAAATAAATATATATATATAGTATAGATTAGTGTTATATTAGATTAGTTTGGGTTATGTAAAAGTTATTTTTACGGGTTTTTAAAGTCGAAGCTCTGTCCGTGTAACACTACGCGATAAATAATCAATGTAAGCTATGTTCTCCTTTTTAAATTAATGTCTCGTACTTAAGTTATTATTATGCTTATTTAAAACGAAGTAATCATGATGTTGGGCTAATTACTAAAATTGGGCAATTGGGCTTTGTACCATAATTGGGGTTTGGACAAAAGAACGACACTTGTGGAAATTAGACTATGGGCTATTAATGGGCTTTATATTTGTTTAACTAAATGATAGTTTGTTAATGTTAATATAAAGATCTACAATTGGGCGTCCCTATAAATTACCATATACACTCAATCGGACACGATGGGCGGGGTATTTATATGTACGAATAATCGTTCATTTAACCGGACACGGGAATGGATTAATAGCCACTAGAATAATTAAAACAGGGGTGAAATTACATTCAAGGGTAATTGGTGTAATTGTTAACAAAGTAGTAAAACCTTGGTTTACACGCAGTCGATAACCTGGTGTATTCATTAAACAAAGTATTAAAACCTTGTTACAATTCGAATCCCCAATTAGTTGGAATATTTAACTTCGGGTATAATAATAATTTGACGAGGACACTCGCACTTTAAATTTATGACCGATGGACTGTTATGGACAAAAAACCAGACGGACATATTAAATAATCCAGGACAAAGGACAATTAACCCATGGGCATAAAACTAAAATCAACACGTCAAACATCATGGTTACGGAAGTTTAAATAAGCATAATATATTTTATTTCATATTTCCTCGTACTTTTATTTATTGTCATTTTAATTATGGTTATTTATTTTATTGTTATTTAAATATCATCATTTACTATACGCTTCGCTTAAAATATAAATCGACAAACCGGTCATTAAACGGTAAACCCCCTTTTATATATTGTTATATATAATTATATATATTTTGTACAAATATAGTTGTTTAAAAATATAGTGTGCAATAAGCCCGCTCCCTGTGGAACGAACCGGACTTACTAAAAACTATACTACTCTACGATTAGGTACACTGCCTATAGTGTTGTAGCAAGGTTTAGGTATATCCCATTTGTAAATAAATAATTAAAACTTGTGTAATTTGTAACGTATTTCGTAGTAAAATATAGTACTATCACGTACCCCCACGCTACATCATCAAGTGGTTAGGTGACCTTTATCCCACAAGCATACGAAATTTACCTTATTCATATTAGTTTGCTCATAACGGTTAGGTGACCTTTATCCCATCGTGAGTTCCCTAATATGCCTAAGTGTCATACAAAAGGATGGCGTTAAACTTGTTTACCTTGTTAATAAAAGGGATTTTAAGTTTCTATAATTTATAGTTTAAGAAAACTTTTATACCATACACTAACATGCATTTAGTGTGTGGTACTTTTGAAAATATTTTCATGTCTTGTAATAAAGCCAATTTATTACTTTGAAAATAAACCATTTTATTATGTCTTAATAACCAATTATTAAAATCCTTTTAGTCATTTTAATTTAACCAATTTAAATTAAAGTTTTGCACTTTGCATGTAGTTAATAATTTCCAATTTAACCAATTAAATTATAGTTTTGTTTTGTCGATTTTGTTGTAGCAACCAAACATACAATCCATAATCAAACAAATAAACAACCACACATGCAAAACAATATGTTCACAATCAAGCCTTTTGGTGGATATTTGTTTAGCCGAAAACAAATGTCACCGGTAAAAGGGTCAAAACACAAAGTAGGAGATTTTACATCTCCCACTAAATCTTGCATCCAAATGCATTCTTCATGTGTTCTTCCTTTTCTCCATATTGTGCATCTTCATTTTTACAAAAAAATAAATATATCCTAATACATTTTTTTCTAGAAAATGAAAATACAACGCAATCTATTTTACATACCAAATATAAAATAAATTACATAACCAAATGAATAAATAATATTACATGCCAAATGAATAAATAATATATCAAACAAGCATGCAACCAAACACATGGTCAAGGCTAGGATTGTGAACATCAACATGCAACCAAACATGACCAAAATGGAAGAACCCAAAACCCATTTTGAGTCCCCAAAATTTCGGCCAAAATGAAAACCCACCCAAACCCGAAATTTTTTGCATTCTACTATCATGCATGTTCATAAAATGCAAAAATATAGTGGGTTTAAAAGAACATCTCGAAGCATATTCCAATAACTTCGGCTCTAGATACCATTGTTGGGATTTAACAAGTTCATAATACATGAAACCATTTTAAGAATCAACAAAGCGGAAGCATGAAAAACCGATTTATAACTTGTTATACTTTAACCATATTAAAGTTAAATCCCAAGAAGGATCAAGCTATGAAATATACTTACAAACTAAAAGTGGGTTTAGAGATAAAACCTCCTCAAGCTAGTTGAGGGTTAATTCAAAAGATGATGATGAATATGATGAAGAATGGAGCTTCAAAGTGATGAAACCTCACGGAGAAATACCCCAAGCCTTTTGTGACCAACACCACCAATATTTTAGTTAGGATTTTAGACACTTGATGGATAAAGTTAACAAGCAAAACACCCTCCTTTTCTTGCCCTTGTGTTCGGCCAGCAGAAAAAAGGAAGAGGAAGAGAGAGTTTTTAACTTGTTTTGAATGCTAGAGTGTGTTATTGGATAAAACCCTTAAGCATGCACTTAAGGATGTGTGTAATTTAAAGCAACCAACCACCAAGCATGGGTAAACCCCTTTTGTTACTTCCCAACACTGCCACCAAGGGATGGGTTTTAAAAAAAGATAATTTTTATAAAACTAATTATAAAATGTGATGCCCCGTACAAAATTAACGTGTACGGATCATCAACAACAGGATAATTACAAGGTCAAACACTATATGCTGTTTTAAAAGAAGTTTGCATTCATAAGAAAAGGTGATGTCTTTACCAACATCAAATGTTTTACAACGAAAGTATGCTTCTATGAATAGAAGCAATTAATGATAGTACGTGACCCAATTGTCGCTACGAATACATTGTTCAAAAGTAATAAAGTTTGAATGCAAAATAAACGTTTCATGCGAAGACATATCTAATAAGCGCAGCGGGAGTCTACAAAGCATGGCAACTACAGCGGAAGCAATCGAACCTTAAGCACCTGAGAAAAACATGCTTAAAAATGTCAACACAAAGGTTGGTGAGCTATAGTTTAACGTAATAGTAACGTAAGGTAGGCCACGAGATTTCAGTATTTCAAAACAGTATGAAAAGTATATGTATAACCGTGGGCATTTGGTAACTAACTTAACGTATATAACACCCCCTAAAAGTACACTTAGCGAGTGCGTAAGTTTACGAAGTATTAAACACCCGTTAAATGCTAGCGCTACTAGCCCGAGTGGGGATGTCAAACCCTATGGATCCATATCTAAGATTCGCGTTCACCGGTTCAAAGACCAATGACTAAACGTTACCGAGCTAAGGGGAAAGTTTAATCCGTTGTATAACCCACACATATATAAAGTTTGAGTACTCGTGCCTAGTATGTAAAACATAAAATGTGCATGTATTCTCAGTTCCCAAAATAGTTAAAGTAAAAATGGATGCTATAACTCAGAGTGGAAAGTAGTAAAAGTCGATACGCGGGAAAAGTAAGCAAGTGGTTGGTCCGAAAGGTCCTCAACCTAAGTCAAAAGTTACTAAGTCAGTAAATTGTTCCCAAAGGTTTAAAAGTATGTAAATTAGGTCTTAAGTATCATCATCATTCATCATCAAACAAAAAGTGTAAAGTAAGTTTATTCAAGAATAGAGTTTGAAATAAAGGCTGACTTAGTTCAGTCGTCACGACCTCTATACAAACTGAAATGAGGTGATACCAGTGGCCATGGCTCCGTATATGAGTCCCCTAGAGGCTGACCAATTTACAGAACCAAAATCGTCTTCGTTTGACTGTGGTGACGGTTTAAGTGCGAGTAGGTCAGAAATTTCAGCACAACGTTAAAAGGGTGTAGTGACTTTCGGATGGCCATAAATCCTAAACCGTAACTCGGATTAAGACGAGGTCTAAACGTAAAATCATATAATCGAACCGAACTAGCTGGAAATCATCTTTTCCAGTAGCCAAGGTTATTGATCAATTCCATAAAACAGTAAGTAAGGTGTTCCAGTGGGTTCTTGGTGCTTGATGCTCATCACGGTTCTCATCCTTGATGCTTATAGCTTTAAGTGTACAACTCGTTGATGTGTTTGCATCATCTTAACCAAGTTTTGACCATCATAACACTAGTGTAAGTCTAAGATATGTAGCACAACTCAATTAAGGGTTGTAAGTAGTTTGATGAACCAAAGTTACATCAAGATCTTAGATCCGACACATACATGAGTTCTAATAGTAATATTAAGCAACAAACTTGAAAGTAAACTAGATAAACAAGATCTTAAGTTGTAGAACTTAGATCTTAGTTAGATCTTAAAGATCCTAGACTAGAAAGTCTAGATCTAGTGTTCTTAAGTTATAGAACTTGGATCTTCACTTTAACATATATATATATATATATATATATATATATATATATATATATATATATATATATATATATATATATATATATATATATATATATATATATATATATATATATATATATATATATATATATAAGTTATGAAACATAGATTTTCATCTTGTAAAATATATATAAGCTTATAAGCTCTTGTTTACAACAAAATTAGAAGACCATAAGTTATAGAAACTTAGATCCAACACAAGTGTATGAAGTTATAACTAGAAAGTTATACTTCCATGTTCTTGAACTTATAAAGTTAACTTTAGTTTCAAGAAATATGAGATCAAGTTTAACTAGTAATACTTGACCAAATCAACAACATCACAACTTTAAAGTACTTACAAAAGAAAGAAATAAACTAAAGTTACAAGTATTATGTTCATGTTTGTTTCATACTTAAGAAGATTCAAGTCAAGCTTGGATCTTAAGAATTTAAGTCTACAAAACATGAACATAAGTATGATTATAAAGTTTATGAACATTAAAGCTTATAACATTTAAGTGTAGAACCATAAACTAACAAGTTTATATTCTCGTTCTTGGTTCTTCATCAAACAAAAGATGGAAGTAACCAAGATTACATGAAGATACAAGTTATAGAACTTGATCTTTAACAACAACAAACAACAATAACTACAAACTAGTAAAATGATGATGAATGGTGGCGGTTTTAAGGAAGAAAAAGAAGAGAAAATAGAGTCTTGTTACTTACAAGTTTGAGAGAAAAAGAGAGTAAGAGAAGTGTAAAATGAAGTGTGTGTGTGAAAAGTGAAGTAAAATGCTAGTAAATAAGTAACAAAAATTGAAAATAAAACTCCCTCCAAGGCCACCTAAGGCCAACGGTCATATGGCCAAAAATGGGGAGGTCAAAACTCATTTTCAAGCATGGGAGAATGGTGTAAGCTTAGAATGGTATTAAAGTTAAATGTATGGGAAAGAGTTCTAGTATGCTTGTAAGATTTGTCTCCTAATTAGCTTAATTAACCTTGCTTTTCCTTAATGATTCATTAGCTTAAAAGATGGGCTTACTAGTCCATTAAGTGTGTAGGGTGGGCTTCCAAGTCCATATAATAAAAGCCCAAGTCCAAGTAACCAACAAATAAATAAAAAGCCCAAGTAATTAACTACTAACATTAGTTAATTAAAAATGATTAATAATAATTAATCTTGTACGTAAATAATATTCGAAATATTATTCGTGTAAAGTACGTGTGATGTGTGCGCCGAAGGGGTATAAAATACTATTAAATTTTACAAGGAAAAACTATTAAATACGTTACAAATTACACAAGTTTTAATTATTTATTTACAAATGGGATATACCTAAACCTTGCTACAACACTATAGGCAGTGTACCTAATCGTAGAGTAGTATAGTTTTTAGTAAGTCCGGTTCGTTCCACAGGGAGCGGGCTTATTGCACACTATATTTTTAAACAACTATATGTGTACAAAATATATATAATTATATATAATAATATATAAAAGGGGGTTTACCGTTTAATGACCGGTTTGTCGATTTATATTTTAAGCGAAGCGTATAGTAAATGACGATATTTAAATAACAATATAAAATAAATAACATTAATTAAAATGACAATAAATAAAAGTACGAGGAAAAATGAAATAAAATATATTATGCTTATTTAAACTTCCGTAACCATGATGTTTGACGTGTTGATTTTAGTTTTATGCCCATGGGTTAATTGTCCTTTGTCCTGGATTATTTAATATGTCCGTCTGGTTTTTGTCCATAACAGTCCATCGGTCATAAATTTAAAGTGCGAGTGTCCTCGTCAAATTATCCTTATACCCGAAGTCAAATATTCCAACTAATTGGGGACTTAAACTGTAACAAGGTTTTAATACTTTGTTTAATAATTACACCAGGATATCAACTACGTGTAACCCAAGGTTTAAATACTTTGTTATCAATAATGCCAAGTGTCCTTGTACATAATTTCACCCCTGTTTTAATAATTCCATAGACTATTAATCCATTTCCGTGTCCGGTTAAATGAACGATTATTCGTACATATAAATACCCTGCCCATTGTGTCCGATTGAGTGTATATGGTTATTTATAGGGACGTCCAATTGTAAATCTTTATATTAAAATTAACAAACTATCATTTAGTTAAACAAATATAAAGCCCATTAATAGCCCATAGTCTAATTTCCACAAGTGTCGTTCTTTTGTCCAAACCCCAATTATGGTACAAAGCCCAATTACCCAATTTTAGTATTTTAGCCCAACATCATGATTACTTCGTCTTAAATAAGAATAATAATAACTTAAGTACGAGACATTAATTTAAAAAGGAGAACATAGCTTACATTGATTATTTATCGCGTAGTGGTACACGGACAGAGCTTCGACTTTAAAACCCGTAAAATAACTTTTACATAACCCAAACTAATCTAATATAAAACTACACTACACTATATATATATATATATATATATATATATATATATATATATATATATATATATATATATATATATATATATATATATATTATAGAGGAGTATTATTATTTTTTTGTGTTTAAAACTCGCAGAATTCGTGACCTTTTATAGGCATTTTGGAATTTGGTAGCTCCGCGAGTCGTGGAGTTTTAAGCCTTCAAACTCCGCGAGTCGTGGAGTTTTAAGCCTTCAAACTCCGCGAGTCGTGGAGTTTGAAAATCCAGCTCACATAATTTTGGATCATTTCTTGTCGACGTTATTAAATAATAATATAATATATATATAATTTTAAGAATTATTTAAATATTATATTTTATTTATGTGCATAGTTGACTTGTAATTTTTGCACCGTTGCGTCGCGCGTTGAGAGTTGACTCATGTCCCGATTCCGGATTTTCGAACGTCCTTGCGTACAATTTAATATCTTGTTCTTTGCGTTTTGTAACTTGTACTCTTGTCATTTTTAGACGTTTTTCATCAATAAATTGAACTTTTTGAATTATATCTTGTACATTTGAGCTTTTTGGACGTTTGTGTCTTCAAATCTTCGTTTTCGCCTTTTGTCTTCGCACTTATTTATTTAAACAATTACAATGAAAATATAATACAATTACATATGAAAACCTATTATTTAGGAGGGATATTGCTATGAAATATATGTTCCTTTTTAGCCTTATCAAATATCCCCACACTTGAGCGTTGCTTGTCCTCAAGTAATACAGAACTTGAAATAAAAACATACATGAATCACTTTTTTATTCATCACACTTTGTACATCAGTGATTTTGATATGGTGGTATAAACAATGATAGTAATGATAGAACCATGGTTAAAGGTGGGTGTTTCATCCACAGTTGCCTCGGGTTTAGGTCAACGACACTTGCAATCAAATAGCCGATTTACTTTCGGTTTCTAAAGTAAAGTGCACATTTGAAAGGCGGTTTACAGTCCCACATGACTATGAAAATTTAGATCCGTTAGGAAATTGGATCTTTATGAAAACATTTGATCTTTTGAAAATTCAATCTAGCTTTTACCCTAGACAAGTTTTCCGGAATAACCCTTCACCGGTGTTTGCAAAATATTTTTGTAGGTTGTGTGGGTTTCAGATTTGAAAATTTTAGCTCAAAACTTATGGTTTCGTGTCACCCACTTGCTAACCTTGTATTAGGAAAGCAACACGTCCAGTTTACTTGTCCCGTATATTATCTTTCGGAAAACTACCGTCCGGTTGTAAAGGAAAGCGATGAACAAGCAACTGTTAAGGCAATGTCTAATGACATGCATTTGATTATGGTCCAAAAACGTGTCGGATGCTATTACTATCCTTTGTAGGAGCAATAGTAAAGATCATCCTATGATTTTTCGGTCTGGCACAAGGTCCTGTCTTTGACCATGCTATGCAACCACCGTTCTTACGGTTGACACCCGATTTGGTTCAGGTGACCTAATGAATTCTAGGTGAATTCCTAGGATTTTACGTTCAATGGTAATGAACGCATTGAAAATGAGTTTTTAGAAAACAAATCGGTTTGTAATTTTGATCAAAATATTTTCTCGTTCAAGCTCGAGTTTAGATATCATTGAATTCCATGAGTTTGAATTCTCAATCTTTAAGGTCAATCTCAAGGATTGAGTAATATCAGTCTTAAAAGCTGATTTTTAATCTTTAAGGAGATTATCCTTTCTGGGGATCTGATTCATTAGTCTTATCAAGCTAATTTGCACGGTACCCCCCATTGTACGAGATAAATCCTTCTCATGGTTAGGATAAATCTGACCACCTGGCGACCCTGTTTGATGCTGAGGTCCGTGGATTTCCTGCTGATTTTAGTGATGACTTTTCTAGATTTTTCGTCAACCTACAACTGGTCTGGACGACAACTTCTTGACCTAAATCAAGAAGCGCGTGTCTTTTTCGGAAGACTTTACTTTCTTTTAATGATGGAATTGATTCATCGTGTAGATCCATTTTTTCTTTTCTTTCATCGGGTAAAACAGTTAATTTAGTCCAAAACAAAAGTACCTACAATAACTTTACGGAAACATGTGATAGATAATTTTTTATTGAATAACTTGGTATATTCTCCCCACACTTGGCTTTTATTTATTATGTTTTTTGCCTTTTTATTCTCTTATATTCCATTTTAAATGAATTCAAGCGTTTTGGGTTGTTTCTCAATTTATGTCCTTTCCGAGGTAACGATAATTTCGGTATTAACACCTAGTTTTCATCGTTCATAAATATGTATAAACATGATTTTGAATTCATTTAGTTGAAAATTTTTCAAATTTTAACAAAATTTGGCAAATAAAACCAAGTGTAAACCCGAGAGAATTTATAACCCTTCCCCACACTTAAGATCATGCAATGCCCTCATTTGCATGAAATCAGACTATAATTATAAATTCATGAGGGTGATTAGTGTAGAAAGTAGTTAAAGATACCATAAAATTGCAGGATGATAGATGGTGCACCTCATCGTTCATTCCTTCTTGTTTTATCACACATGTTTTTCTTCAAAAACGGTTGCTTTTCTGAACTGTTTGATAATTTTTGAAAATGCGTCTTTTACCCTAATCGTGTATTTTTATTAACGAGTTATGCACTAACCCAAACCCCTAATTTAACGTTATGTGGGGGTAAACTTCCCCACACTTAGCTGACGACATGTGAAGTCGGTAGAATAAGTTCCACGAATTAAAATAGTGAGCCAGTTATTTACATCTCGGGTGGTGTATAATATATCAATGGGTTTAAAGTTTAGACCCACCCGATCGTCACTACTTAATTCTTTTTTAAATGTAGCGTTTAGTAAATGGATATGTCTCTTTTCTGGTTCTTGGTCAAATGGATCTATATACACCGACATACATATTTCTATAGGGTGGACAATTCCTAACATTTCCTTCCTTTTATTCTTGGAATCAAAGTTTTCACCTCTATTACCCAATTGGGTGAAATTCGAGGTGTCATTATCTATTACTGCTCGTAGTTCATCTTCGGTAGATGACTCGTCTATTGAGAATATTGGGTTGGAAGGTTGTGGCTGGATTGAAGCAAATTCTTCTTCATTAACGGTCCTTATCGGTTCCTCCACTTTGGTCTCGGGAGTAAAATTTTCAACGTTATCGTTTTCCCATGAGTACCAATTTGTCACCCCTTCTTCTTCATCCATTGATGGATCGATGATTTCTTCGGTAGAGGCTAATGTGTCGATATGTTGTGAAATTGGTAAGACTGAATAAAAAGTATCATCGGGATAGTTGGTGATTTCGGAGCTCTCGAATTCATCAAAATTCGATGATATGAGATTTTCTTGCATAATACTCCTCAGATCAACAGGTGTGTAGTCTGATAGAGTTTCAGCTTGCCGGTTTACAAACTCTCTCATTTGTTCATTTTGAGCATTGAGTTCTTCGAGTTTGATTTTCATATTGTCAAATAAATTTTCAGACACGTAATTTTCCTCGTCTACTGGTTGTTGAGTTTGAAAATATTCTTGGGAATAATCCCAATTTGAATTGTATTCTTCATAATCATTCCATTCAGGTTCCGTGGGTGCGTAATTTTCCATAGGAACGTAATAATAACATTCCCATGTTGAGTGATAATCTCCACAGATTTCACAACCAGTTATTGTTTCGTCGTTCGTGATCCAAGATTGACTGAGCGAATTGTCATCAACACTCGGTTGAGAGTATTGATTTAGTATAGTGGTAAGTACTCCCGCCTATCACGCGGGTGACCCGGGTTCGTTCCCCGGCAGCGGCGCCAAAAACTTGATGTGTGCAGCGAAGGGGTATAAAATACTATTAATTTTTACAAGGAAAAACTATTAAATACGTTACAAATTACACAAGTTTTAATTATTTATTTACAAATGGTATATACCTAAACCTTGCTACAACACTATAGGCAGTGTACCTAATCGTAGAGTAGTATAGTTTTTAGTAAGTCCGGTTCGTTCCACGGGGAGCGGGCTTATTGCACACTATATTTTTAAACAACTATATGTGTACAAAATATATATAATTATATATAATAATATATAAAAGGGGGTTTACCGTTTAATGACCGGTTTGTCGATTTATATTTTAAGCGAAGCGTATAGTAAATGACGATATTTAAATAACAATATAAAATAAATAAAAATAATTAAAATGACAATAAATAAAAGTACGAGGAAAAATGAAATAAAATATATTATGCTTATTTAAACTTCCGTAACCATGATGTTTGACGTGTTGATTTTAGTTTTATGCCCATGGGTTAATTGTCCTTTGTCCTGGATTATTTAATATGTTCGTCTGGTTTTGTCCATAACAGTCCATCGGTCATAAATTTAAAGTGCGAGTGTCCTCGTCAAATTATCCTTATACCCGAAGTCAAATATTCCAACTAATTGGGGACTTAAACTGTAACAAGGTTTTAATACTTTGTTTAATAATTACACCAGGATATCAACTGCGTGTAACCCAAGGTTTTAATACTTTGTTATCAATTATGCCAAGTGTCCTTGTACATAATTTCACCCCTGTTTTAATAATTCCATAGACTATTAATCCATTCCTGTGTCCGGTTAAATGAACGATTATTCGTACATATAAATACCCCGCCCATCGTGTCCGATTGAGTGTATATGGTTATTTATAGGGACGTCCAATTGTAAATCTTTATATTAAAATTAACAAACTATCATTTAGTTAAACAAATATAAAGCCCATTAATAGCCCATAGTCTAATTTCCACAAGTGTCGTTCTTTTGTCCAAACCCCAATTATGGTACAAAGCCCAATTACCCAATTTTAGTATTTTAGCCCAACATCATGATTACTTCGTCTTAAATAAGCATAATAATAACTTAAGTACGAGACATTAATTTAAAAAGGAGAACATAGCTTACATTGATTATTTATCGCGTAGTGGTACACGGACAGAGCTTCGACTTTAAAACCCGTAAAATAACTTTTACATAACCCAAACTAATCTAATATAAAACTACACTATATATATATATATATATATATATATATATATATATATATATATATATATATATATATATATATATATATATATATATATATATATATATATATATTATAGAGGAGTATTATTATTTTTTTGTGTTTAAAACTCGCAGAATTCGTGACCTTTTATAGGCATTTTGGAATTTGGCAGCTCCGCGAGTCGTGGAGTTTTAAGCCTTCAAACTCCGCGAGTCGTGGAGTTTGAAAATCCAGCTCACATAATTTTGGATCATTTCTTGTCGACGTTATTAAATAATAATATAATATATATATAATTTTAAGAATTATTTAAATATTATATTTTATTTATGTGCATAGTTGACTTGTAATTTTTGCACCGTTACGTCGCGCGTTGAGAGTTGACTCATGTCCCGGTTCCGGATTTTCGAACGTCCTTGCGTACAATTTAATATCTTGTACTTTGCGTTTTGTAACTTGTACTCTTGTCATTTTTAGACGTTTTTCATCAATAAATTGAACCTTTTGAATTATATCTTGTACATTTGAGCTTTTTGGACGTTTGTGTCTTCAAATCTTCGTTTTCGCCTTTTGTCTTCGCACTTATTTATTTAAACAATTACAATGAAAATATAATACAATTACATATGAAAACCTATTATTTAGGAGGGATATTGTTATGAAATATATGTTCCTTTTTAGCCTTATCAACGTGTGTCACGAAGACGAGTCGGGACATGTAAAGTCAATCTCGTAACAAGTAAATGTATAAAAAATACATTTATTAAAGCGCAAGTATTAATAATAAATATTAGTAATAAAAGTTGGAAAATCCAGGGTCGTTAAATTACCCACCTGTTAAAGAAAATTTCATCCCGAAATTTTAAGCTGAGGGAGATGGAGAAGTTGGGAAAAGGTGAGGATACTTCTGCATCATTTGATCCTCTCATTCCCAGGTGAACTCAGGTCCTCGTTTGGCATTCCATCGGACTCGGATGATCGGAATCCTGTTGTGTTTTAAAGTTTTGACCTCACGGTCCATAATTTCGACAGGCTCTTCCACGAAGTGGAGTTTGTCATCAATTGTAAGTTCCTCCAATGGTATGACATGTTCCGATTCAGCAAGACACTTCTTCAAATTCGATACATGAAAGGTAGGATGAACTGAGCTCAATTGAGTTGGAAGATCCAAACGGTAAGCAACGGGTCCAACACGCTCCAAGATTTCAAAAGGACCGATGTATCGCGGGTTGAGCTTCCCATGTTTTCCAAAACGGATCACACCTTTCCAAGGCACAACCTTCAACATTACACGGTCATCCACGTTGAATTTAAAGTCTTTACGTTTAAGGTCAGCATTGTGACAACCCAGAAATTTCCAACCAAATTTAAACTTTAATCTTTATATGTTTCCGACACGATAAGCAATATTTGTTAAGTTAAATTTCAAGAATTTTAAACTATGTTCATACATTCATTCAACCTCGACCAAGTTCCAACGATTCACGAACCATTAAACGAATATGATTATATATGTATATGTGTATATATATTATAACTTGAAACGTAAACAAAATATTAGATTAAATACTTTATATGATTGTATCCGTTTCAAAATGTTTATCAATGGAATTAGAAGATAAGATCAAATAATTGAATTATCAGATATATTGAATTATGATTACAAGTCTCTGTTGAAAGGCCCACGTTGATTTGAGAAATCTTTCCATTTTAACAATATTCGAAAAATGGTAAAGTGATTTATAAATAAGAACAAATTGTCAATCATTGAGAACTAGACAAAGGATAGTGCAAGATTGAATCTCATAAAGACTCGATTGATCTATTTAGTTTCAAACGTACAAAAACGTTTTCAGTTTAAAAAGAACTTTATTATTAAAACGTATATAACTTTTATAAATATCTAGAACTACTTTTGACAACTCATTACTTAACTAGTATGATAAAGATAACGATATTTATATTTTATTTTATATATATAACGATTTAAATTAATATTATATATATTTATACGTGTATTATACGTACATAGTTTTATACTTTTACTATACTTAAACTTTACCTTTACTTTATTTTTACTTTACTTTAACTTTAATAATTCACTTTAATAATTCATACTTTAATAATTCACTTTAATAATTCATACTTTAATAATTCACTTTAATAATTCATACTTTAATAATTCACTTTAATAATTCATACTTTAATAATTCATACTTTAATAATTCATACTTTAATAATTCACTTTAATAATTCAAAAATCTATTATAAATAGAATTCAATAGGTTTCATTATTTCATAGAAACTTGAAAATATTTTTCTCTAAACTCTCTCAATCGATTTACATATATATATATTTACTCCGTATTATTTCAAGATATTATTAGTATACATAAAATATTACGACGGAGTGCTGTCCGAGTGATTTTGAAATTGTTTTTTGAGTGGGATAGGATTAAGGAAATTATGGGTTATAGCTATGGAGGTGATTGAGTATGGTTCATGGGTATGCTCGTGAGGTCAATATAGTGTTTATCATTTCCGTTGCGTCTACGTACCTTTCCTGCAATATTGAATCTCAATTTTGATACGTGAGTACTCATAATTTAACTTTTACATACTAATAGTGTATCCCTGACTAGTGCTCGAGTATTTAGGATTATGCATGCTTGTACTTTTGATATTGCCCTTAGACAGGTTAGGTTGAATGTTGAATTAGTTACACTTGCGGTTGAGATAAGGTATATGATATGCATGTCCTTGGAAAGCTAGCGAAAAATTAAGAACTTTTCCTTTAGATATCGAATGGTTTCGATGAACGGATTAGAAGTTATAATCAATTGAATTTTCGATATTTTTATTAAAAATGATTATTATTATCGTCGTTTTTATCATCGTTGTAGTTTTATCTTATTATTATCATTATTATTATCTTTATCAATAAAAGGGATTTATCATTAAAAATTGTTATTTTTTTTATTATTACTATCGTTATTATCGTTAAAGTTATAATTAGTATTATTATTATTATCCAATTATTATTATTATTATTATTGGTATTATTATTATTATTATCATTATTAAAATATATATCATTATTTAAAAATGGTTATTGTTATTGTTATTATTATTATTATTACTATATTATCATTAAGATAATTATTAGTATTATCGTTAATAATGTTATAGTAACTATCATTATTAATATTAGTGTAATTAAAACAAATATTTGTAACACCTAATTATTTTGATTACTATTATTATCATTATTATGAACACGATATAAAAGACGATTAAAAGCTATTAAACGAAACGATTAGGAAATAATGGGTAAGAGTACCATGATGAAATTAAAATGTTATAAGATATTGATTTAGATAAAATTATCGTTCTTATTATTTTTATCATTACTATTATTATTAAAAGTATCGTTAGTATTAAAACTATCATTTTAACAAAAATTATCATTTTAATAGAAATGTCATTGTTACTATAAAATATCATTATTATTATTATTATTTTAAATAGAATTATTATTTTAAAGATAATATTAAAAATTATCGTAAATATTAAAGTTATCATAATTAGATTTATCGTTTTATCTAATGTCATCTTAGTAATTATAAATATTGATATTTTTATAATAATAATTATTATTACAAAATAATACAACTTTTACTTACACTCATTATAGATATTATTTTATCAAATAAATATGTGATACAAACATATTTTACTACGTGTAATAACTTACTTTAATAATACCTATCATATTATCTTTATGATATTAAATGAACCCTATAAATTTTATTACTTAATATATATATAAGTATATTTTATTATATAAATTTAATATAAAATTTTATTTATTAATAAATAAATTATATTAATTACTCTAATAAATCTTTTAAAAATATTTAAAAATATAAAACAACGATATTTAAACTATATATTAATCATGTATAGATTTTTGGAAATTATTTTGAGTCAAATTTACTTTTGTTGACTTTTGCATATTAGTCTCGAGCATTAGGATTGTGGTACACTATGACTTGACCTAATTTGTTAGACAAATATTGACCAACACATAAATATATATAATTAATTTAGGTTCATGAATCCGAGGCCAACCTTGCACTTGTTCAATGACGTTATATGTATTTTTACTGCAAAATACAGTATGGTGAGTTTCATTTGCCTTTTTACCCTTTATATTTTTGGGACTGAGAATACATGCGCTTTTATAAATGTTTGACGAAATAGACACAAGTAATTGAAACTACATTCTATGGTTGAATTATCGAAATCGAATATGCCCCTTTTTATTAAAGTCTGGTAATCTAAGAATTAGGGAACAGACACCCTAATTGACGTGAATCCTAAAGATAGATCTATTGGGCCTAACAAACCCCATCCAAAGTATCGGATACTTTAGTACTTCGAAATTTATATCATGTCCGAAGGAGGATCCCGGAATGATAGGGGATATTCTTATATGTATCTAGTTAATGTCGGTTACCAGGTGTTCACCATATGAATGATTATTTTTGTCTTTATGCATGGGACGTATATTTATGAGAACTGGAAATGAAATTCTTGTGGTCTATTAAAATGATGAAAATAAATGATTATGATAAACTAATGAACTCACCAACCTTTTGGTTGACACTTTAAAGCATGTTTATTCTCAGGTGTTAAAGAAATCTTCCGCTATGCATTTGCTCATTTTAAAGATATTACTTGGAGTCTTTCATATCATATTTCGAAGAACGTTGCATTCGAGTCATTGAGTTCATCAAAGATTATTATTAAATCAATTTATCGTTTATAATGTATATGAACGGGTCCTTTCAGTTGGTATCAGAGCGGTGGTCTTAGCGAACCAGGTCTGCATTAGTGTGTCTAACTGATAAGTCGATAGGATGCATTAGTGAGTCTGGACTTCGACCGTGTCTGCATGTCAAAAGTTTTGCTTATCATTTTGTGTCAAAAATTAACTACTTATCATCCTCAGGAAATTACCAGCTTATCATTTTTAGTCTAAGACACGTCTTGCTGCATTGATTGCATGAATAGTGTATAGACAAAAATTCATATCTTAGCATATGTGCTAAATCATATCTTATCGTATCTGTTACTTTAAACTTTGCCTGACATATCCCGCAAAGTCCTCCGTAATCTACGAAATCTTTTGATCTATATATATATATATATATATATATATATATATATATATATATATATATATATATATATATATATATTCTATGTAATTAGAATACCATCCGTTAGCCAAAATCATTTCATATCAAAAAAAAAAAAAATCCTTTATCCAATTATACGAAATGGAATTCGTCATCAGTTCAAGTCACTCAGATTCCGAAATGGAATCCCATTCAAGCTCCGAAAGCAGTGTGACCGGAATAGATCAACCAATCAGTCATCAGCTATTCTGGATGAATTGGGGATGGGTTCGTAGCCTCCTCAATCATTGGAGACAAGAAGAAGGTGATCCCTTCCATCCACCACATTGCCCTCTTGACGAAGAACCTGAAGCACTTACCGGCGAACCTGTCCGAAACACCATGTTCTCGCTCATTTTCAGAGTATCTCGTCACGATTATATATTACATCAAATTTTAGATTTTATTTATCCGCTCGTCCGAACCGACAATCACCCTGGTGTAATAGAAGAAGTCAACGAGCTTCGCGCTCGGGTAGTGGCTTTGGAGAATATGGTGCAGAGATTACAAACACCAGCAGCAGCATCAGCAGCATAACCAGTACCACCATCATCAACGCCAACAGTACCATTACCACCTCCAACCACAACCGCGTCGTAAACCTCAACTTCACAATCTGTCCCACGAGCATCAACGTCATACGCACCATAGATACCAAGGAGTACCAACAACAATAACTGACGAAGTATTAATTCATAACTTCATTGGAGAAACATTCTGCGACGATTATGTAATCTCTAAAGTCTTAGAGATTATCTAATCTAGCCCTAACCATAAATCAGTTAAGCGAACCAAAAATGATAGAAGGAAGAGTAGAAACCCTGACAAAAATGGTGTGTGATTAACCAGCTAAACTTGCTTTACCAACAGCATCAGCTGTACCGTCAGAGTTACCAGCATCGTCAGTACAGTCAACATCCGAATCAACAACACCGATAACATCACAAACTCCGTCAGTTCAAGAATCACTGTGGACATCATTACGAATCAATAACGTGTATATTGTATCAACGAGTTATGAAGAATTAACTCATTCCCTCTCAAGAAATTATATGTATATTATATTTATATATATATATTTTGAAATAAATCTTTCCGTGCTAAACTATTGTGTGTGAATCTTAACTACTCGGTTAATTCATATTACAAATATGCAATAATGTACGTCCTTCGGCCGCAACTTAACCAGCGTTAACTACAATCTCTGTCGCAATTCAACAAATTCCAATTCATAATAAATCAAGTATATATTTGATTTTACACTTTCATCATCGATGTACCCGAAACTTTTCAGATAACATCATTCGTACTTTGCGAAATTCACAAGAATTCCACGAACCGAACATCATACATCAACAAATAACGAAGTATTGATTCATAATTTCAATGTCATTAAAGAAATACTGCGTAAAAGTTATGTACTTTTTAAAGCCTTTAGGGATTATTAAATTCTAGTTTCAACCGTAAATCAAATGAGTTTAATTTAACATTAACTCATTAAATCTATGTTACATCTGAAGAAAATATACATATATATATTTTCATAAAGACTGTAATAAAATTCTTTTGTACAAAATATTAATTGTGAATTTTTTTTTTAACGGGTAGGTAATACCCGAGAGATATATAAATTCACAAATAATATATTACATTCTTCGAATCTGATTCAGCAAATTATCCATTATACTCCCTACTTTCACAACAATATACATTCTTTTATAGAAATCAAAACAACCATACTCATTCAAAATTTAATTACATATTCTGATTTTGAAATCTCAAAATTCAACTCGAGATATGACCAAAATCATCACTCTTAGATCCTTACATCTTTCACAAGCTATATTTTGACTTCAAAACTGTGTTAGAACATCAAATGTATGTTAACGATTACAATCTGTGTTCAAACCCTTCGAAAATTTCTGAAGACACTTCGAATGATGAGCAATCGAGATGATGATCCAACCACATGTTACCCACAGTTATGTACCCGAAAAAACTCTTGAAACCAAAGTAAAAGTTTAAACAACGTATCCGCGTCAGATTCTTTGGCATTTATTAGCAAAAATAACTTTACGACTCCTATTCAAAGTAGCCAGTTTTGTCACAGCTCCAGCAAGTCAACTTCGACTTTTTAGTCAGACTAACCTTATTATAACCTTGAGATATACACCATCGTTACCAGGGAACCTTTTACATTTCACCACATTATTAGCAGATGTACCAACAACTTCATTACCCTTTGACTTTAGCCTCTCCAAAAAGTCATTATAATTATTTATTGAAACCCCATCATTTACTCATTCGCATCTTGTAATGAGAATTGCCATACGAATCATTGGGAATTAGCAATCAGTATTTTGAAATCTCGCAGCATGTCTACGCCAACAGTTATATGTGTATATATAACGTCTATCTTCTGGACTTAATTTGAATGTGAAGTTTCTGAAAAATACTCCGAACTAAGAATTGGTTCTCCGAAAATGGAAAAATGCTGATGAAGCAGCAAAAACTAAAAACGACTTTAAACGGTAAAATCTGAATGATAATGATGAAGTGTGCTGGCAAAGCGCAGAAAAAGAGAAGTTTTGGAACTGGAAAACGGATTGAGCAAAGTAGGAAGGAGGCTTTGGACAAATTACAAAGACTGAACCTGACTTCAAAGGATCCAAATAATTCAGTACCTGCTGAAGTCATTAACGAATACCTTGCTCCTGACTCTAAACCCCTGCGGACAATATTCTTCATCATCCTCTGATATTAGAAATTCTAAAATATCATCATATCTTTCATTATAAATATCCTCCATATTTCTGAAGATATTTTCTTAATTCTTCTTATTTGAAATCATTTACCTCTTCGCACTATCTGTATTACATCATAAAAGAAACTATTTTAGTTTCTAAATTCTGAAACATTCAAGTTTAAAATAGGAATATTTTGAAGTAGTGTTAGGAACTGAAGCATGAATTAGTATAATATAATGACACTTGATCAACGTGATTATATTACAGTAAGTCATGCTGAGTTTCTAAATAAAACGTGATGATTCACAGATCATAATATCATCATGTGCCATGTTATACCACTCTTGTATTCTATTTAACCTCTAAAATATCAAGAAAATATTTCTTGATGATTCGGCCTTTTCCAAGGTATTCTAGTAATTTGACAAGTCAAGATCGTGCCATCACAATTTCCTTCCTAGAACATTAACAATGTTCATTCTGAAATTCATATCTGTGAATTCTGGACCATTACAAGCGGTGCTTAATCGCAAGAAGAAGAAACAAAAGGACAAAACTCCGAAATAAAAATTGGGGTATAAATTGCAGCAAATAAAAGAGAGCATTAACTGTTAATGATAATGATTATAGAAGACAGAAGCAGAGACTTTGAAATATAAGGGAACATATAAAGCCCAACGATAAACCAGAAATTATAAACCATATATATCGATGCATATAGCAATATAAAGACACGGGAGAACTAGAAACACTATAAACCCAAGAGTATAGTAGAAGTAAATAGATTCTTCTGGCGGTAAATGAAAAAGAAGAATGACCGATATGAAAGTTAGAAGTATATCGAGAATCAGAACTGGATGGAGCATATTGATGAATACTTTAAAATATGAGTTGAGGGGGAAAGAATAGAAGGTGATGAAACATGACTAGGAACTTAGAAATCAACAGATTTAACTCACACAATGGCGGAATAAGTGAATCAAACCCTCTAGTGAATAGGTTAATTTTTTTTTGATTAATTTAGTCAAACCACAACTAAATCAAGTGTGATTAGATCAACACCTAGAGCTATTATTCACCACCTGGGTGATTTGGACTGAGAGAAAATTGGAGGAGCTCACTAGATCTGAGTGTGTGTAACAAATGAGAGGCTTAACCTAAAATGAAGAACATAAGACTTTATATACCCCTGATGTTGACTCACCCATACGATTCATTCATCACACGTACGAGTTGGCTTCATCAGCCGTACGGGTGATCACTCACTCGTGTCTTCTCATTTAGGTTGTAATTGTGACTTAGCTCAGTATCAACCGTGCGTATGAGCCTGTCAGCCGTACTAGTGAGGCTTCACTCGTACATCTAAGTAAGTCTAACATAGTCAAACATCTAAATCTCGTTCTCGCAGTTCCTGTAACCACATACAAACACGTATAGGATAATAACGAGCAATCATGGTGGCCTGTAAACTGGTGTACCTGTAATGGACGTGGGTAGATGTCTAGGGACTTGCATAAAATGCATCAACAGAAGGTGTGAGTTGTAAGGAAACGAAGGAGGTGAATTTATAAGAAAATCTCCGACAGAACAATTAAAATGGACGATCGCATTTAAAGCGGATCCTAATTCCTTTGATTACCGGAGAGTCAAATCTTATTAAGAAGATTTTCTTCAATTCCCTTGAAATATGGAAATCAATCATATCTACGTCAAATGATAAGATGAATCTACACTTACTCATTTCACTCTTCTATGTTAGCTTCATTCGTACTCTTCATATAAATGGATTGTTTATCCAAATTATTCGCTGATGATAAAACTCTAATTTTTAGCCCGTATGCATCATGAAAACATACTTATTATCATTCACGACCTTTCCACTCAAATTTCGGGATGAAATTTCTTTAACGGGTAGGTACTGTGACAACCCGGAAATTTCCAACCAAATTTAAACTTTAATCTTTATATGTTTCCGACACGATAATCAATATTTGTTAAGTTAAATTTCAAGAATTTTAAACTATGTTCATACATTCATTCAACCTCGACCAAGTTCCAACGATTCACGAACCATTAAACGAATATGATTATATATGTATATGTGTATATATATTATAACTTGAAACGTAAACAAAATATTAGATTAAATACTTTATATGATTGTATCTGTTTCAAAATGTTTATCAATGGAATTAGAAGATAAGATCAAATGATTGAATTATCAGATATATTGAATTATGATTACAAGTCTCTGTTGAAAGGCCCACGTTGATTTGAGAAATCTTTCCATTTTAACAATATTCGAAAAATGGTAAAGTGATTTATAAATAAGAACAAATTGTCAATCATTGAGAACTAGACAAAGGATAGTGGAAGATTGAATCTCATAAAGACTCGATTGATCTATTTAGTTTCAAACGTACAAAAACGTTTTCAGTTTAAAAAGAACTTTATTATTAAAACGTATATAACTTTTATAAATATCTAGAACCACTTTTGACAACTCATTACTTAACTAGTATGATAAAGATAACGATATTTATATTTTATTTTATATATATAACGATTTAAATTAATATTATATATATTTATACGCGTATTATACGTACATAGTTTTATACTTTTACTATACTTAAACTTTACCTTTACTTTATTTTTACTTTACTTTAACTTTAATAATTCACTTTAATAATTCATACTTTAATAATTCACTTTAATAATTCATACTTTAATAATTCACTTTAATAATTCATACTTTAATAATTCACTTTAATAATTCATACTTTAATAATTCATACTTTAATAATTCATACTTTAATAATTCACTTTAATAATTCAAAAATCTATTATAAATAGAATTCAATAGGTTTCATTATTTCATAGAAACTTGAAAATATTTTTCTCTAAACTCTCTCAATCGATTTACATATATATATATTTACTCCGTATTATTTCAAGATATTATTAGTATACATAAAATATTACGACGGAGTGCTGTCCGAGTGATTTCGAAATTGTTTTTCGAGTGGGATAGGATTAAGGAAATTATGGGTTATAGCTATGGAGGTGATTGAGTATGGTTCATGGGTATGCTCGTGAGGTCAATATAGTGTTTATCATTGCCGTTGCGTCTACGTACCTTTCCTGCAATATTGAATCTCAATATTGATACGTGAGTACTCATAATTTAACTTTCACATACTAATAGTGTATCCCTGACTAGTACTTGAGTATTTAGGATTATGCATGCTTGTACTTTTGATATTGCCCTTAGACAGGTTAGGTTGAATGTTGAATTAGTTACACTTGCGGTTGAGATAAGGTATAAGATATGCATGTCCTTGGAAAGCTAGCGAAAAATTAAGAACTTTTCCTTTAGATATCGAATGGTTTCGATGAACGGATTAGAAGTTATAATCAATTGAATTTTCGATATTTTTATTAAAAATGATTATTATTATCGTCGTTTTTATCATCGTTGTAGTTTTATCTTATTATTATCATTATTATTATCTTTATCAATAAAAGGGATTTATCATTAAAAATTGTTATTTTTTTTATTATTACTATCGTTATTATCGTTAAAGTTATAATTAGTATTATTATTATTATCCAATTATTATTATTATTATTATTATTGGTATTATTATTATTATTATTATTATTATTATTATTATTATTATTATTATTATCATTATTAATATATATATCATTATTTAAAAATGGTTATTGTTATTGTTATTATTATTATTATTACTATATTATCATTAAGATAATTATTAGTATTATCGTTAATAATGTTATAGTAACTATCATTATTAATATTAGTGTAATTAAAACAAATATTTGTAACACCTAATTATTTTGATTACTA
Source organism: Rutidosis leptorrhynchoides (assembly GCF_046630445.1). NCBI lineage: Eukaryota > Viridiplantae > Streptophyta > Magnoliopsida > Asterales > Asteraceae > Rutidosis > Rutidosis leptorrhynchoides. The sequence goes on from NC_092335.1 coordinate 198,714,691, forward strand.
TTATTATCATTATTATGAACACGATATAAAAGACGATTAAAAGCTATTAAACGAAACGATTAGGAAATAATGGGTAAGAGTACCATGATGAAATTAAAATGTTATAAGATATTGATTTAGATAAAATTATCGTTCTTATTATTTTTATCATTACTATTATTATTAAAAGTATCGTTAGTATTAAAACTATCATTTTAACAAAAATTATCATTTTAATAGAAATGTCATTGTTACTATAAAATATCATTATTATTATTATTATTTTAAATAGAATTATTATTTTAAAGATAATATTAAAAATTATCGTAAATATTAAAGTTATCATAATTAGATTTATCGTTTTATCTAATGTCATCTTAGTAATTATAAATATTGATATTTTTATAATAATAATTATTATTACAAAATAATACAAATTTTACTTACTATCATTATAGATATTATTTTATCAAATAAATATGTGATACAAACATATTTTACTACGTGTAATAACTTACTTTAATAATACCTATCATATTATCTTTATGATATTAAATGAACCCTATAAATTTTATTACTTAATATATATATAAGTATATTTTATTATATAAATTTAATATAAAATTTTATTTATTAATAAATAAATTATATTAATTACTCTAATAAATCTTTTAAAAATATTTAAAAATATAAAACAACGATATTTAAACTATATACTAATCATGTATAGATTTTTGGAAATTATTTTGAGTCAAATTTACTTTTGTTGACTTTTGCATATTAGTCTCGAGCATTAGGATTGTGGTACACTATGACTTGACCTAATTTGTTAGACAAATATTGACCAACACATAAATATATATAATTAATTTAGGTTCGTGAATCCGAGGCCAACCTTGCACTTGTTCAATGACGTTATATGTATTTTTACTACGAAATACAGTATGGTGATTTTCATTTGCCTTTTTACCCTTTATATTTTTGGGACTGAGAATACATGCGCTTTTATAAATGTTTGACGAAATAGACACAAGTAATTGAAACTACATTCTATGGTTGAATTATCGAAATCGAATATGCCCCTTTTTATTAAAGTCTGGTAATCTAAGAATTAGGGAACAGACACCCTAATTGACGCGAATCCTAAAGATAGATCTATTGGGCCTAACAAACCCCATCCAAAGTGCCGGATGCTTTAGTACTTCGAAATTTATATCATGTCCGAAGGAGGATCCCGGAATGATAGGGGATATTCTTATATGTATCTAGTTAATGTCGGTTACCAGGTGTTCACCATATGAATGATTATTTTTGTCTCTATGCATGGGACGTATATTTATGAGAACTGGAAATGAAATTCTTGTGGTCTATTAAAATGATGAAAATAAATGATTATGATAAACTAATGAACTCACCAACCTTTTGGTTGACACTTTAAAGCATGTTTATTCTCAGGTGTTAAAGAAATCTTCCGCTGTGCATTTGCTCATTTTAAAGATATTACTTGGAGTCTTTCATAGCATATTTCGAAGAACGTTGCATTCGAGTCATTGAGTTCATCAAAGATTATTATTAAATCAATTTATAGGTGGATAGTGGATATTATGAAATGGTATGCATGCCTGTCAATTTTCGATGTAAAGAAAGATTGTCTTTTAAAAACGAATGCAATGTTTGTAAAATGTATCATATAGAGGTCAAATACCTCGCTATGTAATCAACTATTGTGAATCGTTTATAATGTATATGAACGGGTCCTTTCAAGCATAACTCTTTTGGCGATCACGGGCCGTCTTAAGTCTCGCTTGAATTTGGACAATTTTCTCAGTTGTTTCATGGACTATCTCAGGTCCGGTGATTTGCGTTTCACCTACCTCGGCCCAACAAATAGGAGATCGAAATTTGCGGCCATACAACGCTTCAAAAGTGCGGCATTAATACTCGAATGATAACTGTTGTTGTAAGAGAACTCGGCTAGCGGCAAATGCCTTTCCCAAGCCTTTTCAAACTCAATAACACAAGCATGCAACATGTCCTCCAAATTCTGAATCATGCGTTCGCTTTGTCCGTCGGTCTGTGGGTGATACGCAGTACTCATGTCGAGATGTGTCCCCAAGGCTTCTTGCAAAGAACGCCAAAATCTGGAAGCAAAACGGGGATCGCGATCTGAGATGATCGATAAGGGCACACCATGACGAGATACAACTTCTTTTATATATAGTTGAGCGAGTCTCTCCATCGTATCCGTTTCCTTCATGGCTAAGAAGTGTGCAGATTTAGTAAGACGGTCAATAATAACCCAGATGGTATCGTATCCGCCCACCGTCTTTGGTAACTTCGTAATGAAATCCATTGTTATCCTTTCCCACTTCCATTGCGGGATTTTCGATTGTTGAAGTAACCCAGAAGGCTTCTGATGTTTGGCCTTAACTTTCGAGCAAGTTAAACACTTACCAACATACATTGCAATGTCCTTCTTAAGATTGGGCCACCAATACTGTTCCTTGAGATCGTGGTACATTTTTCTGGCTCCTGGGTGAATCGAATATCTTGACTTATGGGCTTCATCTAATATAAGGCTCCGTAGATCTCCATAACGAGGTACCCAAATTCTTCCGGCATAGCATCGGAGTTCAGTTTCCTTGACTTCAAATCGAGAAACGAGAATGTTCAAGTATTCATGAGATATATTCTCCTCCTTGAGAGCCTCATCTTGGGCTGCTCGGATCTGGCTATTGAGGTTCAAATGAATGGTGATGTTCAGTACCCAAATACGAATAGGTGCCATCCTCTCCTTTCGGCTCAAAGCGTCAGCTACAACATTTGCCTTGCCAGGTGATAACGAAGTTCACAATCATAGTCATTCAACGTCTAGATCCATCGACGCTGTCTCATATTCAGTTGCTTCTAATCGAAGATGTGTTGGAGACTTTTATGATCGGTGAAAATAGTGCTCTTAGTTCCATAAAGATAGTGTCTCCATAGCTTTAATGCAAAGACAACGGCTCCAAGCTCGAGATCGTGAGTAGTGTAATTTCGCTCGTGAATCTTCAGTTGTCGGGAGGCGTAAGCGATAACCTTTGTGCGTTGCATTAGAACGCAACAAAAATCACTTTTCGAAGCATCGCAATAAACGACGAAATCGTCACTGCCTTTAGGAAGTGATAAGATAGGTGCGGTGGTTAACTTCTTTTTTAAGGTTTGAAATGTTGAATCCTGATCGGGTTCCCAAATGAACTTCTTCCCTTTGTGAGTCAGCACGGTCAAAGGACGCGCAATCAGAGAGAACCCTTCTATAAATCTTCGGTAGTAACCGGCGAGGCCTGAAAATTGGCGAATATGAGTCGGAGTAGTGGGGGTTTCCCACTTGCTGATAGCTTCGATCTTTGCTGGATCAACTTTAATACCTTGATCGCTCACAATATGACCCAGAAATTGGACTTCCTTCAACCAAAACTCACACTTGGAGAATTTTACATAAATTTGCTCTTGTCTCAAGAGTTCCAACACTAGACAAAGATGTTGCTCATGTTCTTCTTCGCTTTTGGAGTAGATGAGGATATCATCTATGAAGATGATAACGAACTTATCCAGGTATGGCTTGCATACACGATTCATGAGGTCCATAAACACGGCAGGTGTGTTGGTTAAACCGAATGGTATCACGAGAAAATCATAGTGACCATAACGAGTTCTGAATGCAGTCTTCATCACATTGCTTTCCTTCACCCTCAACTGGTGATAACCGGATCGCAAATCGATCTTAGAGTAAACGCTCGATCCTTGTAGTTGATCAAAAAATCTTCAATTCGAGGAAGGGGATACCGATTCTTGATCGTCAATTTGTTGAGTTCACGGTAGTCGATACACATGCAGAATGATCCATCCTTCTTCTTCACAAACAAAATAGGTGTGCCCCAAGGCGAGAAACTTGGTTGGATAAATCCACGGTCTAGCAGTTCTTGTAGTTGACTCTGCAACTCTTGCATTTCGGAAGGTGCGAGTCGATAAGTTGCGCGAGCTACAGGTGTAGCTCCTGGCACTAAATCGATCTGAAACTCCACTGCTCTCGGTGGCGGTAATCCAGGCAATTCTTCCGGAAAGACATCGGAAAATTCGTTCACAATTCGTACATCACCCACGCTCTTCACTCCGGTTTCTAATGTTTTCACATGTGCTAGAACAGCAAGACGTCCTTTCTTCATGATCTTTTGCGCTTTCATGCAACTAATGAGATTTAGTCTCGAGCTACATCTCTCTCCGTAAATAATCAGTGGCTCACCATCTCCGTGTGGTATACGAAGAGCTTTATCTCCACAGATAATGTCGGCCCTTTTCTTGGTCAACCAGTCCATACCGAAAATAACATCAAAGCTTCCCAACTTAATGGGTATCAAGTCAATCTCGAAATCTACACCAGCTATATTGATAATAGCTCCTCAGCTAATTTGGTCAACTTTCTCAAGTTTTCCATAGGCTACCTCTACAAGCATACTCTCCTTTAAAAGAACTAACGACCAATTTATCTTAGAGAAAAAGTGTCTACATACATAACTTCTATCGGCACCAGTATCAAATAGAACAGAAGCTAATAAATTGTTGATAGTGAATATACCTGTGACCAAGTCGGGGTTCTCACGGGCATCCCTTGCGTTTACATAGAAGGCTCTTCCACGTGGTGGTCCACTGTCCTTTCGCTTGTTAGGACACTCAGTTTTGAAGTGGCCCGGTTGTCCGCATTCATAGCACTTTCTCAGTCCAGTAGGGTTTGTCTTCACATTCAGGGTGGTGATCCTACAGTCTTTGCTAATATGCCCAGTCCTTTTACATTTTTGGCAGACCACGTTGCAGTACCCGGTGTGATGCTTGTAGCATCTCTTGCACTGCGGCAGACTACCCTTGAAGTTAGAGTTCGAGCTAGGGGTCGGGTTTGGTTCCTTCCGTCGTTGTGCCTCTTAGCAGGGTTTTGTTCAAAGACCCTCCCCTTGTTGTTGTCCCACTTCTTCTCACTACTACCCAATTCGGATTTAGCCTTTTCTGGTTCTTTGCTGGTGATTTGGCTCATCAGAGTATGAGTCATGCGCATAGCTTCAGGGACATCAGCTGGTTTTGAAGAGGTAACATTTCCTTGGATGGACTTGGGGTGTCCCCAAAAATACCGTTCCATTCGCTTAAATTCTGGGGTAACCATCGTAGGACACATCAAAGCTAATTCCAGGTACCTACGGTTATAACCATCGAGATCGGTTCCCACAACCTTCAAATCCCAGAACTCAGCCTCAATTTTATGTATCTCTGTCCTGGGGAAATACTCTTTAATCATGGCCCCCTTAAGTGCCTCCCACGGGGTAGCATACGCCTCATCAATACCCTTAGCTTGAGCAAGTGTGTTCCACCAGGTTAAGGCACCGTCCGATAGTGTAAAGGAGGCATACTTAGTTTTGTTCATTTCTGAACAGTTGCTTACACGGAACACATCTTCCAATTTCTCAAACCACCTTGTAAGTCCAACTGGCCCCTCAGTACCACTAAAATTGTGGGGCTTGCAGCTTTGGAATTCCTTGTATATGCACCCTATATGATTGTGCTGGATAACCAGTGGAGCTTGAGGGTTCATTTTCGCTATAGCTACGGCTACCCGTTCGGCTATCATTTCTTCAATATGTGCTGCTGTGGGCGTTGATCTTCCGTTGGCCATTGATCTTCTAAACAAAATTTTTGACTCAAGTCAAAATCCAGTATTCAAATAATAATAATACAATATATGGTAACCAACATGGAATCAACACAACACATGTTAATTAAGTAATGCAACTAGATACAGATACCACAAAATCATCATACAGTAACGTAAATAGAACACCGTACAAAGATTAAATAACACTAAGTTCCATAAAAAGTTGCATACATTCGCATAAGGTTCGTACAATACATTACAAAAACATGAAACTACAACTGGAATTACATAAAGAAATCTAATACAAAAGCCCTATGGTAACAGTGGGTAAAGGATGTCCATTATGTGAGACATCTAATCCTCGAGCTCAGTTACCCGAGCACGGAGGGTATCCACCTCCCTCGTCAGTTCCTCGACAGAGGAAGAGGTTGGTGGAGAAGGTGGTGCTGATGGTGCAAGTGGTGCAGACGATCCGGCTCCAGAAGTAAATGCTGCGTAATGGGGAGCCTTACATATGAATGGATCAGCAGGATACGGCACAAGCCGCTTACGGGCGGTAACACTAACCTTCAGTCCATGTGCGTTAACGAACGATCTACCTCCTTTAACCCCTAGAATAACAGTACCATAAAAATGATACCACTTCTTCGGCGAGGTAGAGGGTGGCTGCACGGGTGCCTCCTCAGGGTCCTCGTCGGAATCATCATCGAAATCCTCGTCGCTGGAATCGTCAGATGACGAGTCGTCAGAATCATCGGAAGGTGGATGTGCTCGGCCAGTAGTCATCAGTCAGTATCTGCCGGGTGGAATCGGCACAACACGTCCATCAGGAAGGCGTCTAGCCCAATGACCATGCTCATTCCTGAAAGGAACGTCCCCATATTCCCCAGGAATCACAGCACCACCGAAATGGTGATGTGGCTCCGAGGGTCCTGGGATGAGTGGAGCTGGAATCTCCGGTGGATCCTCATGTCCGTCTGAGATGATCACTGGGTCGGGTGTGTGGCTACTGGCTCCAGAGGACAAAGCGCCAGAGTTGATGGAGGGTAAAGAGGACGGGATCTGTGTGTCGGCAGCAGTAGCAGGCGAGCTGGTGGATGAGTCTGAGTCGCTCGCCAAAATGATACCGGGCGGGATATCCGACATCTGAACAAGGAAAAATAACTTTTTCCATGTCAGTAAGTCATATAGCAAGCACGTATAAGGCAAAGTAACTACGACAGTCTAGATCATCTATAGCAGTAAGTAGCATGGCAATAATGACAAGTATCATGCAATCGAAAGCAGATGGTAGCATGCAGTAGTGAAAACAAGTAGCAGTATACGACATATAGCAGTAAAAGTAAGCAGCAGCATGCAGTAAGTTCCGCAGAAACAAGTAAACTAGCAAGTTGTAGATTAGTCCTATTAGTAAATCCTACTCGGTCCGGTCTAGACTCACTAATGCAACATAATTCCCTACAACCAATGCTCTGATACCAAATGTGATGCCCCCTACAAAATTAACGTGTACGGATCATCAACAATAGGATCATTACAAGGTCAAACACTATATACTGTTTTAAAAGAAGTTTGCATTCATAATAAAAGGTGATTTCTTAACCAACATCAAATGTTTTACAACGAAAGTATGCTTCTATGAATAGAAGCAATTAATGATAGTACGTGACCCAATGGTCGTTACGAATACATTGTTCAAAAGTAATAAAGTTTGAATGCAAAATAAACGTTTCATGTGAAGACATCTCTAATAAGCGCAGCGGGAGTCTACAAAGCATGGCAACTACAGCGGAAGCAATCAAACCTTAAGAACCTGAGAAAAACATGCTTAAAAATGTCAACCCAAAGGTTGGTGAGCTATAGTTTAATGTAACAGTAATGTAAGGTAGGCCACGAGATTTCAGTGTTTCAAAACAGTATGAAAAGTATATGTATAACCGTGGGCACTTGGTAACTAACTTAACGTAAATAACACCCCCTAAAAGTACACTTGGTGAGTGCGTAAGTTTACGAAGTATTAAACACCCATTAAATGCTAGCGCTACTAGCCCGAGTGGGGATGTCAAACCCTATGGATCCATATCTAAGATTCGCGTTCACCGGTTCAAAGACCAATGACTAAACGTTACCGAGCTAAGGGGAAAGTTTAAGCCGTTGTATAACCCACACATATATAAAGTTTGAGTACTCTAGCCTAGTATGTAAAACATAAAATGCGCATGTATTCTCAGTTCCCAAAATAGTTAAAGTAAAAAGGGATGCTATAACTCAGAGTGGAAAGTAGTAAAAGTCGATACGCGGGAAAAGTAAGCAAGTGGTTGGTCCGAAAGGTCCTCAACCTAAGTCAAAAGTTACTAAGTCAGTAAATCGTTCCCAAAGGTTTAAAAGTATGTAAATTAGGTCTTAAGTATCATCATCATTCATCATCAAACAAAAAGTGTAAAGTAAGTTTCATTCAAGAATAGAGTTTGAAATAAAGGCTGACTTCATTCAGTCGCCACGACCTCTATAAAAACTGAAATGAGGTGAGACCAGTGGCCATGGCTCCGTATATGAGTCCCCTAGAGGCTGACCAATTTACAGAACCAAAATCGTCTTCGTTTGCGAGTAGGTCAGAAATTTTCAGCACAACGTTAAAAGGGTGTAGTGACTTTCAGATGGCCATAAATCCTAAACCGTAACTCGGATTAAGGCGAGGTCTAAACGGAAAATCATCTAATCGAACTGAACCAGCTGGAAATCAACTTTTCCAATAGCCTAGGTTATTGATCAGTTCCAGAAAACAGTAAGTAAGGTGTTCCGGTGGGTTCTTGGTGCTTGATGCTCATCACAGTTCTCATCCTTGATGCTTATAGCTTCAAGTGTACAACTCGTTGATGTGTTTGCATCATATTAACCAAGTTTTGACCATAATAACACTAGTGTAAGCCTAAGATATGTAGCACAACTCAATTAAGGGTTGTAAGTAGTTTGATGAACCAAAGTTACATCAAGATCTTAGATCCGACACATACATGAGTTCTAATAGTAATATTAAGCTACAAACTTGAAAGTAAACTAGATAAACAAGATCTTAAATTGTAGAACTTAGATCTTAGTTAGATCTTAAAGATCCTAGACTAGAAAGTCTAGATCTAGTGTTTTAAGTTAGATCCTAAGTTATAGAACTTGGATCTTCACTTTAATGAAACCATAAGTTATAAAACTTAGATTTTCATCTTGTAAAATGTATATAAGCTTATAAGCTCTTTTTTACAACAAAATTAGAAGATCATAAGTTATAGAAACTTAGATCCAACACAAGTATATGAAGTTATAACTAGAAACTTATACTTCCGTGTTCTTGAACTTATAAAGTTAACTTTAGTTTCAAGAAATATGAGATCAAGTTTAACTAGTAATACTTGACCAAATCAACAACATCACAACTTTAAAGTACTTACAAAAGAAAGAAATAAACTAAAGTTACAAGTATTATGTTCATGTTTGTTTCATACTTAAGAAGATTCAAGTCAAGCTTGGATCTTAAGAAATTAAGTCTACAAAACATGAATACAAGTATGATTATAAAGTTTATGAACTTTAAAGCTTATAACATTTAAGTGTAGAACCATAAACTAACAAGTTTAGATTCTTGTTCTTGGTTCTTCATCAAACAAAAGATGGAAGTAACCAAGATTACATGAAGATACAAGTTATAGAACTTGATCTTTAACAACAACAAACAACAATAACTACAAACTAGTAAAATGATGATGAATGGTGGCGGTTTTAAGGAAGAAAAAGAAGAGAAAATAGAGTCTTGTTACTTACAAGTTTGAGAGAAAAAGAGAGTAAGAGAAGTGTAAAATGAAGTGTGTGTGAAAAGTGAAGTAAAATGCTAGTAAATAAGTAACAAAAATTGAAAATAAAACTCCCTCCAAGACCACCTAAGGCCGACGGTCATAAGGCCAAAAATTGGGAGGTTAAAACTCACTTTCAAGCATGGGAGAATGGTGTAAGCTTAGAATGGTATTAAATTTAAATGTATGGGAAAGAGTTCTAGCATGCTTGTATGATTTATCTCCTAATTAGCTTAATTAACCTTGCATTTCCTTAATGATTCATTAGCTTAAAAGATGGGGTTACTAGTCCATTAAGTGTGTAGGGTGGGCTTCCAAGTCCATATAATAAAAGCCCAAGTCCAAGTAACCAACAAATAAATAAAAAGCCCAAGTAATTAACTACTAACATTAGTTAATTAAAAATGATTAATAATAATTAATCATGTACGTAAATAATATTCGAAATATTATTCGTGTAAAGTACGTGTGGCACGAAGACGATTCGGGACATGTAAAGTCAATTACGGTAACAAGTAAATGTATAAAAAATACATTTATTAAAGTGCGAGTATTAATAATAAATATTAATAAAAAAAGTTGGAAAATCCAGGGTCGTTACATAAAAACCCATGCATTTGTTAAGTTACTTTTATTTTATAAACCAATTTATAAAATATAACACAACATAATTATTTAAACCAATAGATAATTAATTCCTTATCTTATAAATTATCCAAATAATTTATCTCAAGTGATAATATTTAAGAAAACTAATTTTTCTAAAATCCAAGTGTCACGTATTTATTTAATGATCCAATCGTTAAGATTAACTACGTATAAGGTGTCGGTAAGCTTGTTATTGGGTATGACCCGACTTGGATCAAAACATATTAGCCACATTAATTTAATATGTCTCTCGGTCATACGAAATACCTCCAGTAATACCCCGTCAGAATCCACTAACGGTGTATTAACTCTGGTCCCACAGTTTATCGGTCACGCCCTCTATATGTGACGTTTCCGAAAAGTATTCGCATTAAATTTCAAAGCAAATTCGTTTATTAAAGAAATCATTCTTAAAAGTTGTTGACATAAATGACCAACATAAGTAACTCAATACATTATTTAAAACAGCGGTTTTCAATGCGAATATATGTTCTTGATATAAAAGTGACAAAGTATGCTGGACAACATCCAGAACTAGCAGCTAACAAGCAATCATGACAACTCTGCAATGAAATGTCCCGTTCATATTGATTATAAACGTTCCATATGAATTGATTTCGTCGCGAGGTTTTGACCTCTATATGAGATGTTTTTCAAAGACCGCATTCATTTTTAAAACAACCATAACCTTTATTTTATCGATAAAGGTTTAAAAAGCATTACATAGATTATCAAATAATGATAATCTAAAATATAACGTTTACACACGACCATTGCATAATGGTTTACAATATGAATATATTACATCAAAAATAAGTTCCTTGAATGCAGTTTTACATAATATCATACAAGCATGGACTCCAAATCTTGTCCTTATTTTAGTATGCAATAGCGGAAGCTCTTAATAATCACCTAAGAATAAACATGCTTAAAACGTCAATAAAAATGTTGGTGAGTTATAGGTTTAACCTATATATTATCAAATCATAATAATAGACCACAAGATTTCATATTTCAATACATCCTATACATAGAGATAAAAATCATTCATACGGTGAACACCTTGTACCCGACATTAACAAGATGCATATAAGAATATCCCCATCATTCCGGGACATCCATCGGACATGATATAAAAACTCGAAGTACTAAAGCATCCGCTACAACGGATGGGGTTTGTTGGGCCCAATAGATCTATCTTTAGGATTCGCGTCAATTAGTAGACTAGTTTACTAATTCTTAGGTTACCAAGTAAAAGGGGCATATTTGGCTTCGATCGTTCAACCATAGAAAGTAGTTTCATGTACTTGTGTCTATTTTGTAAAACATTTATAAAGCTGCATGTATTCTCATCCCAAAAATATTAGATTTTAAAAGTGGGACTATAACTCACTTTCACAGATTTTTTACTTCGCCAGGAAGTAAGACTTTGCCACTGGTTGATTCACGAACCTATAACAAATATGTACATATATATCAAAGTATGTTCAAAATATATTTACAACATTTTTAATATATTTTAATGTTTTAAGTTTATTAAGTCAGCTGTCCTCGTTAGTAACCTACAACTAGTTGTCTACAGTTAGATGTACAGAAATAAATCGATATATATTATCTTGAATCAATCCACGACACAATGTATACACGTCTCAGGCTAGATCATAACTCAAAGTATATATATTTTTGGAATCAACCTCAACCCTGTATAGCTAATTCCAACATTACTGCATATAGAGTGTCTATGGTTGTTCCAAATAATATATATAGATGGGTCGATATGATATATCAAAACATTTGCATACGTGTCTATGATATCCCAAGATTACATAATATATTAGAATACATGTATAATATAATATAAGTTAGATAGGATATGATTTGTATAGAATTGTTACAATATTTCACGTAGCTACAACAATCAAAAAATATCCAATCTTGTTTTACCCATAACTTCTTCGTTTTAAATCCGTTTTGAATGAATCAAATTGCTATGGTTTCATATTGAACTCTATTTTATGAATCTAAACAGAAAAAGTATAGGTTTATAGTCGGAAATATAAGTTACAAGTCGTTTTTGTAAGAGGTAGTCATTTCAGTCAAAAGAACGACGTCTTGATGACCATTTTGAAAAACATACTTCCACTTTGAGTTTAATCATGATTTTTGGATATAGTTTCATGTTCATAAGAAAAATCATTTTCCCAGAAGAACAACTTTTAAACAAAGTTTATCATAGTTTTTAATTATCAAACCCAAAACAGCCCGCGGTGTTACTACAACGGCGTATATCCAGTTTTACGGTGTTTTTTGTGTTTTCAGGTTTTAAATCATTAAGTTAGCATATCATATAGATATAGAACATGTGTCTAGTTGATTTTAAAAGTCAATTTAGAAGGATTAACTTTTGTTTGCGAACAAGTTTAGATTTAACTAAACTATGTTCTAGTGATTACAAGTTTAAACCTTCGAATAAGGTAGTTTTATATATATGAATCGAATGATGTTATGAACATCATTACTACCTCAGGTTTTATGGATAAACCTACTGAAAATGAGAAAAATAGATCTAGCTTCAAAGGATCCTTGGATGGCTTGAAAGTTCTTGAAGCAAAATCATGACACAAAAACAAGTTCAAGTAAGATTTCCACTCGAAATAAGATTGTTAAATTATAGAAATTGAATCAAAGTTTGGATATGAGTATTACCTTATATTAGAAAGATATCTTACTGTAAATAAGAAAGATTTCTTGAGGTTGGATGATCACTTTACAAGATTGGAAGTAAGCTAGCAAACTTGGAAGTATTCTTGATTTTATGAAACTAGAACTTATAGAATTTATGAAGAACACTTAGAACTTGAAGATAGAACTTAAGAGAGATCAATTAGATGAAGAAAATTGAAGAATGAAAGTGTTTGTAGGTGTTTTTGGTTGTTGTTATATGGATTAGATATAAAGGATGTGTAATTTTGTTTACTTGTAAATAAGTCATGAATGATTACTAATATTTTTGTAATTTTATGAGATATTTCATGCTAGTTTCCAAATGATGGTTCCTACATGTGTTAGGTAACTCACATGGGCTGCTAAGAGCTGATCATTGGAGTGTATATACCAATAGTACATACATCTAAAAGCTGTGTATTGTACGAGTACGAATACGGGTGCATACGAGTAGAATTGTTGATGAAACTGAACGAGGATGTAATTGTAAGCATTTTTGTTAAGTAGAAGTATTTTGTTAAGTATCTTGAAGTCTTTCAAAAGTGTATGAATACATATTAAAACACTACATGTATATACATTTTAACTGAGTCGTTAAGTCATCGTTAGTCGTTACGTGTAAGTGTTGTTTTAAAACCTTTAGGTAAACGATCTTGTTAAGTGTTGTTAATCCATTGTTTATTATATCAAATGAGATGTTAAATTATTACATTATCATAATATTATGATGTATTAATGTATCTTAATATGATATATATACAATTAAATGTCGTTACAACGATAATCGTTACATATATGCCTCGTTTCGAAATCATTAAGTTAGTAGTCTTCTTTTTACATATGTAGTTCATTGTTAATATACTTAATGATATGTTTACTTATCATAATACCATGTTAACTATATATATATATCCATATATATGACATCATATAGTTTTTACAAGTTTTAACGTTCGTGAATCACCGGTTAACTTGGGTGGTCAATTGTCTATATAAAACCTATTTCAATTAATCAAGTTGTAACAAGTTTGATTGCTTAACATGTTGGAAACACTTAATCATATAAATATCAATTTCATTTAATATATATATATATAACATGGAAAAGTTCGGGTTACTACAGTACCTACCCGTTAAATAAATTTCGTCCCCAAATTTTAAGCAGTTGGTGGTGTTGACGTATCTTCTGGAAATAATGCGGGTATTTCTTCTTCATCTGATCTTCTCATTCCCAGGTGAACTCAGGTCCTCTACGAGCATTACATCAAACTTTAACAATTGGTATCTTGTTTTGCTTAAGTCTTTTAACTTCACGATCCTTTATTTTGACGGGTTCTTCGATGAATTGAAGTTTTTCGTTGATTTGGATTTCGTCTAACGGAATAGTGAGATCTTCTTTAGAAAAACATTTCTTCAAATTTGAGACGTGGAAAGTGTTATGTACAGCTGAGAGTTGTTGTGGTAATTTAAGTCGGTAAGCTACTGGTCCGACACGATCAATACTCTTGAATGGTCCTATATACCTTGGATTTAATTTCCCTCGTTTACCAAATCGAACAACGCCTTTCCAAGGTGCAACCTTAAGCATGACCATCTCTCTAATTTCAAATTCTATATCTTTTCTTTTAATGTCGGCGTAGCTCTTTTGTCGACTTTGGGCGGTTTTCAAACATTGTTGAATTTGGATGATCTTTTCGGTAGTTTCTTGTATTATCTCCGGACCCGTAATATGTCTATCCCCTACTTCACTCCAACAAATCGGAGACCTGCACTTTCTATCATAAAGTGCTTCAAACGGTGCCATCTTAATGCTTGAATGGTAGCTGTTGTTGTAGGAAAATTCTGCTAACGGTAGATGTCGATCTCAACTATTTTCAAAATCAATAATACATGCTCGTAGCATGTCTTCAAGCATTTGTATCGTCCTTTCGCTATGCCCATCAGTTTGTGGATGATAGGTAGTACTCATGTCTAGACGAGTTCCTAATGCTTGCTGTAATGTCTGCCAGAATCTTGAAATAAATCTGCCATCCCTATCAGAGATAATAGAGATTGGTATTCCATGTCTGGAGACAACTTCCTTCAAATACAGTCGTGCTAACTTCTCCATCTTGTCATCTTCTCTTATTGGCAGGAAGTGTGCTGATTTGGTGAGACGATCAACTATTACCCAAATAGTATCAAAACCACTTGCAGTCCTTGGCAATTTAGTGATGAAATCCATGGTAATGTTTTCCCATTTCCATTCTGGGATTTCGGGTTGTTGAAGTAGACCTGATGGTTTCTGATGCTCAGCTTTGACCTTAGAACACGTCAAACATTCCCCTACTTATTTAGCAACATCGGCTTTCATACCTGGCCACCAAAAATGTTCCTTGAGATCTTTGTACATCTTCCCCGTTCCAGG
The DNA here is from genome assembly GCF_046630445.1 of Rutidosis leptorrhynchoides. Taxonomy (NCBI): domain Eukaryota; kingdom Viridiplantae; phylum Streptophyta; class Magnoliopsida; order Asterales; family Asteraceae; genus Rutidosis; species Rutidosis leptorrhynchoides. The sequence continues at coordinate 198,729,968 of NC_092335.1, forward strand.
ATGTATTGAGTATCTGGTTTTATGAGCTTCTCTAAGTATCATTTCTCTCATATCTCCAAATTTTGGTACCCAAATTCTTTTAGCCCTATACCGGGTTCCGTCTTCCCGAATATTAAGATGCTTCTCCGATCCTTTGGGTATTTCATCCTTTAAATTTCCCTCTTTTAAAACTCCTTGTTGCGCCTCCTTTATTTGAGTAGTAAGGTTATTGTGAATCATTATATTCATAGCTTTTACTCGAATGGGTTCTCTGTCCTTTCTACTCAAAGTGTCGGCTACCACATTTGCCTTCCCCGGGTGGTAACGAATCTCAAAGTCGTAATCATTCAACAATTCAATCCACCTGCGCTGCCTCATGTTCAGTTGTTTCTGATTAAATATATGTTGAAGACTTTTGTGGTCGGTATATATAATACTTTTGACCCCATATAAGTAGTGCCTCCAAGTATTTAATGCAAAAACAACCGCGCCTAATTCCAAATCATGCGTCGTATAATTCTGCTCGTGAATCTTCAATTATCTAGACGCATAAGCAATTACCTTCATTCGTTGCATTAATACACAACCGAGACCTTGCTTTGAAGCGTCACAATATATCACAAAATCATCATTCCCTTCAGGTAATGACAATATAGGTGACGTAGTTAACTTTTTCTTTAACAATTGAAACGCTTTCTCTTGTTCATCCTTCCATTTAAATTTCCTTCCTTTATGCGTTAATGCAGTCAAGGGTTTTGCTATTCTGGAAAAATCTTGGATGAACCTTCTGTAGTAACCAGCTAGTTCTAAAAATTGGCGTATATGCTTCAGAGTTTTCGGGGTTTCCCATATTTCAACGGTTTCAATCTTTGCTGGATCCACCTGAATACCTTCTTTGTTCACTATGTGACCGAGAAATTGAACTTCTTCCAACCAAAATGCACACTTTGAAAACTTACCGTACAATTTTTCTTTTCTCAGCAACTCTAGCACTTTTCATAAATGTTCTTCATGCTCTTGATCATTCTTCAAGTAAATAAGTATGTCATCGATGAAAACAATGAAAAACTTGTCAAGATATGGCCCACACACTCGGTTCATGAGGTCCATGAACACAGCTGGTGCATTCGTCAATCCAAACGGCATAATCATAAACTCATAATGATCGTAACGCGTCCTAAAAGCATTCTTTGGAATATCATCCTCCTTCACCCGTATTTGATGATACCCAGAACGTAAATCAATCTTCGAATAAACCGACGAGCCTTGTAGTTGATCAAATAAGTCATCGATTCTCGGTAGTGGGTAGCGGTTCTTGTTGGTAAGTTTGTTCAACTCTCGGTAGTCGATACACAACCTAAATGTACCATCCTTCTTCTTGACAAACAAAACAGGAGCTCCCCACGGTGATGTGCTTGGTCGAATGAAACCACGCTCTAAAAGTTCTTGTAATTGGCTATGAAGTTCCTTCATTTCGCTAGGTGCGAGTCTGTATGAAGCACGATCTATTGGTGCAGCTCCCGGTACAAGGTCTATTTGAAATTCAACAGATCGGTGTGGAGGTAGTCCCGGTAATTCTTTCAGAAATACATCGGGAAATTCTTTTGCTACTGGAACATCATTGATGTTCTTTTCTTCGGAATTGACTTTCTCGATGTGTGCTAGCACAGCATAGCAACCTTTTCTTATTAGTTTTTGTGCCTTCAGGTTACTAATAAGATTTAACTTCGCGTTGCTCTTTTCTCCGTACACCATTAAGGGTTTTCCTTTTTCTTGTATAATGCGAATTGCATTTTTGTAACAAATGATCTCTGTTTTACTTCTTTCAACCATTCCATACCGATTATCACATCAACACTCCCTAACTCTACTGGTATCAAGTCAATCTTAAATGTTTCGCTAACCAGTTTAATTTCTCGATTCCGACATATATTATCTGCTGTAATTAATTTACCGTTTGCTAATTCGAGTAAAAATTTATTATCCAAGGGCATCGGTGAACAAATTAGTTTAGCACAAAAGTCTCTACTCATATAGCTTCTATCCGCACCCGAATCAAATAAAACATAATCAAATTTATTATCAATGAGAAATGTACCCGTAACAAGCTCCGGGTCTTCCTGCGCTTCTGCCGTATTAATATTGAAAACTCTTCCGCGGCCCTTCCCATTAGTATTCCCCTGATTTCAGGCAATTTCTACTAAAGTAGCCCGGTTTTCCACATCCAAAGCAAACTACGGCAGTATTATTTGTTCCGACATTATTTGTTCCTTTAGTTCTGTTATGCATTGGTCCGTAGATTTCGCACTTCTTCGCGCTATGACCATTTCTTTTACACCTATTGCAAAATGTCATGCAGAACCCCAGGTGATGCTCGTCACATCTTTGGCATGGCTGTTTTTGGTTTTTGTTGCCATTGTTGTTATTGAGATTATTGTTGGGATTGTTATTGTTGTTGTTGTTGTTGTTGTTATTGTTGTTGGGCCAGTTATTGTAGTTGTTGTTGGGACGTTTATTGAAGTTGTTGTTGCGATTGATGTTGCGGTTATTGGGATAGTTGTTGCGATTTTGGTTGTGATTGTTGTTGTTGTTGTATTGGTGACTCTTGTCATTGGTTTCTTCCCACTTTCTCTTGACTTGTTTCATGTTAGCCTCTTCGGTAGCCTGCTCTTTAATCCTTCCTTAGATCTGGTTCACTAATTTGTGAGCCATTCGACTTGCTTTTTGTATGGAGGCGGGTTCGTGTGAACTCATATCTTCTTGAATTCTTTCCGGTAACCCTTTTACAAATGCGTCGATCTTCTCTTCTTCGTCTTCAAACGTTCTGGGACACAATAGGCACAATTTTGTGAATCGTCATTCGTACATGGTGATATCGAAACCTTGCGTTCGTAATCCTCTAAGCTCTACCTTGAGCTTATTGACCTCGTTCCTGGGACGATACTGCTCGTTCATCAATTGCTTGAATGCTGACCATGGTAGTGCTTAAGCAGCATCTTGTCCTACCTGCTCGAGATAGGTATTCCACCACGTTAACGCCGTACCTGTGAAGGTATGCGTAGCGTACTTAACTTTGTCCTCTTTAGTACACTTACTTATGGCAAACACCGATTCGACCTTCTCGGTCCACCGTTTCTATCCAATTAGTCCTTCGGTTCCATCAAATTCCAAAGGTTTGCAGGCAGTGAATTCTTTGTAGGAGCATCCTACACGATTTCTTGCGGAATTTGTTCCACTGCTAGATCCAGAGTTATTGTTATTTTGCATTGCAGCCTGCACTGCGGCTATGTTCGCAGCAAGGAAAACACGGAAGTCTTCCTCACTCATGTTCAAGTTCTGACGAGTCGCCGGTGTCATTTCCTTCAAAATAGCCAAAAGAATTGAGTTAATCATATAGAATTTAAGAGTAGTCAATAGTATTTCATAACATAATATGAGCTTATTTATAAAAGCTTTTTCTTCATATTAGCATTTTATAGTTTTAATTCGGGTAGTACCTACCCGTTAAGTTCATACTTAGCAGCTATTATACAATTCAACTACTACGATTCTATATGAAAAACTTATTACAATAATATTTCACGTTCAAACTTTATACAATATTTTACAAACTTACAATACCGCTATAATACATATAGGATGAAATATAGCACATAATAACTTTGCTACTCGGTAGCTATGAAGGCAATTCTAGTTAATACGCAAGTTGTTCAGCAAAAGAAATAAAGACACGTAATTCATAAGTCCAGAAACAAGTCATGCATTCAGGTTTTACTAAGATGACTTCCCATCCTTGATCTTGTGGAAAATAACCGTTATGACCATTGGCTAGGCAGCATGTTGTAATGTTGTCAAAAGGACGAGGGTTTCGTAATGTCCAACAGCCCCATAATAATCTAAAAACCTTGTTTCTCACCCCAACTACTGAATCCGTCACTTGTGGAAAGGTTTTATTTAAAAGTTGCAATCCGATGTTCTTTTTCTCACTTTGGTAAGAAGCAAACATTACTAACCCGTAAGCATAACATGCTTCTTTATGTTGCATGTTAGAAGCTCTTTCTAATTCACGAAATCCTATGTTGGGATATGTTGAGTCAAAATAGGTTCTTAACCCGTAGCGTAAAATTGCATTTGGGTTCCCCGCATTTAACGCTTTAAAGAAAACACGGCGTAACTTACGGTCTCCCCAATGTGATATATCCCACCTATCAAAGGAAAGCCTTTTAAAAACTAAGGCATTTCTGGAAAGTCTTTCAAATGTTTGACAAGTTAATTTTGCCATAATTAATTGTGCAGATGAATTTTGACCGACTCTAGACAAGATTTCCTCAATCATATCCTCTAGTAGATCTTCTAAAATATTCGGTTGTCTACCCTTAACGTCCATTTTGTTTTTATACTGTAAAATAGACAAGGATTAGATTCGTAAAAGATAATTATAAAAAACAATACAAGCAATTTTTACATAGAACATAAAAGTACAAGCTGTAACAACCCAAATCCATTTAACCAAAAACAGAGTACATTTTTTTTTTATTTAGTTAGGTCCCATTAATATAATACATTTTCAACTCTGTTTTAATCGAAACATAACATCATAAGGATACGTTTAACAATCTATCATGACCCTTGGCACACAAATTACACTTTACAAAATCATTTGTAATAATGACCCGATCACAAGAAATACGGGTTAAGACTCAATAACCCAACCCAATACCAAGAGCATAATCTCGGGGACTACCAAATCCCCCATCCGTGTCCAAATATCCAGAAGCTACCCCGTCGAGCCCAAGCGCTCCTAAGCATCTAGTCTACAACTAGCTAGATTCATAATCACAATACCTGTAAAAAGGTAAATAACGAGAGGGGTAAGCATAAAGCTTAGTGAATGCAATAATTATACACATACATATATAATATACCTAATTGCAAACACTTACTCACATACCGCATACATGCTAGCAACACAAATAGCTTATCATCACAATACAAAGCTATAAACCTCCAATACCACAAGCTAGCACAACAATAGCATATATATAACACGAACAATATAGTATGCTAAAATACAAGCATAACGATGATGTTCACAACATCTATAGTGCTCAAAATCTCAAGGCTAGCCTAACGAATGGTATCGTCAACATCGAACTTAAAACCCATTCGCCTATAATAATGTGGTATCGTCAACACCGAACTTTAAACCCACATATGAGGTATCGTCAACATCGAACTTTAAACCCTCATCCAACGTCACTACTATAGTCGTATGGCATCGTCAACATCGAACTTAAATTCCATACGTTTATATTAAAGTGGTATCGTCAACAACGAACTTTAAACCCACATATATACTCTAGGGTATGGTATCGTCAACAACGAACTTTAAACCCTTACCCTACAAATAAATAAATCATATATATACATATATAATTATTCCACTCACCTCGTGAACTCGAGCATTACAAACCATGCACGAAATCTTCACCACACGCAACCGAGCAAGATTTTACCTATAATACGCATATAGGCATACACATAATCAACATACAACCCCATTTGGACTCTCGACCCGCCCAAATGAACAACAAGTGCAAAATATACCCTTTTGCACTTTTAACGCTACCCGAAGGTCCAAAACTAGCGAGACTAGTTCCCGCGTTCTCGAAATACCCAATTATGTCAAATTTAACCTTTAAACGCATACTAGCTCGTATTTTACACAAAACCCATTCCATGGTTGACCAAGTTTGACTTTATTGCTAAAACACCAAATTTTAACCTAAAATCACTTCTCGCGAGTAATTACATGAAAAGCATCATTTAACACTCAACAAAAGTGTTTAACATCCAATTAATCCAAATTAGTGTCATCCTCAATTTTGACCCAATTCAAATTGCTCATTTTGACCAAAGTCATAAAACGCCCCAAAATCACTAACGACTAGTGATTATATTTCCAAGACAACCACTAACACTTAAATCAAGTATTTACCTACTTGATTTACCAAAACTTGATTTAAAACTTAATTTGACAACGAATCGAGCTTACTTGTCCCGAAATGCCCATTTGACCCGTTTTGACCTAAATTAGGGTTTACACCCAAAAACCAAGTCAACACAAATGTTCTAACGTTTAACCAACATACGCAAGACCCAAACTCATAATTTCATCACTCGAAACCCACTTTGACACATAAACCCTAATTTTGACCCATTTCAAAATTAGTCAACTCGAATACACCCAAAGGGGTTCCAACGCTTCCAAAATCACTAAACTAAGTGATTACACCCAAAACCAAAGCCTAATCATGGTCAAAACGTTAATCAACCCAAAACCCGCCATGTATCAAAAATAACTAGTTTCCATAAACCCACTTCATCATCTAAATGGGTTTTACAACTAAAAAGCTAAAAACCCTAACTTGAATACCAAATCATAAAGATGAATTTCGGAGTTAGAACTTACCATCACTATCACAACGTAGCCGTGAACGAGGAGAACAACTTTAACTCTTGAGACCCGACCCGAATCACTCTTCTTCATCCCCGATTCGAGCTTTCTCTCTCTAAACCCTTTACTCTCTCTCTAGGGTTTGGGGTGTGAGTGGGAGGGAAGAAATGAGAAGGAAATGAGGTTTAGATAAGATTAGGATCAGTTTTATGGCTAAAGACCCGTCCATATGTGAAATACCAACTTTGCCCCTCATTTAACTCATTAAAAGGCTGAAAAGTACCAGAACGTGCCTATTGTCGCGCCGCGGAGCAGGTTTGTCGCGCCGTGGCCCAAAGGGTGGTTTTAGATCACTTTTTTTTAAGCTTTCTGACCCTCAAAATAGGCATTTGTCGCGCCGTGGCCATTCTGGTCGCGCCGCGGCATTTGCCTGTTTCATCTGAACTTCGGCAAACTTGTTTTGGCCATAACTTTTTGACCGTAACTCCGTTTTCGATGAATCAAATATCGTTGGAAACGTAATAAGATTTTCTTTCCAATGGTAAGGCTTTGAAACATCAACACAAACTTTATTTGGGGTCGAAAAGGTACGTACACACCTTGTGACTCCAAACAACGTCCAGTTTTCTTCGACGTTCGAGCAAGCAACACGTACATGTCTCGTACACTTCATACACGCATCGTACACCATAAATACATTATGTACAATAAATATTTAGGTCTTACAACTCTCCCCCACTTAAACTCGATCACGTCCTCGTGATCTTCGTCACTTAACCCATCCGGACCTACATCCTATGGTCCTTCGACGTACTTTCGAACTCGAAGTCTACGAAATTTCCCGCAACACGAAGATCTTACACCGCACTTAAGCGACCCTTCCGATGAATCACCCCCTTTCAACTTAATCTCCATCCGCGATTTACCAAATCCACGAATCCGAGCACTAGAAACTTGCTCAATCCCTCAAATCGGGAAGAACTCAACCAATCTCGTACCGAGATATCACCCCTTTGGTATACCCTTAACAAGTACAATGCCAATAGTAGCCACGTCCTACAATAAGGTCAACATCTAAAATGACGAAGACCGAGTAAAAGTAAATCCTTACGAATAACACTTACCACTTAACATCCCTTCAAGTTCTCTCGGCTATAACTCGCAACAAGCTACATCCTTAACTATATCACCCAACGCGATCTACTAGGTCCACTACGCTGTGACCCAAGTCTTGCATTAATCCAAATCGAGAAGGATTCATGCCGCGTTAAAACTCCGTGCTTCACCGGTTCATAAATTTACACTCAACCGTTCAATCATGAATGTTCTCCGATTCAAGAACCAACTCCCCTCATCTCCACAACCGGGTCATTCCTTCAACGAAGAAATTTCGGTATCACCAACCAATCACACTAGGGATACAAACTTTCCCATGAATGGATCCGCACACGACCTTCCGTCTCTGAATTAATCCAGGACGACAATAATACACCACAAGTTAGACAAAACATCAACACTCAACACAGGGTTTCTCCCCTAAACCCAACAACACATCCATACAATACGGCTTCCTATCACTAGCATGGAAACTATTTGTGTACTAGAATCCTGTCAATAGCGAATTATCATCCCGACAATTCGCAATTCGTCACGCGACCTCCAAAAGTATTCACCAATGTCAGGTGAATCCTCCAACCTAGGCCGTCCGTTAAGGATGGTTTCGACATTTCAATGCGGCTAACGGGTCGCATCACTAGGGAATGCACCCTCGCAAACAAACAAAACCCGCGTGTCTCTATGTGAGACAATCGAAAATAGAACTCCCCGCCCCACAATCATCCATAAAGTGGAATAATCCACCGATAATATCCACAATCACGTTTCCCGAAAGGGAAAATACAGTATCCATACCGAAATCGAACTCGTACCTACTCAACAGCACTATCCGGGTTTCGCACCAACCCAATTTTACATCACGAGAGCACCCACAATGACAGTTACATTCTCTCACGTCCGTGATCTCTAACTTCACACTTGGTCCCATACCGCACTTGGTACTGCACGACCACCTTATACAAGAAGACTTACGCTTCACTTGATCTAACACCACCGGAGATTCTTCGGCAGTAAAAACTCCCCCACTTAGGATTCATCTTCACATTCTCACCACCAAGATGATAACACACCGCGAAATTACCATTTCGCAACACACGTGATCATTCTCATCATTGATCGTAAACACCGAATCACTGCAAATTCACTTTAGGCTCTCAGAGCCGTCATTCAAAATTACCAGAGATGTCGTACACGCGACGACTTCGCACCTTCATACCACAAATCATAATCGACTGCCTTAACCGTTCGCAAATCGAACTCTACCAAAGTCCCACATACGTCTCTATGCCTAAGCATACGTCACTCCGATAAATCATTCGTGCATCTCAGTCGAGATCACCCGACCTTCTACGCAACGAACCATTATCAACAATTACTCACTCTCATGGGGAAGAGTGACCAATCCGACACAATAATTGCATCGACCGCAATATCAACGCTTCATCATAACCTTCGACCTAATCGACCATTAAGCCCATCACCGGCTCACCGGTCATCCTTACTCGTCCATCACATAAGAGCAACCAGATTAGCTCATCTGCCACTTCATAAGAAGTATTTACTGCATTGCTCCTAAACTTGAACCTTCGCAACCGTAGATTTACTATCACCCGTCGATCACTATTTAAAATCTTCGATGCTTCCAAAGGGTATCTCACAGGCACCCTAAGCACAAATTGATCACACCATCACCAGAGTTGAACATTACACTAGCAGGTATAAGAAGGCACCTGACGCCGTGTCATGCAGACTCCCACCACAATCAACCGAATTTTTAGAAACCCGATCTTTAGGTTCCATACACCCGATGTCACCCATCTCTCAATAATAATGACCCGCAGTCATACCTACCCGGCAAACCTTACGGTTTATCGTCTTATCGAAAATTCCTAGCGATCACACGCTACCCGCAATAGTCCACAAGGCCAAACGATATAGCCTCACGAAACCCTTCATCTAACACTAAAGAGATGCTCGGGAACACCAAGTCTTACACCCTTCTACATCTCGATAACACCACTACTACAAGGGATATTCCGTTAGGAATGTTACCCTACAATCCATAACGCACTAACGCAATCACCATCATACGGGTCCCACTCCCATGAGTTTAACGACCCAACAACTCCACGATTCGCCAATTCCAAGGCGACTCACAACAAGAATCCCAACACGATTCTCTAACCACACACTCTACCGAGTGTAACTCAAAACTACAATCATTAGACTTATTGCATTCCATTACGGAATTCAAGTCTTCGCCGCACACACGCACACGTAAATCGGTCATCCTAGTTACGATAGGTAACTAAAACCAATAACATTCTCAACAGTACACCCACTACTTAGGGTGACTAAGCACGCGCCAAACTCGTGAGTTGCTCACTCACCTTAGCTAACCGAATCCAGCGTAACACTTCCCGACTCGTAAAGAACTCGACGTGACAACAAGCACATCACTCGAGACCACTATATCCTAGGAACCAATAAAAGATTCCTAACACATCTCGTTCTACCCCAACCATGCCACGCTTCCTCCGTTCGGTACTTGTCATGTCATGCTTGGTGTCAAAATACACTTTCGTAATAATGGTGATCGGTCACTATTACAAATGCGTACCTTACCATTTTCACATGGTCATGCAAGGTACTTTCCCGGACTGACGCAACATTCACATAAAATAACACGCGATAACTCCTAGTACCCGAATGACCTAAGTCCTTACCGTGAACCTGATCACTCAAACAGCCAAACATGCGAATCTCTCCAATAGATTCGTCCCTAGGACACCGCACCAAAAGATACCTGTATATATACACCAATATACAATAATAATAAACGTGCACAAGTATACCACAACAACAAGTCAACCTACAACCTAGGTGACTATCACTAAAACAACGTCCGAGTTTGCCTACTTACATTAGGCACTAGCGATCTAAGGCACTAATTTACACATGAAATAGGGCCCCACATAATCCCACATTGGACAAGCACTAGTCCTAGTTAGTCACCTACTCTAAGGCACTAACAAATCTCAATCCGACCCGTACTCCTACAAGTCTCGCAAATAACACACCACTGTCAATAAGTCTAAGACTAGGCACCTATTCCAAGGTCACCTAATTCCCTTAGACTATGCTCTGATACCACTTGTAACAACCCAAATCCATTTAACCAAAAACAGAGTACATTTTTTTTTATTTAGTTAGGTCCCATTAATATAATACATTTTCAACTATGTTTTAATCGAAACATAACATCATAAGGATACGTTTAACAATCTATCATGACCCTTGGCACACAAATTACACTTTACAAAATCATTTGTAATAATGACCCGATCACAAGAAATACGGGTTAAGACTCAATAACCCAACCCAATACCAAGAGCATAATCTCGGGGACTACCAAATCCCCCATCCGCGTCCAAATATCCAGAAGCTACCCCGTCGAGCCCAAGCGCTCCTAAGCATCTAGTCTACAACTAGCTAGATTCATAATCACAATACCTGTAAAAAGGTAAACAACGAGAGGGGTAAGCATAAAGCTTAGTGAATGCAATAATTATACACATACATATATAATATACCTAATTGCAAACACTTACTCACATACCGCATACATGCTAGCAACACAAATAGCTTATCATCACAATACAAAGCTATAAACCTCCAATACCACAAGCTAGCACAACAATAGCATATATATAACACGAACAATATAGTATGCTAAAATACAAGCATAACGATGATGTTCACAACATCTATAGTGCTCAAAATCTCAAGGCTAGCCTAACGAATGGTATCGTCAACATCGAACTTAAAACCCATTCGCCTATAATAATGTGGTATCGTCAACACCGAACTTTAAACCCACATATGAGGTATCGTCAACATCGAACTTTAAACCCTCATCCAACGTCACTACTATAGTCGTATGGCATCGTCAACATCGAACTTAAATTCCATACGTTTATATTAAAGTGGTATCGTCAACAACGAACTTTAAACCCACATATATACTCTAGGGTATGGTATCATCAACAACGAACATTAAACCCTTACCCCACAAATAAATAAATCATATATATACATATATAATTATTCCACTCACCTCGTGAACTCGAGCATTACAAACCATGCACGAAATCTTCACCACACGCAACCGAGCAAGATTTTACCTATAATACGCATATAGGCATACACATAATCAACATACAACCCCATTTGGACTCTCGACCCGCCCAAATGAACAACAAGTGCAAAATATACCCTTTTGCACTTTTAACGCTACCCGAAGGTCCAAAACTAGCGAGACTAGTTCCCGCGTTCTTGAAATACCCAATTATGTCAAATTTAACCTTTAAACGCATACTAGCTCGTATTTTACACAAAACCCATTCCATGGTTGACCAAGTTTGACTTTATTGCTAAAACACCAAATTTTAACCTAAAATCACTTCTCGCGAGTAATTACATGAAAAGCATCATTTAACACTCAACAAAAGTGTTTAACATCCAATTAATCCAAATTAGTGTCATCCTCAATTTTGACCCAATTCAAATTGCTCATTTTGACCAAAGTCATAAAACGCCCCAAAATCACTAACGACTAGTGATTATATTTCCAAGACAACCACTAACACTTAAATCAAGTATTTACCTACTTGATTTACCAAAACTTGATTTAAAACTTAATTTGACAACGAATCGAGCTTACTTGTCCCGAAATGCCCATTTGACCCGTTTTGACCTAAATTAGGGTTTACACCCAAAAACCAAGTCAACACAAATGTTCTAACGTTTAACCAACATACGCAAGACCCAAACTCATAATTTCATCACTCGAAACCCACTTTGACACATAAACCCTAATTTTGACCCATTTCAAAATTAGTCAACTTGAATACACCCAAAAGGGTTCCAACGCTTCCAAAATCACTAAACTAAGTGATTACACCCAAAACCAAAGCCTAAACATGGTCAAAACGTTAATCAACCCAAAACCCGCCATGTATCAAAAATAACTAGTTTCCATAAACCCACTTCATCATCTAAATGGGTTTTACAACTAAAAAGCTAAAAACCCTAACTTGAATACCAAATCATAAAGATGAATTTCGGAGTTAGAACTTACCATCACTATCACAACGTAGCCGTGAACGAGGAGAACAACTTTAACTCTTGAGACCCGACCCGAATCACTCTTCTTCATCCCCGATTCGAGCTTTCTCTCTCTAAACTCTTTACTCTCTCTCTAGGGTTTGGGGTGTGAGTGGGAGGGAAGAAATGAGAAGGAAATGAGGTTTAGATAAGATTAGGATCAGTTTTATGGCCAAAGACCCGTCCATATGTGAAATACCAACTTTGCCCCTCATTTAACTCATTAAAAGGCTGAAAAGTACCAGAACGTGCCTATTGTCGCGCCGCGGAGCAGGTTTGTCGCGCCGTGGCCCAAAGGGTGGTTTTAGATCACTTTTTTTTAAGCTTTCTGACCCTCAAAATAGGCATTTGTCGCGCCGTGGCCATTCTGGTCGCGCCGCGGCATTTGCCTGTTTCATCTGAACTTCAGCAAACTTGTTTTGGCCATAACTTTTTGACCGTAACTCCGTTTTCGATGAATCAAATATCGTTGGAAACGTAATAAGATTTTCTTTCCAATGGTAAGGCTTTGAAACATCAACACAAACTTTATTTGGGGTCGAAAAGGTACGTACACACCTTGTGACTCCAAACAACGTCCAGTTTTCTTCGACGTTCGAGCAAGCAACACGTACATGTCTCGTACACTTCATACACGCATCGTACACCATAAATACATTATGTACAATAAATATTTAGGTCTTACACAAGCACACTACAATACATATAATATACAACATGATTACAACCCTCTAATCTGAATCACTGGTTTCTTCTTCTTCGAACTTGGTTCGTTTTCCTAATTTTCTAGGAATATATGGTGTTTGTAGCGACCCGACCAAATCATGTTTGACGGTGCAGACTACTTAGGTCCCGTTACGTGGTCATAAGTCTTTAACATGACGTTTGAACAAAATATGTCGCATTCATTTCATAAGTAAAAGGATGTTTCAAGTTTACAACGTAGTTCAAAAGACTAGTTACATTACAAAGTTTAACGTATGAATGAAACCTATGCGACACAATTTAAAGTAGTCAAAAGACGCTCCAACTATGCATGTATACTCGACATCCAAGCAAGTATCAAAAAGAGTGCGGAAGCATGTATCAAGTAGCGTTCAAGGACCTGAGAAAACATATAGAAAACTATCAATGAAAACGTTGGTGAAATCATAGGTGTTTTAGTAAACGTTGCATTTGAACCACAAGATTTAATATAATATGATTATCAAAATCATTTGCATTCCAAAGTTGTTATTTGTTTCGCGGGCACCCAATTATCAAACTTAACTGTTTTGCACCCTTTGCGTAGTGTTAGAACATACACTAGACCCGAAAATATATTTCATCCGCTAACGGTAGTGAACCGTCCGAATGAGGCTCGTCAAGCCCATGTGATCACATAATATAAGTTCACGTTTACACCCTGCAAGTGTAACTAATGATAATTGAATTGAGGCATTTTGTTCAAACCCGTACGTGGAATGTTCGTTTTCGTACTTGTGTTCAAGTGTAAAAGTATGATACGTATATGTTTCTCATCCCATAGTTTAAAGCATAAAAGTTGTTAAAAGATGGGACTATGATCTCACCTTGTATGCACGAGTAATAAGTACTTCAACAAGTAACGTGTGCAAAGAACAATGCTAGTCTTGACCTAAACAAATAGGTCGTATCAATATCGGTAAACGCGATAGGTCAAAGATGTTCAATTAGTCCTATGGCTCGTTACGACTCGATTATGTAGCATGTGAATCAAATTGTCCAAGTTTCATGCAAGATACAAGTATAGAAACAAGTTAGAAAGATTGCATAATCATTTGGTTAAGTTTGACAAAAAGTCAAACTTTGGTCGGTCAAAGTCAACGAAAAAGTCAACACGTTCGGGTCGGGTCCCGAACTATTTTTCTGAGGTTTTTATTCATATATAAGCATGTTAGAACAAGTCTCAAGTGAATCGGAGGTCCATAGCGTGCCAAACATTTTTCATATAATTGACAAGTAGGTCAGAACCTGAACACGGCTTAGGTCGCACCGCGACCCAGGATTGCCGCGCCGCGGCGATCAACGGGTGCTGGTACCTGGTCAGTCTCTATTGTCTAAGTCTCAAATCAAACTTCATTTTCACATAAATCACAAATCGTAAATTCTTACGACACGCATTTTATATCGTTGGAAAGCTAATTTGACAAAGAACACAACTAAACACATTTCATCAACCAAAAACATCATTTGCAATAACCGACTTTCCAACATTTAATGCTCAATTAATGCTCAAGTTCATAAATGCACAAAATAGGATTCGAGAATTAAATGCATCCCTATAACACGCCGTT